>NW_012108597.1:1529593-1570915 GCF_000951045.1 Mandrillus leucophaeus
ACTCCCATTCACAATTGCTACAAAGATAATAAAATACCTAGGAATCCAACTTACAAGGGATGTGAAGGACCTCTTCAAGGAGAACTACAAACCACCGCTCAATGAAATAAAAGAGGACACAAACAAATGGAAGAACATTCCATGCTCATGGATAGGAAGAATCAATATCGTGAAAATGCCCATACTGCCCAAGGTAATTTACAGATTCCAGGGTATCCCCATCAAGCTACCAATGACTTTCTTCACAGAATCGGAAAAAACTACTTTAAAGTACATATGGAACCAAAAAAGAGCCCACATTGCCAAGACTATCCTAAGCAAAAAGAACAAAGCTGGAGGCATCACGCTACCTGACTTCAAACTATACTACAAGGCTACAGTAACCAAAACAGCATGGTACTGGTACCAAAACAGAGATATTGACCAATGGAATGGAACAGAGGCCTCAGAAATAACACCGCACATCTATACCTATCTGATCTTTGACAAACCTGACAAAAATAAGAAATGGGGAAAGGATTCCCTATTCAATAAGTGGTGCTGTGAAACTGGCTAGCTATATATAGAAAGCTGAAACTGGATCCCTTTCTTACACCTTATACAAAAATTAATTCAAGATGGATTAAAGACTTAAATGTTAGACCTAAAACCATAAAAAAAACCTAGGAGAAAACCTAGGCAATACCATTCAGAATATACACATAGGCAAGGACTTCATGATGAAAACACCAAAAGCAATGGCAACAAAAACTAAAAAGACAAATGGGATCTAATTAACTAAAGAGCTTCTGCACAGCAAAAGAAACTACCATCAGAGTGAACAGGCAACCTACAGAATGGGAGAATATTTTTGCAATCTACCCATCCGACAAAGGGCTAACATCCAGAATCTACAAAGAACTTAAACAAATTTACAAGAAAAAAATCAAACAACCCCATCAAAAAGTGGGCAAAGGATATGAACAGACACTTCTCAAAACAAGACATTTATGCAGCCAACAGACACATGAAAAAATGCTCATCATCACTCGCCATCAGAGAAATGCAAATCAAAACCACAATGAGATACCATCTCATGCCCATTAGAACTGCGATCATTAAAAAGCAAGGAAACAACAGATGCTGGAGAGGATGTGGAGAAATAGGAACACTTTTACTCTGTTTTTGGGAGTGTAAACTAGTTCAACCATTGTGGAAGACAGTGTGGTGATTCCTCAAGGATCTAGAGCTAGAAATACCATTCGTCCCAGCAATCCCATTACTGGGTATATACCCAAAGGGTTATAAATCATGCTACTATAAAAATACATGCACACATATGTTTATTGTGGCACTATTCACAATAGCAAAGACTTGGAACCAACCCGAATGTCCATAAATGATAGACTGGATTAAGAAAATGTGGCACATATACACCACGGAATACTACACAACCATAAAAAAGGATCAGTTCATGTCCTTTGTGGGGACTTGGATGAAGCTGGAAACCATCATTCTGAGGAAACCATCGCAAGGACAGAAAACCAAACACCACATGTTCTCACTCATAGGTGGGAACTGAACAATGTCAACACTTGGACACAGGGCGGGGAACATCACACACTGGGGCCTGTCGTGGGGTGGGGGTATGGGGGAGGGATAATATTAGGAGAAATACCTAACGTACATGACAAATTAATGGGTGCAGCAAACCAACATGGCACATGTATACATATGTAACAAACCTGCAAGTTGTGCACATGTACCCTAGAACTTAAGAGTATAGTAAATTATATATATATAACCTTATATGGGTTTCTGTTATAACACACCTTATTTAGTATATATTGTTGATTCATTAGCATTGACTTCACAGGCAACAGCACTATGATTCATGCCTGAAAGAAGCTTCTCTAATGCATGGATTTTCTCCATAAGACACGTCACAACCTTACTGCCCTTAGGAACACTAGGAAGCACTTCAGCAGTATGTTTGAGGACCATTTTAAACAATAAAATTACCAACAAAAAGCACAAAAATACAAAAATATGTGGCACTAAGTAGTAAGCAAAAAAGACACTTGTTTATAGTATGCGGACTGAAGAAAGAAGAAAGAGCATTAAATGGTTGTCCTACCTCAGCTGGGAACACGCACATTGGGCAAACTCAATTTTTACTGCTCTGTTTATGTCCTGGAATAACCATGAAATTGCCCCAACTATTGATTTTTCAGGTTACCAATTTTAGAAGGCAGGAAAATTTGCAAATAGAGTCTTAGGATAATGAATATCAACTGTATTTCACAAGAAACAAAACTATGTTTGACGTAATGAAAAGTTTAGTGAGCATAGATATTAGTAACCACATGGGTAAATCCAGAGAAATACTGATTATACAAGATAATCATAATGTTTAACTTTGGAAATAAGAAGGCAGAACTAGTATACACAATGAAAATACAATACAGACAATGGAGTGACTGAAGTTCAATATTTTAAAATCTTTGTATTATTCAGAAAGAAAACATTTCTGATTAAACTGACATTAAATAAACTACCCATGTTGAAATGTCAAGGGTACTGCTGAAGAAGTAGTGTGTAATTTCCAAAACAATAAAGGAAAAAATGGGGTGAACCACTTAATAAATTCAAAAAGCAGCAAAAGAGAAGTGAATCGCAAAGAAAATAGGCCACACAGAAATCGCACAATAAAAGGACAGAAATATCCCCAAGATGTCAGGATAAACTAAGAAAATATTAACACAAATTACAATGATGTGCTTTAAACAGGACTTTAAGATATGAAGGCATGGAAAGGTTAGAGGTAAAAAGACAGAAAAAGTTATGACAGACAAATACTGTCCTAAAATAAGCAGCTATATCTTTATTAGTATTAATCAAAACAGACTACGTAAAAGCAGCAGTATAATTTTAAAGAGGGGTCACTATAAAATGATAAAAAGTACATTCACAAATTGATGAAATAATTACAGATTTCCATGTACTTCTAGCATAGCTTCAAGGTGTCTTTGTGTATACCTATTTTAAATTCACAGAAATTAACAAATCTTGGGAGATACTAATAAAATTCTTTAACTAACAAAACTACATAAGGAGATAGAAGTATGAAAGATCCTATTAAGAAGCAGACTTTCATAATCATACAGAGAATCATAGCTAGTTCTGCCCCAATAATTTGAGAATACACATCTTCCTCAAGTATATGAAAACTCATCATGCATTGGGCCATAAAGCAATTCTGAAATAAGAGATACCAGACAAATCTACTATCTAACCATTGTTCAATAATTTACTAATTGACATGTGAATTCTCTTCATATTACAAAAAGAATGGATAAATTTTAGTATATTTCTACAATGAAAAACTATATAGAAGCGAAAATGAATATCATGAATGAATCCCAAATATCATTTTGATTAAAAAAGAAAATAGCAATATAATTCTACACATAAAATTTGTTAAATAATATATAGCTATATCTTAGGATCATGTGGTAAAACATAAAGAAACACATGGAAATCATAAACATCAATGTTTAGATAGTGGTAGCTTTGGTGGGAGAAGGAAGGTGAGTTGGTAATATTTTATTTCTTAAGCCTAGTGGTAGGTAACTGTTCGTTTTATTTCTTGTGGTTTTTAGGGAGATAAAGATTAAAATTACATAATTTTTAAAAATCATTCAAATAAAAGGTTAGATTAAGAGCTTGTGGTCCTTGTTCCATGAGACTGTATCTTTATTTTAAAAAGGAGGGTTGTTTGAAAATTAAAAGAAAAAAAAGCTCATATTAAATATAAACAGATGTTCCTCAACTTACAATGAGGTTATGTTTGGATAAACCCATTGTAAGTTAAAAATATCCTAAGTTGAAAATCCATTTAGCACCTAACCCACTGAACATCGTAGCTTAGCGTAGCCTTCAAATGTGCTCAGAATACTTACATTAGCCTACAGTTGGGCAAAGATCATCTAACACAAAGCCAATTATATAAGAAAGCGCTGGATATCTCATGTAATTTCTTGAATACTGTAATTTAGAGAATACTTATTTAAATATACTGTACAATATTCAATAAATTACATAAGATATTCAACACTTATTATATAAAGAATGGTTGAAATAATGGTTGTATGGGTACTCAAAATATGGTGTCTACTAAATTGCATATCACTTTCATACTATGGTAAAGTCAAAAAATTCAAAGTAAATCGCTGCTAGAATATGGACAACACCATCAGGAAAGTCTAACAATATTATTACTGAACATGTTTGTGCTTGACATGAATTTAATATAAACTAGCAGCTTTTCAGGAATCTGTTTTCTTTTTTTTTTTTATGGAAAAGTATTCTTTTTTTTTCTTTTTTTTTTATTATTATACTTTAAGTTCTAGGGTACATGTGCATAATGTGCAGGTTTGTTACATATGTATACTTGTGCCATGTTAGGAATCTGTTTTCACATCTTCTTTTCCTAAACTTTAAGTATACTCTGTTAGAAACACAAATTTGAAGTTTATACAATGTCAGTAGCTACTTACTCTGAAATTCCTTTTATTTCACATATAACATTATATACTTTTATGTGCTTTACTATAACTCTGTTTACATATCCAATTCTTCAACTAGACTACTGGTATCCAGGGAATAAGCATGAGTCCTAATCATGATTGTATCATTAGCCTAGTATAATGCTTAACAGAAGTGAAGTATTTGATATCTTTAAGTAAAGTAATAGTAGAAAAGTGTTCTTGTAGTGTTATATGAATTGTGAAGAAAAAAGCACAACTGATGTTGGGGAAGAGGATTCAGTTATACATTTAAATTTACAAACAAATTTATACCAAAAGAATGCTGTTTATTTGTGTTACATACTAGGATTCCACATACAATTTCATTCAGAATAAAAGGGCTCTGCTACTGAATGTTAGAAAACTAATGTCATAGATGTTCTGCAACATTTTTACTTCATGAACTGATATAATTAAAAGTACAAATATATCAGCACCAAAAATGTAGAAAGGAGAGTCTCAGAAGAAAGGGTAGCTCTTAAAACTGAGTACATTTAGCTTTGCAAAATAGATTACCCTTTTTAATTTTTCCCATTTTGACTTGATCATGAAACCTCATCACAGGCCAACATATTGCACAGTATTTCAATTTTGGTTCATAACTCAATTCAGTAGCTACATTGATGCTATTATTTTCCACATCAGCAATCTATTTTCTCCACTTCAATATAGAGAATACTCACTTACTGTAGTATACATAGAGGATAGTTATTTGAATAGCAGACACTTGAATTTAAGGAAATCTCATATCCTGGCTTTAGAAACTACCCCATAGTTAGAAGCAGCATTTAGACCTAGAGATGTTTTCATTTCTAGCTTACCACAAAAGATTCATCATCAGAGAAATCCTGGTGTCATAAGCTAACTGGGCTACATATACACATATGAATGCATTTGGCAGTGGTGCTTCGGGCATCCTTTGCTGCAAAATGAATTCCTCTAACTCAAAAGTAATTTTCCCCATGACTCAATGGATTATTATTCCTATTGCTGCCACTGTTGCCAACATTAATGCTTTAATACCTTACTTAACCAATATTCTCAAGTACTATGGCATTTCACATAAAGACATTTTAAGCTGTGGTTCAGGTTCAATTTTAAATGCCTAAACTTCTTTTTTTAAAACCTTAAAATACCTTAAAAATGATTTATGCATCCTTTGAGTAATATACAACATGGTACGCATTTTCCTAATCACTCAGAATCCATCTGATAGTTGTTAATAACTGTTATTTTATGTAATTGATCGTTTTCTGTTTCCTTCTTTGATGTCAAGTTGTCAATTGTCACTTCTACTGTTTGTATACCTATGTCTTGTAGCCCTCTCTCTCTCTCTCTCTCTCTGTTGTTAATATGAAGGTCTAAGAAATAATTAAAGATGGTAGATTTTGGAAAAAAATAAGTCAGCAAGTTCTGATTTATAATGACAGGTGGGCCAGAGAGCTCACATAGCTAGAGACAGAACTAGGGTAGTAACTCAGTCCTCTCGTTCACAGTCACTATCTTTTCAATACCTGATCTAGGTAGTAGGATTCTTAACTGGAGGTATCTTACTTCCTTGGGTTAGATTTATCCAGCTCCTGTGAGGTTTAGCACGTACCATTATGCTTGCATTTCAGTTAATATAAACAATAACCCTGACTCTGAGAAACTGATTTCAAATGTCTCCACTAATGGCATCAGGTTTCTTTCCTTGTCCCAAAATCCATGCAAAAGCAAAAAACTACCTCACTTGGGCTTTGAGATTGATAAATAAGGAAATCAATAAATAGCTGAATATTTAGATTTCAATTTTTCAAAAAGTATTAATTCCCTTCCTTCCAATTTTAGAAAATCAAAATTTTAAATATTACCTTTTAAATGGGAATATCTATGAAACAGACTTGTCTTCAAGAGAATCAAGGCTAGCCTTTCCCATAAAGTGACTGTGTAGATTCGTATCTTTTTCAAACTCCTTTTAAAGCAAAATCCCAAGTAGAATATCAATATATAGAAAAAGTAGCTCTGCATAACCCATAGGACTCCATCAAACATAACTTAATTGTGCTGTACGTTCTAGAGGCACTGCAGAAAATGAAGAGACTTCAGAGCCCAGCCTAAGTCCTTTACTCTATGCTTACAAGCGCTGTGGCTTTCATAGCTTTAATTTCCTCTTCCATAAAATGGAGATAATATCATTTGTCTCCCAGTGCTGCTTTGAGGATCACAGATAATGTATACAAAATCCTCAACACAAAATTTGGCATATAGTAGTTGTTCAATAAATGAGAGTTATTGTAATTACCTCCTCGTGACTTTGCTAAGTCACCTACATTAATTGGGTAATAATAAAAAGTATGAATGTTTCTTTAAAACATTAATATAATTTATTTTATTTGTAGTTACACTGTTGACAGAGAAAGTATGGAAATCAGCTATGTCTTAGATTATTGCTTTGAAATCTAAATAAGAATCATTAGGGTTCAACATATTTATTGTACATATAGAAGGAAGCCTTGCTTTTAGAATTGAATGCAATTAGTTTCCTGAATAAAAATTGTGATACTCAGTTTACCATAGAAATTCATAGTAGAAATATGGCCCCCTGCCTCTCTGAAATGGATGGAGAAACACCAAGTGAAAATAAGTTATCTAAACACAGCATGGCAGAAGCTATTTTATTCCAAGTGTCAAAAGCAGGATTATGCAATCTCCTGGGTATGCAGAAGTTAGATAAAAATCAGGTAAGAGAAAGGAAATAAAAATGTTTCACTAGCAGCTGCCCTAAAATAAGGCAGCAGTACCAATACTATAGATTGTTTATTCATGTATTTGACAACAAGTGGCATTTTGCATCCAACTTTCCTCCTTTTCAGCTCACAGCATCTTAAGCATTCTTTGTATATTTAGGGGAAGTAGAGTTTGGAATCAGAGAATAACAGGAGGATTATCAGAATTGAAAGGAACTTTACAGATAATTTGTCAGCCCCCTCATTTTGCTGATGTGAAAACTGAAGTCCAGAGATGAATAACCGAGAAAAAAATTGCTGAATACCGGAACATTGAGGAATTCAAGTCCAGCTCAACTCTTATTTTCCTCTTTGCATTTTAACTTTCATAGGGAATTGCTCAGAATTGGCCCTCAAATGGAGTCAAATGATGAACCATAAACAATCGTGATATTTAATACTTATTATAAAACACATTAGGCCATAAATTATAGGGCTACTGTCAAGTATATTTTAAAAGCAAAATTGAAATATTAATATCTCAGTCAAAATACAATACATTTGTCAGCATTATCAAAGCCTGCTCTTTTTTATTAGTTCTGCTTTAGGATTTAGAGTGATTCAGAAGGTTCAAAATGGATAACATATCTTTAAGGTAGCTGGCAATCTGCCTGTAACACAGTCTCAGCTGTCTGGGTGACTACAGAAGGAGACAATACCAATCTAGAACATCCATCTCTCTACTTTCAGAATATCTACAGTACTTATTACCTACTTTGTTGGTTCTTAACTTTTCTCAGGTTAGAATCTCTTAGAGAAAGATGACAGCTGTAGACAGTCTTCTCAAGAATATGCATATGCTACCATATAAACTTTTGCACACAATTTCAAAGAGTTTAGCAAGTCCACAATGGGATCAAGAACTGCTGTTCTACAATGAGAACATATGCGCACAGGGAGGTGAACATCACACACCGGGGCCTGTCGGGGCGTGGGGGGCAAGAGAAGGGATAGCATTAGGAGAAATACCTAATGCAGATGACGGGTTGATGGGTGCAGCAAACCACCATAGCACATGTACACCCTATGTAACAAACCTGCACGTTCTGCACATGTTATCACAGAATTTAAAGGATAATTTTGTTTTAATTGCTGTTCTAACATTCATCTCAGTTAATATGTGCTTCCTTGTATTGTTATTTATTCCCACCCATGTGTGTCCTGGCTTCACTAGATCAAAAGCTGCTCAAAGTTGAGGATGGATCTTATAACCCTCTATATATCCATAGCGTAGGGGCATTGTTTAGCCTATGGTAGAGATTCAAATATATGCTAATAACTAAATCTTAATAGAAGGTCACTTATTTTGTGTCCACTACGGGCCCAGCGCCATTCACGGAAATGAAGATACAAAGATTATAAATATAAAAGCCATCCTTCGAGAACTCACAGTCTAATGAAAGAGATAAATATATGATTATAATGGCAGGCTTAGGGAGGCTATGGATGGTAAAACATGGGGAAAAGAGGATGGGATAGAAACTGGTGGGCACTGATACTCTCAAAGTCCTAGTTTTGGAGGGGATGGTAGGTTAGAAGATTAGGAAGATGGAAAACCTCCTGTAAACGAAGCACGCTTGAGCTAAGTACAAGAACAACAAAATGAGTTATGAGAGAGGTAAAACTGTAGAGAAACAAAAAGAGAGAAAGCAAGCGAGACAGAGCGATCGCGTGTGTGTCAGAGAGACAGCGCTTGGACCAGAAAAGTATTCCTTATTTTTTTACTATTGTTTCATCCCTATAGTTAATCTAACCCTAGTCCCTAAACACCTTGTGTAAATATTGCTCCAAAGACAGAAGTCAAAATGATCATGCTAATCGAATTGTGTCAGCACAGTCTTCTTATACACTATAACAAAGGAATTTTTGCATTTATAAAGGTGACAAGTGTTACTCAAGATTCAGCTCGACTTATTTATGGAAGACAGCTCTGAGTCCATATGTCATTCTCCTGTTCTATACTCCAAGAAAAAGGTCTGGACTGAACATATTCCACATAAATGAACCAAGAGATTTAATCACAGCCAGATGGTATGAGTCAAGTTAAACCTCCTTCTTTTTTTCTTTATGGTAGACTGAAGGGAAGTTAATCGTTCACTTTTGTTGAGTATTAAATTATTGATAACAGTACCATTAACTTTGATTACAGTCAGGCATTCCTTTCAGTTAAAGAAAATTGGTCAGTATAATAGTTATCTTGTTATCAGAAATTATGTAAGATAGATTTAGACCAAAAATAACTTGATTGGAATAGGAAACAAAAATACGTTTAGAGCTATTACCTCAAATACTTCTAAAGGTTCTGGGAAAAGGGATAATGATTTGTAATTTATTTCCTCATACTTAAAAGCATGTTCAAAACTTTACAATTTAATAAGCACTTCCATTTCATCTTCACAACAGCTTTATAAGGTTGGCAGGTCAGTTATGCATTACAGATAGTAAGCTTTGCAGGAGAGGCTATATGACTTGTCCTAACTCACAGGCTTAAGAGAAACTGGGATTAGAAATTGATTTGACTCATATTCCAGTGCTCTTCCCTTTATTATGCTGATACAACTACACTTCCTTTATTATCCTTTAAACTGTAGTGATAAGTAGGCCTTTTAGTCATCTACTGTGTTGATGAAATGCCCTATCAGTGCCCCTCCTCAAAGGTTCATATTTTATTCTCGGCCAGTCCAGCATATGATATAATGTTAACAATATTCTCAGTATGGTTTACGTAATTCTTTCACCAAATGTCTTTCTATATTTTATGCTTACCAACGAATGAAGCCAAAAGAGCTTTAACATGAGCTATCAAACAACTACTATTACTCGCATTTTTTTATTTTGCCAAGTTTCATTCATTGGCAGTATACCAAGCTATTCTATTTTCCACAATACCAACTCCTTGAAGAAGAGGAATTACAGCAACATTTCGATTGAGAAAAACAATTTCATCCTTCAATTCAGGGCTTTACACAGCTTGGTTCTAAACTCCGACCTCATTTCTTAAGTGCGAACACAGGTGCAACTGATGAATTTTATAGCTTTAGGGAACTATATGAGTTTCCTCATGTGTTAAATCTTATTATTAAGCAAGGAATCATCTTAGTTTGGAGGCTTGGTGTTAAGCACTTTACCTCCTTACTGGTCACCTCCATCCAGTAAAAGAAGTGAAGTTCAACAAAAGCTATCTGCCCTCGTACTGCAATCAAAACCCACACCTACACCCTAAACCTCTGGCAAACTGTCGCCTTGCCTCTGTTCTCGCACAGTTTCCCAACAATTTCAAAGAGGACGAATTCACTAAAGGACAGGTGACAGAAGCTCTCAGAGTGGGAGGGCTCGCGCTCTAAATCTCAAACCAGTGCGGCGACTCCCCTGACCATTCCCTAAAGCAGTCCCATCTCCCCTGATTCTAGGATGGCAGCGAGTCCCAAGGAAAAAAAAAAAAGGAAAACTAAAACCAAGCTGCTGGAGCCCACCAATCGGTGTCAGCGTTCTCACCCCTCCCCAGCTAGACCAAAAAGGTCACTACCAGGCACTTCCCAGGGTCCCAACCTCTGCCCTCCCCTCCTTTCCCTATGCCCTAAGAGCAGCTTTACAAACAGGAAAGGATACTCCCCATATTCGACATGGTCCCACGACTTTTCTCGGGAAGCTAGTGCCCGGGCAGCGGCACGAGTAGGCTGGGAGGGCGCCCGGAGTCCTGCGCTAGTCCTGAACAGCCGGCACGCGCAGCTACTAGGTTTGCAATCCCATTTCCTGTTTCTGCTCCTGGCCCGAGGGGGCGGGGCCAGGTGCCTCCGAGGGGCGGGGCTGGTGCAACTCCAAAATGGCTGCCGCAGGGAGCGGCGGTTAGGACGGGTTCCAGTCGCTTGGGGGCGTTGAGGGGCTCGAGGGCAAGAGGTTACGCGCCACAGCTCCTACCTTGGGTCCTTCGCCTGCACCCAGTCTAACCTGGCACCTAAAGGTTTCGTCACCCAACCAACCTTCTAGTTCTTTCTTTTGTCCTACTCCAAAGTCTTCTT
The DNA here is from genome assembly GCF_000951045.1 of Mandrillus leucophaeus. Lineage (NCBI taxonomy): Eukaryota > Metazoa > Chordata > Mammalia > Primates > Cercopithecidae > Mandrillus > Mandrillus leucophaeus. Next base: position 1,540,949 of record NW_012108597.1, read on the forward strand.
AACCTTCCGCCCCACCTCTTTCCTCAGATTTCACTCTATCCTTGGCCCGCCACCATTGTCTCAGAGTTTAAGCCTTAACGGATGAAGGAAAAAGGTATAGGGCTTTTAACGTATTTTTCAAAAAATTGTAATCGTATAAAATAAGGGCCTAAGGGATAGTGCGGCTGGTAAATTTGAGTTGTGAAGTTCACTTACGGCGTTAAAAGGGTTCATGATTCTTAAAGTTTTAGGCTAGACTTAACCGGTAAAGTTTATGTGAAATATATATTCGCACTTTTTTTTCCCAATAGATATGTAAGATACGAAAATTACTACAAAGTCTGTAATGTGCAGGGAGGTTAAGTGAAATACTAGATAGTAGTTGGCGTTTTATATGTGACATGAAAATGTTCCAAAGTTATTAGACACTGTGGATTTATGGAAAGGATGGGCATCCTGGGAATTGTCGATTCATTTCAATTCAAAACCCTTGGAAATTCCAAGGAAGAACTGAGATTTTGTTTTGGGGAAAAAAATTGTTATATTCTGTTACTAAGGAATTTAACAAGTTGGACGAAATTTTTTCCCATCTTTAGTATTTCAGTATATAGGGGAAATAAGCATCTCATTGGATAAGCTTGTTTTTATCTTTGTTTCCTTTTGAACCAAACATGGATCTAAAAACTACGTGTTTTACTCTGTAGTGTTAATGTAATTGGTGGTAGGCTTCAGACTGTTACCCTAACTACAAACCTTCCATGCTGGAAAAACAAACCTTTTAAAATACAAGGTTTTAGGAAAGTACAACCTGGAAACCACTTCGGTAGGTGAAACTGTATAAAGATTGCTTTGTTTTTGATGTCCCTATATATTTGAGAATACTTACTTTACAGAAACAGATAAAACTTAGCAGATTTCATCAATTTAATCAATTTCTATACTAGATAAACAATTGTATTTCACCATTGGAGAACTTATTTTGGTATAAAGATAAAAAAACATTTAAAAAAAAGATTTTCCCTGGACACTTAGTGTTTTTCAACACAACTATTTAAAAAAAAATCCATATATAGACCACAACAATCCACTAAAGCTAAAGCATTTTCAAGTTTCATATAGAGTTACTAGACTTATATGTAGGTAAGCTATAAGAATAAGCCTTTTTAAAGAAGTGTTTTGAAAAAGGTTTATGGAATTTCTTAAGGAAAAGATCTTTAGGATAGGATCAGTTTTTTAGCAAAATTAAAATCTGAAGATATTTGTTGTTAGAGTATTTGTTGTTAATGTCCGCCTTAAGTAAAAAATGAATAGTAGCCTGTGCTAACCACTTAGAAAATTAAGAAGTGGTTTTTGTTTTTGTGAGTTCTGAACTAAATTTGACTCCAAAAATTTCCCTCTTGTTTTTTCTTAGATATCTGATTTCTTAAAACGAGGTTTATATTTTTCTTAAAACTTAGGCACAGGAATAGCATGATTTATTTAAAGTACATGTGTATTCAGTTATAACTGCTGTTGTTAAAAGCAACAAACAAATCTGTTAAAATAAAACTTTATTATAGAGAAAATATTAAAAGGAAAGAATATATAAAATTTTAGTTGTATATTAAATATTGAATACCTATAAAATAGTTATAAAATGTGTGTACAAAATAAAAGCAATATAACAAATATAAACTTGTGAACTATCACCCAATTTAAGCAAAAGGATATTATACCCTTTAAATTCCCTTGTGTACTCCTTTCTAATTGCATTTCTTTTCTTCCTTTTTTTAGAGGCAGCTGTTGTCTTGAATTTATGTATAAATTTTCTGTTTTATGGTTTTACTATAGTATTTGCGTCTCTAACCCACATATCCTTTAGTGCTGCCTATTTTTGAACTTTGTATAAATGAAATGAGACTGCTTTTCTTCTTCTGTGATTTTTGTAACTCATAATGTTCCTCAACCAGGTTATTGTACATAGGTATGGCTTGCTTATTCATTTTCACCGTTCTAGAGTTTTCCACCATATGAATATATTGTAATTTATCTGTTCTGGTGATGGACATTTGGGTCATTTCCATTAAATATGTTAGGATGAAATCTGGATATGCTTATTTTATCATAGTAATGATTAAGGTTAACTTTTAAGAATCCAAATGTTATCTCTAAAAAAATATAATTTTCCCTTTTTTTTTTTTGGAATTGGAGTCTCGCTCTGTCTCCCAGGCTGGAGTGCAGTGCGATCTCGGCTCACTGCAACTTCTGTTTCCTGGGTTCAAGCGATTCTCCTGCCTCAGCCTCCCGAGTAGCTGGGACTACAGGCACAGGCCGCCACATCCGGCTAATTTTTTGGTATTTTAGTAGATACGGGGTTTCACCGTGTTGCCCAGGCTGGTCTCAAATTCCTGAGCTCAGGCAATCCACCCGCCTCAGCCTCCCAAAATGCTAGGATTACAGGCATGATAATTTACCTCTTTCACTGTAGAGAGAATTATTCATTCTTTATTATATTTATTCAGATTTTTTGTTTTGGATTATCTTATATCTTAGCTTTGTTTCTTCCTGTCTACCAGATTTAGCAATACCTTCTACAGTGTTTCACCTAAATAGGCAGCTACCTTTTTCTCCTTTCACCCTTAGAACAGGGCTACAATAATGGAGACAATAGGTGTAGGATCTTCCAAATTGTTCTTTTGGGACCTAATTAACTATACTTATGAAAGCTTAACTAAAGTAACATTAGTCACATATTGATGAATCAGATATGGTGGATAGTTAGAAGGTTGTGAATTTGACTGGGATAATTGAGATGTAAAGAACCAATACAGTATCTTAACTCAGCAGCTATTGAGCATGTTAAAATTTGACATGAGCAAAACTAATGTGGAAAATTATAATTCCTCAGTAAATTGAGTAATTTTTTATGATTAATTATGCTTAATTCTCTAAATGTTTTGAACCCAGTGTGTTACAGAGAACAAACTTTAAGGTAAAAATATTTATGAAACAATTCCAGTTAAGATTCTAAGCCACTTAATTTTTAATATTATGATTGTTTTGTGTTAAACACATTTTTTTGTCATCTTCTAACAAGTGATTTTAAGATGATCAGAAAATTAAATGGTACTTGACAAACTCCCATTGAAGTAAAAAGAGTTCACTAGAAATGAAGAGAGCGTAGTATCATATAATATTTCTCAAATTTTGATGTCCTTGTTAAAAATGCAGATGACTAGACCTCACTTCTGTAGATTCTGATGGAGTAAATTGGCAGTGAGATCCAGGAGTCTGTGTTTTGCCTCTGTTTGTGTAATGGAAATATAGAATTATATAAATCATTTCTTGCATAAAATAGCTTAACTGGGATAAAACTTAATAGTTTACAGAATGTCTCACATACATCATTTCATTTGATACCTAAAGTAATCTGAGGTAATCTGGCCAGGCATTATCCTTTGTTTTTAACCAATTAGAAAAACAACAAAAAATCCTAAAACAAACACAGCAACAACAACAAAAACAGAAGCTCATAGAGATTATTTGGTTTGCCTAGGTGTTCAACCTAGATCTTCTTGATTCCCAATGCAGTACTTTTGAATGTGTGTAGCAGATAGGCAAAGCAGAATCTCAAATAAGACCACTTCTGTTGCTTGCTTTCTATAGCTCAGGTGCCCATTTAGTATAAGAGTAAAATGAGGAATTATTCTAACTGACTGGCAGTCTTTCTAGTTTGTATATGAAGAAATAGACTCAGTTTCCTAAAAATTTGAGAGAGGTTGAAACTGAGGGTGTTTCCTACTTATAAGAGAAAAACTGTTTTTTCCCCCTGGGCAGGCAGAGTACACTTTGCTGGTTTCATAGTTCTGGCGTTTTAGGTTTAATTTGAACATTAGCCTAGCCTAGAACTCTTCAAGTGACAGGTAAAAGAGAGTAGAGCTATAGAAGAGGTAAAGCACTATTAGCAGAGGCAAATAGATGATATCATAGGGAACAGAAGCTTAAAGACAAGAGAAGTGGGTTTGAGTGGTTGTCACAGGTGACCTGAAAAACTATCCAATTCATAATTTGGAAGTGACAGATAAACATAAGAAGACAAGATAAGATGCTGAATGTAGGATTTAAGTGAATAGAATAAAATGCAAAAAAAAGTCTTGGAAAATTAGAAAAAATAAATCTGCATATTTACCATTTCTCAAAGTGCTAATATTTGATCTTTATTTTAATAATAAATGTCACATTTGGTGATTATAATATATAGTTATCAGAAATATATGTGTGTGTGTGTGTGTATATATATATAGAGAGAGAGAGTTATCAAAAAGATTGTTTCTCTAAAAATCTTTGATTTTAACAGATTAGCCAAGACTTACAATTTCTCTTTGACAGGAAACCTTTTCAAAACTTGAATAATAAAAACAAAGTTTTATTATTACTAGAGTTGATTGATTATTAATAGATGATATGGTAGGAAATAATAAAACATTTGCTATTGTTACAGATACTTTAGGGATAATTCCACATTAGGTTTGAGAATTGTAGGATTCGAAAATTCTTTAATGTAAGCATAGTGCTCAGAAAACTCATTTTTAATAAACATTTTCCTTATCTCTATGATTTTACTATCCAAGAGCTGTTTGAAAAAAAAACTCTTAAGGGAAGAAAAAGCAAAAAGAAGAGACTTATCAGAAGGGCAGGTGAGGGCAAGGTTAAAAACAAAACAAAACAAAAAAAGCTCTCTTAAAGGACTATACTGCTCTGCACTCCCGTATCCCATTTTACTTACCATAGAACCTACATATTTAATTCTAGATATGGCTTTTATTTACTGTTACTTTCTTACTACTCTTCATTCTAGATTGATTCTGGAGTCTCTAGTCCAAAATCTGTCAAAGTCATGGTTTTTATTACTTTACCTGGTAATTGGTTAGAGCAGAGTGTAGCATGCTTTTTAAATTTCTTAATTTCTCTCTGTTTTATTACCCACATTATATGATTTTTGAGTATTTTTTCTAAAATTTGCAATAGTATGTACCAAAATTCTCACCTCTAGATCATAGTTTCTCAAACAGAACTATAGACATGTTGGGCTGCACAATGTTTTAAGGAGACTGTCCTGTGCAGTGTAATACTTAGCAGCATCTCTGACCTCTACTCCCCAAATGCCAATAGCACCTTCTTTCCCAAGTTTTGACAGCCAAAAATGTCTCCAGACATTGCCAAATATCCTTTGAAGGACAGGATCACCCCCAGTTAACCATTTATCTAGCTATAGAATTCTCTAATGCTGCCTTTACATTAAACCAACAGATAAATGACGACAATAGCAACAGAAATATCTTTCAGCCCACTCTTTTTCAGGATTAGCCAGGGCAGAAGCACAACAACAACATCATTCCTAGCTTTTGAACCAGTTTTCTAAAGTTAGTAAACTATGAATCCAAGACTTTGAAGTCGTCGTAAAAATTTTCACTTTGGAGGTAGTGGAAAGAACAGGGCATTTGGAATCATTCATTTGTGACTGTGCACATTTGCAAAAATTCTCTGAGGTATTTATCAGAAGTGGGATTACTGAGACACAGGGTAGAAATAGTTATTTTACTGTAAATAAAAGAAATACTATTTTGTATGTTGAAAGATTTTATATATTGCAAATGGTGATTCAGAAAGGAGTTAAATTAGTATGCATCTTATGGAAGAGCTGGCTTTTATTTCGGATTTGTGCCTTAAAAGTCAGATGTGACTGTTTATTTCAAAAACAGTTCAATGAAATATTGATTGCCTACTGTGTGCACAGCATTGCTCATCTGACATATCAGAAACAGAATACTGAGCTGGATAGACTATGGGTCTGATCCAAAATGGCTTTTATTATGTTCTTGTTCATTCAAAAGGAAATATTATTTATAGGACAAGATCAGTGTATAAGGCAAAAGTCCATAAAGCATAAGTATATCAGGTTAAATTCCTATCTGATTTTCATAGCTAGCTCTGATCTAGGTTGGTAATATGCTTTTATCCTCTCTGAACCTCAGAATTGTAAAAACCATTGTTTGTCAGTTGTAGCTGAGGTATACTGAAAATAATTCTTTTCTTAAAATGTGTATTGGGTAAGGCATGCGAAGATATATAGAGAAAAATACATATCATTTAACCTACCATGTAACTAGAATAAAAGAGACATTCAATTAAAAGATAAATTCCAAATAATAATTTATTTTAAAAAGGAACTATAAGAAGCCAATCTCATGGGTACGCTTGGCCTTAGATGACAGCAACTTACTCAAATGATACTTAACAGACTTTTCATAGAACTTTTCATTAAGATGTTCACTTTCACTACAACATGTCTCAAATTCCATATTTGGCCCAAAAACCGTACAATTTTGTTTCATAAATGATTGTGTGTCTAAGCTGCCTGAAAACAAAACAGTGAGAGTCTATGGTAACTGAGTTTAACTGACCCATTTCTAAGTCAGGTCCTAGACTGAAGCTTAATGAGAATGGGGCAATGATCCAGACTATACAGAAATTAATAACTTTCTATTTCTTTTTTATTCAGATTAATTATTTGTGAAAAGAAATTATCCAATACTTCTCATCTATCTAACTGGAATTTCTCTAGCTGGAGGTAAGATAAAAAGGTTAGAGAGAAATAAATGTATAAATTGGAGGAATAATGAGGGATTATTTAACTTGTCAAAGACCAAACATCAGATTAGTGTGAATTAACCCTTTCATTTTTTATTTCAGCTTTTAGACAACCCATAATTCAAGATGTATTTATGAACAGGGTAGAAAAGAGTATCTCGAAAATTCTGTTTGACAATTAAATTAATAAATAATGTATGATTTCAATAAGCAGTTGTTCAAATTTGAACAGAGAAAAAATATTATGTACATGTATTTGGCAAGCATATTCTCTATTACATTATTTCTGCTTTTGTCTTTCTTTTGTTTAAACCACTAGCATTTTTTCTGTTAGTTTCTCCTTTCTTATTAGTCTACTTTTAATTATTATTATTATTATTATTATTATTATTATTGCAAATTGCCATATTAATCCTCATTACAACTCTCTGGATACTTTTAAGTTAACTTTATAAAGGAAACTCTAGTTCAACCTATTTTCTATACTTTACACCCAGAATAGGATCTACAGGAATTCATAGAATGCAGTACAATTAAGATGAAGATTTAGTTAATAGTCATATTATACAAATGCAGCTCATACCAGGTGCAGGAGTGCATTAATGCTCAGATATCATGTTTCTTGATATTTGCTGGAAGCCTATTAACTTCTGACAAGGTGCCATCTAGAAATTTGGTACTGAACATTCAGAGTAGTGCAATCACTGTGGCATCCCCTAGTAAACAACTTTGGTTAAAACATAAATTGTTATTATATTTTAATATGTGTGCCTTATTTCTTTAGTTTATAACTTTCCCAGGTCATTTTATTTATTTATTTATTTATTTATTTATTTATTTATTTATTTATTTAATTTTATGTTTTATTTATTTTTTTTTTTTGAGATGAAGTTTCACTCTTGTCACCCTGACTGGAGTGCAGTGGCACGATCTTGGCTCACTGCAACCTCCACCTGCTGAGTTTAAGCCATTCTCCTGCCTCAGCCTCCCGAGTAGCTGGGATTACAGGCATGCGCCTCCACGCCCGATTGATTTTTTTGTATTTTTAGTAGAGACGGGTAGAGACCATGTTGGTCAGGCTGGTCTCAAACTCCCAACCTCAGGTGATCCACCCGCCTCAGCCTCCCAAAGTGCTGAGATTACAGGCATGAGCCACTGCACCCGGCCCATTTTATTTCTTATATGACTTTGGACACCTGGAACCAAAAGAACTCCTTGCAAATAGTTTAAACTTTGTATACTTTTAATGGTTTATTTTTTTAATTAGTCGCCTTTTATTTTAGGTTCAGGGGGTACATGTGCAGATTTGTTACATGGGTAACAGATTTGTTACATGCAAGTTGCTAGGGTTTGGTATACAAATTATTTTGTTACCTGGTATAGTGAACAACATAGTACCCAATAGGCACTTTTCTGAATCTCACCCTCCTTCCATCCTCCACCCTCAAGTAGGCCCTGGTGTCTGTTTTTCCCCTCTGAATCAATGGGTACTCAAGGTTTAGCTCCCACTTCTGAATGAGAACATGTGATATTTGGTTTTCTTTTCCTGAACTAATTCCCTTAGGATAATGGCCTCAAGATGCATCTATGTTGCTGCAAAGGACATGATTTTGTTCTTTCTTATGGCTGTGTAACATTCCATGGTGTGTATGTACCACATTTTCTTTATCTAGTCCACCATTGATGGGTACCTGAGTTGATTCCATCTCTTTGCTATTGTGAATAGTGTTGTAGTGAACATATGAGTACATGTGTCATTTTGGTAGAACAACTTATATTTCTTTGGGTATATACCCAGTAATGAGATTCCTGGGTCAAATGGTAGTTCTGTTTTAAATTAAAGTTTTTTGAGAAATCTCTAAACTGCTTTCCACAGTGGCTGAACTAATTTGCATTCCCACCAGCAGTATATAAGCATTGCCTTTTCTCTGCAAACTCACCAACATCTGTTATGGTTTGGTTTTTTAATAATAGCCATACTGACTGATGTGCAATGGTATATCTTATGGTTTTGATTTGCATTTCTCTGATGATTAATGAAGATGAGCATTTTTTTTTTCATTTTTGGTTTTGTTGATTTTTCTTTTTTTTTCTTTTTTTTATTTATTTTTTATTATTATTATACTTTAAGTTCTAGGGTGCTGCTATAAAGACACATGCACACGTATGTTTATTGAAGATGAGCATTTTTTATGCTTGTTGACCATGTATGTGTCTTTTTTTTCCTGATAACACTTTAGTTGAATTGTCACAAGGTTATTGAACTTCAATAACTTTGATATTCATAGATCATAGCAGAACTGGTAGTGCTAGTAACATTCCATGTAGCACTCTTCTAGGTTAAGCACACATTTCACAAAGAAATTTCAATAAACAATTTCCTAAATAATATTAAGAATGGAAATGTTGTGTTCTCAATTAAATATTGTTACCTGTTTGCTTAAGAGACCCCTTCCCAAGCAAAAGATTAATTTATATACTTTGAAGCCTGTGAACACTAATTTTAACCCAAATTAGTTTCCAGTGCTTTCATTCATAGCACAAACTCACTCAATGTCAGTACCTGTTATATTTGCTCTTATACATAGAAGATCTAGGTCTTTACCTGTAAGGATAGAAAGATTAAAGAACACTCACTTTTAAAAACAGAATTACTCTCAATAATGTGTATTTATAATGAGTGCTAGTACTCAAATAGTGACAGTTTAAGAAACTAGCTCCTTCTTCAAAGAATGGTCAGAAAAGTTGGAACATTTTTTATTGTCACTTCCCCTTACACCTAGTTCTTTGTCATATGTCTAGTTTTTCTTGCTTTGTGAACCCTATATCCCTATATCATCAGAGATTCTAGAGATTCCTTACAGTTTCGCTTGAGAGTCCCTTTGTAAAATGCCAGATCATTTCCCCTTTGTCCTCACCTCTTCATCTTGACTTCCTTAGAACTTAATTCCTAAGGGGATCTTGAAAGATCTACCAAACATTCTAGTAGGTCTTCTAACTGGAACATTCCTTTTGGAGTGCAGACTATTTGACCTGAGACATATTTCTTCATCACCTGGGGTCACAATCCAGGTGTATATTGGAGGTGAGGAGTTACGACATAATGATGAGGAGTCTACCTAGCATATCATCACTGTGATAAAGTGGGAAAGGTGCTCCCAGGGATTACCCTATTAGCATCCCTGCCTTACTTGTCCCACTTTAATTTTCCAAACATATGAGTGATTGTTAATAGAAGGATTCCCTTTTTCCTGCATATTCTCTAGAGCAATAAAAACTAGGATATCCATTTATCATTTTGTCTTCAAGCCCTCTCTGTAGCAAATCTTGGCTCCCTCTTTAGCCAACTTAGCTTCTCCTCTTTTCTTTCTATTGCCAGAGTTGTCTCGTCAGAGCATACAATGGTAATCTTCAGGGTTTCCATAAAGGTCCCTTTTGTCCTTGCTGTAATTCTCTTGTCACTCTGGCTTTTGCCATGACCAAACTCTGAAGAAAGACCATTTTGTCCTAATCCAGTGTCTTCCTTGCCTTTTTATGTCCTCTCTCCCTAATTATTGAGGAGTAACTCTTACATTTTTCATTCCTATTCTTGTCTATTTAATAACCCTGTGTATAGATCTGTTATAGTCATATTCTTCGTTGACTGACCCTGGCAATCACTGAACAGTTATAACCCTTCAAGAATTGTCATTTAAATGGAATCATACAGCGTGTAATGTTATGTGACTGGCTTCTTTAACTCAGCATAATGCCTTTGGGATTCATCTATAAGTTGTTCACTGTATAAAAAAAATGTATTCCTTTTTATTGCTGAGTAGTATCCCATTATATGAATGTACCAAGTTTGTTTGTCCATACACCTGCAGAAAGATATTTCAGTTATTCCCAAATATCTTTGGGATATTTACAAATATAACTGCTGTGTACATTGGCATACCAACAGCCAGGTATGGGATTTCTGGGTCATGTGGTAAGTATGCTTAACTTTATAAGAAACTTCAAAACTGTTTTCTGGAGTTGTAGTACCATCTTGCATTCTTACCAGTACTATACAAGAGTTCTAGTTGCCACATGCCTTCACCAGCACTGAGTATTGTCATTATCTTTTATTTTAGCTATTCTTATAGGTGTGTGCTTGTATCTCATCACATTTTTCATTTGCATTTATCTAAAGGCTCATGATAGTGCACAGCTTTAATGTGCTTACTTGTCATATTTATATCATCTTTAGTCAAGTGTCTGTTGATTATTTTGTTTACTTTTTTGTTTTTTACTTTAAGTTCTGGGATACATGTGCTGAATGTATGGGTCTGTTACATAGGTATACATGTGCCATGGTGGTTTGCTGCACCTATCAACTCATCATCTAGATTTTCAGCCCTGCATGCATTAGGTATTTGTCCTAATGCTCTCCCTCCCCTTTCCCCCGAGCCCTCGAGAGGCCCTAGTGTGTGATGTTCCCCTCCCTATGTCCATGTGTTCTCATTGTTCAGCTCCCTCTTATGAGTGAGAACATGCGGTGTTTGGTTTTCTGTTCCAGTGTTAGTTTGCGAGGATGATGGTTTCCAGCTTCATCCATGTCCCTGCAAAGGAAATGAACTCATTCTTTTTTATGGCTGCATAATATTCCATAGTGTATATGGACCACATTTTCTTTATCCAGTATATCATTGATGGGCATTTGGGTTAGTTGCAAGTCTTTTCTATTGTAAATATTGCTGCAATAAACATATGTGTGCATATTTCTTTATAGTAGAATGATTTATAATCCTGTGGGTATATACCCAGTAATGGGATTGCTGGGTCAAATGGTATTCCTGGTTCTAGATCCTTGAGGAATTGCCACACTGTCTTCCACAGTGGTTAAACTAATTTACACTACCACCAACAGCGTAAAAGCATTCCTATTTCTCCGTATCCTTACCAGCATCTGTTGTTTCCAGATTTTTTAATGATCGCCATTCTAACTGGTGTGAGATGCTATCTCGTTGTGGTTTTGATTTGCATTTCTCTAATGACCAGTGATAATTAGGTTTTTTTCATATGTTTGTTAGCCACATAAATGTCTTCTTTTGAGAAGTATCTGTTCATATCCTTTTCCTACTTTTTGATGGAGTTGTTTGGTTTTTTTCTTGTAAATTTGTTTAAGTTCCTTGTAGATTCTAGATATTAAACCTTTGTCAGATGGATAGATTGCAAAACTTCTCTCCCATTCTGTAGGTTGCCTGTTCACTCTGATGATAGTTTCTTTTGCTGAGCAGGAGCTCTTTAGTTTAATTAGATCCCATTTGTCAATTTTGGCTTTTGTTGCAATTGCTTTAGGTGTTTTCATCATGAAGTCTTTGCCCATGCCTGTGTCCTGAATGGTATCTCCTCGGTTTTCTTCTATGGTTTTCATAGTTTCACGTTTTACATTTAAGTCTTTAATACATCTTGAGTTAATATTTGTATAAGGTGTAAGGAAGGGGTCCGGTTTCTGTTTCCTGCATGTGGCTAGCCAGTTTTCCCAGCACCATTTATTAAATAGGGAATCCTTTCCCCATTGCTTAGTTTTTCTCAGATTTGTTGAAGATAACATGATTGTAGATGTGTGGTGTTTTTTCTGAGGCCTCTGTTCTATTCCATTGGTCTATATATCTGTTTTGGCACCAGTATCATCCTGTTTTGGTTACTGTAGCCTTGTATAGTTGGAAGTCAGGTAGCGTGATGCCTCTAGATTTGCTCTTTTTGCTTAAGATGGTCTTGGCTCCTTTTTGGTTCCACATGAAATTTAAAGTATTTTTTTCTAATTATTTGAAGAAAGTCAGTGGTAGCTTGATGGAGATACCCTTAAATCTATAAATTACTTTGGACCGTATGGCCATTTTCACGATATTGAGTCTTCCTATCCACGAGCATGGAATGTTTTTTAAATTTGTTTGTGTCCTCTCTTATTTCCTTGAGCAGTGGTATGTAGCTCTCCTTGAAGAGGCCCTTCACATCCCTTGCAAGTTGTATTTCTAGGTATTTTATTATCTTGGTAGCAATTGTGAATGGGAGTTCACTCATAATTTGGCTCTCTGCTTGTCTATTATTGGTGTATAGGAATGCTTGTGATTTTTGCACATTGATTTTGTATCCTGAGACTTTGCTGCAGTTGTTTATCAGCTTAAGGAGATTTTGGGCTGAGATGGTGGAGTTTCCTAAATATACAATCATGTCATCTGCAAACCGAGACAATTTGACTTCCCCTCTTTCTATTTGAATACCCTTTATTTCTTTCTCTTGCGTGATTGCTCTGGCCAGAACTTCCAACATTATGTTGAATTGGAGTGGTAAGAGAGGGCGTCCTTGTCTTGTGCCGGTTTTCAAAGGGAATGCTTCCAGCTTTTGCCCTTTCAGTATGATATTGGCTATGGGTTCGTTATAAATAGCGCTTATTATTTTGAGATGTGTTCCATCAATACCAAGTTTACTGAGAGTCTTTAACATGAAGGGGTGTTGAATTTTATTGAAGTCCTTTTCTGCATTTTTTTTTTTTTTTTTTTTTGAGACAGAGTCTCGCTCTGTCGCCCAGGCTGGAGTGCAGTGGCGCGATCTCGGCTCGCTGCAAGCTCCGCCTCCCAGGTTCCCGCCATTCTCCTGGCTCAGCCTCCCGAGTAGCTGGGACTACAGGCGCCCGCAACCGCGCCCAGCTAATTTTTTGTATTTTTAGTAGAGACGGGGTTTCACCGTGGTCTCGATCTCCTGACCTTGTGATCCGCCCGCCTTGGCCTTCCAAAGTGCTGGGATTACAGGCGTGAGCCACCGCGCCCGGCATCTTTTCTGCATCTACTGAGATAATCATGTGGTTTTTGTCATTGGTTCTGTGTATGTGTTGGATTACACTTATTTATTTATGTATGTTGAATCAACCTTGAATCCCAGGGATGAAGCCATCTTGATTGTGGTGGATAACCTTTTTGATGTGCTGCTGGATTTGGTTTGCCAATATTTTATTGAGGATTTTCACATCTATGTTCATCAACGATATTGTCCTGAATTTTTGTTGTTGTTTTTGTGTCTTTACCAGGTTTTGGAATCAGGATGATGCTGGCCTCATAAAATGAGTTAACGGGGAGTTCCTCTTTTTCTATTGTTTGGAATAGTTTTAGAAGGAATGTACCAGCTCCTCTTTGTACCTCTGGTAGAATTTGGCTGTTATTCTATCTGATCCTGGGCTGTTATGTTGTTGTTGTTGTTGTTGTTGTTGTTGTTAAGCTATTAATTACTTCCTCAATTACAGAACTGGTTATTGGTCTATTCAGGGATTCGACTTCTTCCTGGTTTAGTCTTGGGATGGTGTATGTGTTCAAGAATTTATCCGTTGGTTCTAGATTTTCTAGTTTATTTGCATAGAGGTGTTTATAGTATTCTCTGATGATAGTTTGTATTTCTGTGGGATCAGTGGTGTATCCCCTTTATAATTTTTTTGTGTGTGTGTTTGATTTGTCTGTCCTTTCTTCTTTATTAGTCTTGCTAGTGGTCTATTTTGTTAATCTTTTTTTAAAAAAGAAGCTCCTGGATTCATTGATTTTTTGAAGGGTTTTTCCTGTCTCTATCTCCTTCAGTTCTGCTCTGATCTTAGCTATTTCTTGTCTTCTGCTAGCTTTTAAATTTGTTTGCTCTTGCTTATCTAGTTCTTTTAATTGTGATGTTAGGGTATCGATTTTAGATCTTTCCTACTTTCTGATGTGGGCATTTAGTACTTTAAATTTCCCTCTAACCACTGCTTTACCTGTGTTCCAGAGATTCTGATACATTTTCTCTTTGTTCTCCTTGTTTTCAAAGAACTTCATTATTTTTGCCTTAATTTCATTATTTACCCTATAGTCATTCAGGAGCAGGTTGTTCAGTTTTCATGTAGTTGTGCAGTTTTGAGTGAGTTTCTTAATCCTGAGTTCTAATTTGATTGCACTGTGGTCTGAGAGGCTGTTTATTATGATTTCCATTATTTTGCATTTGCTGAGGAGTGTTTTACTTCCAATTATGTGGACGATTTTAGAATAAGTGCTATGTGGTTCTGAGAAGAATGTATATTCTGTTGATTTAGAGTGGAGAGTTCTGTTGATGTGTACTAGGTCTGCTTGGTCCAGAGGTGAGTTCAAGTCCTGAATATCCTTGTTAATTTTCTGTCTTGTTGATCTGTCTGATATTGACAGTGGGGTGTTAAAGTCTCCCACTATAATTGTGTGGGAGTCTAAGTCTCTTTGTAGTTCCCTAAGAACTTGTTTTATAAATCTGGTTGCTCATGTATTGGGTGCATATTTATTTAGGTTAGTTAGCTCTTCTTGTTACATTGATCCCTTTACCATTTCATACTGCCCTTCTTTGTCTTTTTTATCTTTGTTGGTTTAAAGTCTGTTTTATCACAAGCTAGTGTTGCCACCCTGCTTTTTTTTTTTTTTTTTTTTTGCTTTCCATTTGCTTGATAAATATTCTATCCCCTTATTTTGAGCCTATCTGTGTCTTTGCACATGAGATGGGTCTCCTGAATATAGCACATTGATGGGTCTTGTCTCTTTATCCGATTTGGCACTTTGTGTCTTTTAATTGGGGCATTTAGTCCATTTACATTTAAGGTTAATATTGTTATTTGTGAATTTGATCTTGTCATCATGATGCTAACTGATTATTTTGCACACTATTTGATGCAGTTTCTTCATAGTGTCATTGGTCTTTATATTTTAGCATGTTTTTGCAGTTGCTGATATCGGTTTTTCCTTTCCATATTTAGTGCTTCCTTCAGGAGCTCTTGTATGTCAAGCCTGGTGGTGACAAAATCCCTCAGCATTTGCTGTCTGTAAATGATTTTATTTCTCCTTCACTTACGAAACTTAGTTTGGCTGGATATGAAATTCTGGGTTGAAAATTCTTTAATGTTGAATATTGACCTCTATTCTCTTCTGGCTTGTAGGATTTCTGCAGAGAGATCTGCTGTTAGTCTGATGGGCTTACCTTTTAAGGTATCCTGACCTTTCTCTCTGGCTGCCCTTAACATTTTTTCCTTCATTTCAACCTTGGAGAATCTGATGATTATGTGTCTTGGGGTTGCTCTTCTCAAGGAGTATCTTAGTGATGTTCTCTGTGTTTCCTGAATTTGAGTGTCGACCTGTCTTGCTAGGTTGGGGAAGTTCTCCTGGATAATATCCTGAAGTGTGTTTTTCAACTTGGTTGCATTCCCCCCATCACTTTCAGGGACCCCAATCAATTGTAGGTTTGGTCTTTTTACATGGTCCCATATTTCTTGGAGGCTTGTTCATTCCTTTTCAATGTTTTTTTTCTCTAATCTTGTCTTCACTCCTCATTTCATTACGTTGATCTTCAGTCTCTGATATTCTTTCTTCTGCTTGATTGATTTGGCTCTTGATACTTGTGTATGCTTCACGAAGTTCTTGTGCTGTTTTTCAGCTCCATCGGGTCATTTATGTTCTTCTCTAAACTGGTTATTCTAGTTAGCAGTCCTGTCATCTTCGTCAAGGTTCTTAGCTTCCTTGCATTCAGTCAGAGCATGCTCCTTTAGCTCAAAGAGGTTTGTTATTACCCAGCTTCTGAAGCCTACTTCTGTCAACTCATCAAACTCATTCTCTGTCCAGTTTTGTGCCCTTGCTGGAGAGGAGTTGCGATCATTTGGAGGAGAGGAGGCATTCTGGTTTTTGGAATTTTCAGTGTTTTTCGCTGTTTTTTTTGCATGTTCGTGGATTTATCTACCTTTGATCTTTGAGGTTGATGACCTTGGATGGGGTTTCTGTGTGGGGGTTCTTTTTGTTAATGTTGATGTTATTGCTTTCTGTTTGTTAGTTTTTCTTCTGATAGGCCTCTCCTCTGCAGCTCTGCTGCAGTTTGCTGGAGGTCCACTCTAGACCCTATTTGCTTGGGTATCACTAGTGGAGGCTGCAGAACAGCAAAGACTGTGGCCTGTTCCTTTCTCTGGAAGCTTCGTCCCAGAGGGGCGCCAGCCTGATACCAGCCAGAGCTCTCCTGTATGAGGTATCTATCAACCCTTGTTGGGAGGTATTCTCCCAGTCAGGAGGCACAGAGGTCAGGGACCCACTTGAGGAGGCAGTTCACCCCTTAGCAGAGCTCGAGCACTGTGATGGTAGAATCCTCCTTCTCAGGATCTGCTGCTCTCTTCAGAGCTGGCAGGCAGGAATGTTTAAGTCCGCTGAAGTTACGCCCACAGCCCCCACTTCCTCCAAGTGCTCTGTCCCAGTGAGATGGGAGTTTTATCTATAAGCCACTGACGGGCTGCTGCCTTTCTTTCAGAGATGGCCTGCCCAGTGAAGAGGAATCTAGAGAGGCAGTCTGGCCACAGCCGCTTTGCGGCACTTTGTTGAGTTATCCCCAGTGCGAACTTCCAGGCCTTTTTAGCGCTGTCGGGGAAAACCACCTACTCAAGCCTCACTAATGGTGGATGCCCCTCCCCCCTGCAAGCTGCGTTGTTCCAGGTGGACTTCAGCCTGCTGTGCTGGCAGCAAGAATTTCAAGCCAGTGGTTCTTAGCTTGCTGGGCTCTTTGGGAGTGGGACCTGTTGAACGAGACCACTTGGCTCCCTGACTTGAGCCCCCTTTCCAGGGGAATGAATGGTTCTGTCTCTCTGGTGTTCCAGGTGCCGCTGCGGTGCGAAGAAAAAACAAAACAAAACAAAACAAAACAAAAACTCCTGCAGCTAGCTTGGTGTCTGCCTGAACAGCTGCCCAGTTTTGTCCTTGAAACCCAGGGTTCTGATGGTAGAGGCACACAAAGGAATCTCTTGGTCTGTGGACTGGAAAAACCATGGGAAAAACATAGTATCTGGGCCAGGTAGCACAGTCTTTCACAGATTTCCTTGGCTGGGGGAGGGAGGCCCCCAACTCCTTGCACTTCCTGGGTGAGTCAACACCCCACCCTTCTTCTGCTGACCTTCCGTGGGCTGCACCCACTGCCTAACCAGTCCCAATGAGATGAACAGGCTACGTCAGTTGCAAATGCAGAAATCACCTGCCTTCTGCATTGGTCTCCCTGGAAGCTGCAGACTAGAGCTGTTCCTGTTGGGCCATCTTGCCAGCAGCTCTTGTTTGCTTTTTAATTGGTTTGTCTAATTCTTAAGTTTTGAGATTTCTTTGCATAATCTGGCTATAAGTTCTTTGTAGGGTATGTGACTTGCAAATATTATCTCCCAGTTTATGGCTTGTTCTTTCATTATCTTATTTTTTAACTTTTATTTTACTTTCAGGGATGCATATGCAGGTTTGTTCAATAGATAAATTGTGTTTCATGGGAGTTTGGTTTACATATTATTTTGTCACACAGGCAATAAGCATAGTACCCTATAGGTAATTTTGTTTTGTTTTGTTTTGTTTTTAATTGTCGCCCTCCTCCTATCCTCCGCCTTCATTTAGGCTCTGGTGTCTATTGTGCCCTTCTTTGTGTCTATGTGTACTCAATGTTTAGCTCCCACTTATAAGCGAGAGCATGTGGTGTTTGCTTTTCTTTTTCCGTGTTACCTTACTTAGGATACTTACCTCCAGCTCCATCCATGTTGCTGCAAAGGAGATGATCTCGTTCTTTTTATGGCTGCATAGTATTCCATGGTGTGTGTGTACCCCAATTTTTAATCCAGACTACCATTAAAGGTCATTGAGTTTGATTCCATGTCTTTGCTATTGTGAATAGTGCTAAAATGAACATATGCATGCATGTATCTTTATGGTAGAGCAATGTATATTCCTTTGGGTATACACCCAACACTGGAATTGCTGGGTTGAATGGTAGATCTGTTTTAAATTCTTAGAGACATTGCCAAACTGCCTTTCACAGTGGCTGAACTAATTTACATTCCCACCTGGAGTGTACAAGCATTCCCTTGTTTCCACAGCTTTGGCAGAATGTGGTATTATTATTATTATTATTATTATTATTATTTTTACTTTTGAACAATTACCATTCTGTCTGATATGAAATGGTATCTCATTATGGCTTTGATTTGCATTTTCCTTATGATTAGTGATGTTGAGCATTTTTTCATATGCTTGTTGGCCACATGTATGTCTTCTTTACAAAAATGTCTGTGACCTGTCAGTTTTTCCTACCTGCCTTCAAGAATTTTTCTTTTGTATTGACTTTGGAGAATCTAATGACTGTGTGTCTTGGGGACAGTTGTCTTGTATGGTATCTCACAGGGATTCTCTGAATTTGCATGTTGATCTTTCTAGCGAGGTTGAAGAAATTTTTGTGGACAATATCCTCAGATATGTTTTCCAAGTTGTTTGCTCTCTCTCCATGTCTTTGAGGACTGCCAGTGAATCATAGGTTTGGTTTCTTTACCCTATATTTCTTGGGGATTTTGTTCAATTTCCTACCTTTTAAAATTTTTGTCTACCTGTATTGATTCACAGGAGGGGTCTTCAAGCTGTGAAATTCTTTCCTCAGCTCAATCTATTCTGTTATTAATGGTTCCAATGCTTTCTGAAATTCCTGTAGTGATTTTTTTTTTCTTTTCCAGAAGATCAGTTTGGTTCTTTCTTAAAATGGCAATGTTATCTTTCAATTCTTGGACTGTTTTACTGTATTTTTTGGATTGGGTTTCAACCTTCTGTATGTCATTGAGCTTCCTTGTTATCCAGATTCTGAATTCTATGCCTGTCATTTCATCCATTTCAGTCTGGTTAAGAACCACTGCTGAGAAGCTACTGCATTCGTTTTGGAGGAAGGAAAATACTCTGACTTTTAGAGTGGACAGAGTTATTGCGCTGTTTTTGTTTTTGTTTCTGTTTCTGTTTTTGTTTGTTGTTGTTTTTAATCATCCATGTGGGCTGATGTTCTTTTGATATTTGAAGTTGCTGTCTTTTCGATTGGGGCCTTTTACTTTTATTCCTTGATGCCCTTGAGGGTTTGATTGTGACATGAGTTGCATTTAGTCAATTAGCTTTGTTTCTGGATGCTTTCAGGGGACCAGTGCTCAGCTCAGCACACCTGGGCCATTTGTTCTAACCCCGAGGGCTTTGACCAGAACCACAGCTTTGTTCTCTGGCCCCTTGAAGCTAAGCACCTGCTACACTAGAGTGGCAGAGGTGTTTTTAGTCAGCCGACAACAACACTCCAAAAGGGGCTGCTGGCGAATTCCACTGGCAGGGTAGTAGCTAGTCATGGGTGAGTGAGCTCTAGTGGGGTTCCGCCTGCAAAACCACTTCAGTGGGTAGTTGGGCTTTGCTGGCAAAAGAGCTGTAATGGTGACTGCTGGCAAGCACTTTGGGCAACTGAGGCTGTTTTGCAAGTGGGTGTGGCCAGGCAGAGGCTCTGGGAGAGACCAGTAGACCACAGGGGTGCTGAGGTTAGACTGACCCTGTCCCACGGCCAAGACAGCCCTGCCCTGTCCGGGTCCAGCAGCTAACAAAAGATAAAGCCACCTAAAGGAATATGGCAAGCCTTGAGAGATGGCTGCCTATGGCCATGCTCCACTGCAACTGTTCCTGGGGCAAACCTTCTGGGCTCTGCACAGGCTGGAATTATGTCTCTGCCAACTCTCCAGGCAGTTTTCTCTGCCAGCTCAAATGTCTATGGGGGTTGTTGGGTCTCCTACAGCTAGGGATCCTGGAGGTTTGTGACCAGAGTGAGCCATTCTATTCCCTTGTCATTCACCTCTTTTCTAGAGCTGCTGGGGGCCAGGAATGATTCCTGTTGCTCCACAACCTTGTGTAGGGTTCCCAGCTTCCTCCCTTTTCAGCCTGGGGTCTGCAACCTCTTTCTGTCTACTTTCAGTGCGTTCTTTCCAAAGATCTGTTAGGAGTGGGCCAGTCTACTTGATGCCATGGTCTCTCTCGGTAGGAGAAGCTCTTCCCAGCTGGACTAGTTGACCATCTTGGCTCTT
Source organism: Mandrillus leucophaeus (assembly GCF_000951045.1). Lineage (NCBI taxonomy): Eukaryota > Metazoa > Chordata > Mammalia > Primates > Cercopithecidae > Mandrillus > Mandrillus leucophaeus. The sequence continues at coordinate 1,561,425 of NW_012108597.1, forward strand.
GTTTATTTCCCAACTTCTAGGGTGTCCCGGTATCCTATCTGTGGAACTCCCAGTACCTGCAGTTCATGGGGCCACAGAGGCTGAGGCAGAGCCACCTGGTGAGTGCCAAAGCCAAGAGGATGCAGCCATGGAGATGATACCCCATCTAGGAAGGCAGTCCCACTTTAAATATTTTAAGGTTTTATTATTACTTTTTGTATTAGAGCTATTCCTTTTATTCAGAAATAGAGCTGTCTTCATATTCAGTTACATATCTGTAATTCGGAGAGATATGTAAATGTTTGAGGGGTAAGAAATTTGGAACAGATAAATGGCTTAGAAGAGAAACTCCTAGTTTATTTACAACAGACAAAAATGTCTGTTAAAATCATCTTTCTCCTTAAGTGAATATATCTAAAGTTGAGAATAGCCTATTCAATATAAATAACAGAGTCTTTTGGCTACTTTTGATATCAGTAACAGCATGAATCAACTTCAAACAAAATGACCAGTGTAAAATAGTCTCTTATGGGCCGTAGGTGTCTTTGGGCAAATAATGAGAAAAACTGATCAACTTTGGTGATAGTAAAATTGTTCCTGATTTTATGACTCTGATATCTTTATGAGTGGTATAATTACAAGTTAGTTGACTGATCTTACAATTTTACAGTTATTAAATATATATCAGTTAGAACACCCTTGTTGTTAGATTACTTTTTAAGAGAAATGTATTATCCTAACACAAAAGATTCTTATTGTGAATATCTTGAAAAGAACTTACAATACCAATATAGTTAAGTATTAAAGGAAATAAGTTCTGTTTTATTATTTTTTAATTGTATATTAAGTATTTTAGTATAGAAATATAGAAAGAAGTTTTAAAATACTCTCTCCAAAATGGAGTAAAAATGACCTATAGTGAAGCTTGTAATCACAGAAAAATTGTGATCAGACACTTCACAAAGAATACACATATCGTATTATAACCAATAGTTTACCTTTTGCATGAAGCTGTCTATGGTTTTATTCATTTTTTATTTTTTGGAAATATTCTTTGGAGAATAGTTTCTTATATAATATCTTTGTACAAATGTCATAATAGTCAGGCGATATCTTTGTTAAATCTAACCAGTCAATTAGTACACATTTTTTGATATCTTCTATTATTTCACAGCTCAATATAAGAAAGAAATGTAAGACGTGAATTCTGTCCTCAAGGAAGTTACAATTCAGTTGTAGAAACCAAACTGGCGTATATTAAACACGTAGAGAACATTGTGTTAACTTTGCAGCACTGGCTCTAAGTTTAAGAAAATAGTGTTGACTAGAAGGTTTAAGGTTTCATGAAAGAGATCAGACTTAAAAGATTTGGATAGGCCAAGGGATGAAGGAAAGTATTGCCAGATAGGTAGAACAACTAGATCAAATACACAGAAGTAAAGATTAATACCTGTTTCCAACACTTCGCAAAAGAAAACGTTTATGCAGCCAGCAAACATATGAAAAAAAGCTCATCATCACTGGTCATTAGAGAAATGCAAATCAAAACCACAATGAGTTACCATCTCACGCCAGTTACAATGGCAATCATTAAAAAGTCAGGAAACAACAGATGCTGGAGAGGATGTGGAGAAATAGGAATGCTTTTACACTGTTGGTGGGAGTATAAATTACTTCAACCATTGTGGAAGACAGTGTGCTGATTCCTCAGGGATCTGGAACCAAAAATACAATTTGACCCAGCAATCCCATTACTAGGTATATACCCAAAGAATTGTAAATCATTCTACTATAAAGACACATGCACACATATGTTTATTGCAGCACTGTTTACAATAGCAAAGACTTGGAACCAACCCAAATGTCCATCAATGATAGACTGAATAAAGACAATGTGGCTGCACACCAACCCAAATGTCCATCAATGATAGAGTGGATAAAGAAAATGTGGCTGCACACGTATGTTTATTGCGGCACTATTCACAATAGCAAAGACTTGGAATCAACCCAAATGTCCATCAGTGACAGACTGGATTAAGAAAATGTGGCTGCACACCAACCCAAATGTCCATCAATGATAGAGTGGATAAAGAAAATATGTTTATTGCGGCACTATTCACAATAGCAAAGACTTGGAATCAACCCAAATGTCCATCAGTGACAGACTGGATTAAGAAAATGTGGCACATATACGCCATGGAATACTATGCAGCCATAAAAAAGGATGAGTTCGTGTCCTTAGTAGGGACATGGATGCCTCTGAAAACCATCATTCCCAGCAAACTATCGCAAGAACGGAAAACCAAACACTGCATATTCTCACTCATAGGTGGGAATTGAACAATGAGATCACTTGGACACAGGAAGGGTAACATCACACACTGGGGCCTATTGTGGGGAGGGGAGAGGGATAGCATTAGGAGATATATCTAATGTAAATGACGAGTTAATGGGTGCAGCACACCAACATGGCACATGTATACATTTGTAACAAACCTGCACGTTGTGCACATGTACCCTAGAACTGAAAGTATAAAAAAAAAAAAAAGAAAATGTGGCACATATACACCATGAAATACAATGCAACCATAAAAAAGGATGAATTCATCATGGATGAAGCTAGAAACCATAATTCTCAGCACACTAACACAACAACAGAAAACCAAACACCGCATGTTCTCACTCGTAAGTGGGAGTTGTACAATGAGAACACATGGACACAGGGAGGGGAACATCACACACCAGGACCTGTCAGGGAGTAGGGGGCTAGGGGAGGGATAGCATTTGGAGAAATACCTAATGTAGATGGCAGGTTGATGGGTGAAGCAAACCACCATGGCACATGTATACCTATGTAACAAACCTGCACATTCTGCACATGTATTCCAGAACTTAAAGTATATTTTTAAAAATTAATACCTGTTTCCACTCTAGAGATATGGCTGTGTTGGTTGAGTCAGGAACTCTACGTTAAATCCTAACTGGGAGATTATAGAATTCTGGTTTTTATATAATTAAATGAGGTATTTCTTGTTTATTTTATAGCATATGTTCACTAGCAAAACCACTATAAATCAAATAAGCATATTAAAGATAATCTTAATCAACTTTCTCCTAAGTAGTAAATCCATATTAAAGATCGCAGTTGGTTCAGGGCTATGTGATATTAAGAGTTTTATACGTTTCTGAATCAGATGAGTGAGATTGAGAAATCAGTTTATAGCTTTTCCTATACTACCTAATTACAACATCATCTTTCCCCATTGTACTTAATATAATACAAAAGTAATGATACCACAATAAGATCTCATTAGAACTAACTCAATGGCCAGAGAACTAGGCAATTTATAATTTATGAATAAAATTTAGGTTGTTGATATTGAAAACCATGTTCTTTTTTCTCCTTTGAAGAAATTTTAAATAACTACCATTTTTTTTAATGAGATGTTTAGTTTTAATAGAGGAATAACATAGAACCCAATTTAGGCATTTCAACCAAAATAAGCGACATTTTGGTTCAAGTATAAATTGGTTAATATTTTGATAGTTTGAGTCATTTATTTTAGAAATTGTTAGTGCTAGCCCTATTCAAATTGGCTAAATGTTATTTAAGTCAGAATTTTGGAATAAAATAATTTTACATTTAGTCTAAACTAGAACTATGAAATAGTTTTCATTAAATTATGATAATTATTTTTCTTAAAGTTTTTGGTCTTAAGAAGTTACTAGGAGGGTTGCAGATTATTGTTGGCTACACGTGATATGAGAGAATGTGGTTTATGATAGTCTGTGTTCAGAGAGGTTACAGAAGAGTAGCTCAGATTCTCTGGATATTTGGGATAAAGGCACATATATTGGAAGAACCAAGGAAACTCTTTACTGATAACTGTACATATTTAAGTAAACTTGAAAAGTATTAAAAATATAGTTCCAAGTCAAGCAAATTAGTTTTATGCAGTATTCTCAGTATAGTTGGCCTTAAGGTTTTTTAGATGAGAATCTTAAAAAGCTGGATATGGTAACTCTTAAAGATCTAGTTTAGCACTTCCATTTTGCAGAGAAGCAAACTGAGGTTCATAGTGGTCAGGTAACTTGCCAAGTGCCATATACAATATTAGAGTCAATCTTAGCATCAAGATCTCCTTCCTTCCAGTCTAGTCTTTGTTTTTACTGTATTTCCTATGTGATTTAAAGTTTGTTGTTTAAAAGGTACTAACCCAAATATACTTCATCACTGTCCTCTCATACACCTCAGTATTCATGATTCTTATGTTATCCTGTTTTGATATTCCCAAAGGAGATAACACAATATGGCCAGCAACATTTCAGCATGCATTAGTTTATCAGTAGTTTAAAATTTCAAAATCTAGAGAAGATGGGGCTCGGGTAAGTTTTGATACAGAAAGGGAAAAGGAAAGGTCTAGAAAATGTTATGACCAGAGGTTCAAGGAGACTTAACCCCATATTTCCCCTAGGAGCAGTGATTCAGTATTTGCTAATTCAGTGTTTATGGTGACTTTATAAAACATAATTACTGCAAATAATGAGAATCAACTGTACATGTATTCTTACTGTGTTTTTAGTGCTTCCTAGTCTGATAGGAAATGTCTTTTTTTTGGTATGTTTTTATCATTTCTTTCACTCCAATTAATGATGTATAGCTGCTCTCAAACTTAAGTACATATGTGGAATTATCTCTCTTCATTTTGTATTTTATTTATCATGTTGAAATTTTTTGATGATAACTTTAGTATATCTTTATTTTGTAATTAAATACAAATTATCTCAAAAAACCTCAGTTTATAGTGTTATAAGTAACCTGAGTTGCATCAGATGCTTTTAATATTGCAGTGCCACCTAATATAGATACAATCCTTGGACATGTATCTACAGCATTGATAACATGTACTCAGCACTATTTTTTAAATGTCATTATTTATTCATTTAAATTTCAACTTTTATTTTAGATTCAGGTGCTGCATGTGCAGGTTGGTTACATTGGTATATTGCATGATGCTAAGGTTTGGGGTATGTGATGCTGAGGTTTGGGGTATGTGACGCTGAGGTAGTGAGCATAGGACCCAATAGGTAGTTTTTTATCCCTTTCTCCTCTTTCTCCATTCCCCCTTTTTTGGAGTCCTCAGTGTCTATTGTTCCCATCTTTGTATCCATATGTACCAGGTGTTTAGCTCCCACTTAAATGTGAGAATATGTACTATTCGGTTTTCTGTTCCTGCATTAATCCACATAGGATAATGGCCTCCAGCTGCATCCATGTTGCTACAAAAAACATGATTTTATCTTTTTTTTTTTTTTTTTTTTTGAGACGGAGTCTCGCTCTGTTGACTAGGCTGGAGTGCAGTGGTACCATCTCAGCTCACTGGAAGCTCCACTTCCCGGGTTCACGCCATTCTCCTGCCTCAGCCTCCCGAGTAGCTGGGACTACAGGTGCATGCCACCACACCCGGCTAATTTTTTATACTAAGGGAGACGGGGTTTTACCAGGATGGTCTCGATCTCCTGACCTCGTGATCCGCCCGCCTTGGCCTCGCGAAGTGCTGGGATTACAGGCATGAGCCACCACACCTGGCCAATTTTATCATTTTTTATGACTTTATAGTATTTCATCTCAGCCCAATTTTTAAGGTAAATACTTTAGTTCTCTTCTACTCCCTGTGTAGTAGCTGACTGCCAGCATCTTGGAGTTTTGCCCTTTTCCTTGCTATATCTCCTGTGTGTCCATTTTTTCCACCTAATTAGTTCCCTCTCAACTGATCCAATTTTTCCTAAAGTCCTTACCCTAAAGACTTAGCATAATAATACAGCTCACTGTGGTCCAAGAGCCTCTTCCTTCTAATGGGACTCTATTCCATTTAATCCAGAAATTGCCATTGCTCTTGTTAAAGATTGTGAGATAAAACCAGAAATCAGCCAAATGCGTTAGACAATTCTTAGATGTAATTAATCAGTGTCAATACCTTCACCTATTATTTTCATTGTCAGAAAAAAAAGTGTTTCTAGGTTAAGGTAAATATAAAAGCATAAACAAGACTGAATAAAAATCTCAAACCTGTTTAAGATAAATTAACATGTGGAAAATTTGTATATTGCTCTACGAATAAATCTAGTCATACAGTAAAATTTTTGTTTTGTCTAAGCTGTTATTAGTTTAATAAAAGCCATGTAATTATAATGAAGAATGGGGGGGGTGTTAAAAGGTACTTAAAATGTCTTTAAGATTCTCATTCAATATTTATTTTAACCAGCTATTACACTGCTTTTCTGTGTCCTTGGCAAGCTTAGAATAGGGTCTTTGTTAACTGAATATTTTAAAATACCATGACATTTTGATATATAATTATTGAATTGATAATAAACCAATTACTGCATTTCCTAATGTATAGCATTAACTTAGAACACATTGAATATAAAAACCAAAGTTTCCTGTTAAATTAACTTTCTTAATGCAAGATAGAAGTCATTTTATGAGTATATCCAGGTTAGAGGATATTTTGACCAATGTTAAAATTTTACTGTTAGTCCCGTAAACTTTACAAAGTTAATGTTTTGTTCTAAACCCTACTACTAACAGTGACTTTAAAAAGTGCATACTTTTATGTTTTTTTATACAAAACTATTTAATGGCTTTATTTAATATTTTATTTGATTATATAATCCAGTGTTCATTAATTGCAATGTGCCATAAAGTTAGAAACACTGTTCTTTGTAAAATCATTTCCTGTCTTAGTTTCCATAACATACTGTTCTTATTTTTCTCCTGACTCTGCCCATGTCTTCTCAGTCTCCTTTATTGCCTTCTCCTGTATCTGTTCTCTAAAGTTGTAGTTCATAAAGTGTTTGTCCTGCTTCCTCTTCTGTCTCTATGTTTTCCTCCTAGATTGGTTCTTCTATTTCCATAATATTTTTGACAAGTAAAAATTGTATTTATTTAAGATATACGGTGTGATGTTTTGATACATGTAGACATTGTGAAATGTTTAACCACAATCAAGCTAATTAACATATCCATTACCTGACATAATTACCTTTGTGCATGTGTGATGAGAACACTTGAGATCTACTGTCTTAGCAAATTTCAAGTAAACAATACAGTATTATTAACTGTAGTCACCATCCTGTACATTATTAGGTCTCTAGAACTTACTCATCTTATAGCTGAAAACTTGTGCGATTTGACTATTTTCATAACTTTTAGCAGCATCTGTATACAAATTACTCCCAAATTTAGATCTCCAAAACTCTGAACTCTAGCCTCAAAAACCCCACTGCCTATTTTACAAGCTGATGTCTCTCAGGCATCTCAAATTTAGCATGTCTATAAATGAACTAATGACTCCCCCTACTTCAGGACAGGTGCATACACACCCATACACACACACTTTTTGTTACTCTGTTTACTCCACGTGCAGTAAATTACACCGGTATTTGCCCACTTTGTCAAACCAGAAGGTAGAGATTAATTCTTTACTCCTCTTTCTCACATTTCACATTTGATCCATCATTAGTTCATATGGACTCTACCTCAAAAAAATTTCTGGATCTGTTAATGTATCTCTATTTAAAATGAAATGGTACTGAAAACTACTCACTGGGTTTCTCAAAATTTATATATCTTATATATAGATATATAAACAAGAGTTTTAATACAGTTAGGATAGGGACGGTAAGATTGCATAGGGTTAAAAGTGAGTGAAAGGACTCTTTTGAAGAGGAGGATGAAAGATCAGGGGTCACTTTTCTTTGTTTTTATTAATATTTTGTTTGAATATGTAACTTTGAAGTCTTGACTTAAAACATATATCTATATATTACATATAGATATATAAAATATATTACTATATATTAGTGAGAAGTGTCCTCTTTATTTGTATTTCTCACTGGCTGATCTACCCTACCCACAATTAGGTAACTTTTTACTTTAAAAACATTATTCTAGAGTTTCTGTTTGCAAATATAAATATATAGTGATATTTTATCTCCAAGAGAGGTTTTTTCTTTTTTTTCATATGGGAAATCCTGCATTAAAAATCCATAGCAAGGTCCTCCCTCATTTGTTGATGCCACTTTTCTTTGTCAGGGTGGAGAGCATAAAGTAAGTCCTTGGTGCCTTCCTTCAGCCTAGCTTCACCTATGTAGAACAGAAATATCTCAAAGTTTCTTTCTGGTATGGAAATACCACTCCAGAGTCTCTAGTAATGACAAGGGTTGTTTTTCTTCTTTAAGTATTCCTTTGGCCATTTTCATGGGAAATTGGGAGTTTGGAACTTAGATGCTGGTATTCAAATTTTGGTGTTACCAAGACATTGTAGATTATACTTAAAATTTTGTGAGATCAGGAAAAAAATGGTCAGGAATTATATTTCCAAGTTTTCAAAGTACTTTTTAAAAAATTTTTAATGATATAGTTAGTAGTGTTCCAAATGTTAAGAAGCATATTGTTTATGGAAAATTGCCTGATACAGAGTAAGTATTCTGCTTATTTTCTATGTAAGAAACATCAGAATCATCCACTGCATATGTTTTCATGGCTTGGTGTTTACTGTTTAAATGCGTGAAACATAAAATTTATGAAATTTTATATATTTAGAGCCGTCTAAAACTAAAGCTCCCAGAAATATAGGAGTCCATAAAGAGTAGTTTTAGGCCGAGCTCGGTGGCTTATGCCTGTAATCCCAGCACTTTGGGAGGCGGAGACGGGCGGATCACGAGGTCAGGAGATCGAGACCAGCCTGGCTAACACGGTGAAACCCCGTCTCTATTAAGAAATACAAAAAACTAGCCGGGCGAGGTGGCCGGCGCCTGTAGTCCCAGCTACTCGGGAGGCTGAGGCCGGAGAATGGCATGAACCCGGGAGGCGGAGCTTGCAGTGAGCTGAGATCCGGCCACTGCACTCCAGTCTGGGTGACAGAGCGAGACTCCGTCTCAAAAAAAAAAAAAAAAAAATATACAGGCACAGTGGCAGACGCCTGCAATCCCAGCTACTCGGGAGACTGAGGCAGGAGAATCACTTGAACCCAAGAGACAGAGGTTACAGTGAGCCGAGATCATGCCACTGCACTCCAGCCTGGGGGATAGAGCAAGACTCTGCCTCAAATAAATAAATAAATAAATGACTTAAAAGAGATTAAATGAGACAATATACTTAAAGTATTTAGCAAACTACAAGGCAGACAATGTTCAGTGAAAGGTAGGAGTCATTATTTTATTAAAAGCAGCAGTAATAGAATAATTGTAATAGTAATAGTAGTTGTTCTTGTCACCATATTTTATTGTGTCATAGCAAATGTGGACTCTCTCCCAGGAGACTTTTAACTAACTGATTAATTCAAAGGTCTCACTTGTACTGTTCATTAGTATTTCATGGTATGTTAAGAAAAGTTGAAAGTATTCACAGTGTCATTTCTTTTTTTTTTTTTTTTAATTTATTTATTATTATTATACTTTAAGTTGTAGGGTACATGTGCATAACGTGCAGGTTTGTTACATATGTA
>NW_012108598.1:0-1712 GCF_000951045.1 Mandrillus leucophaeus
TTTTTTTAAGCTAAACCTGGCAACTCTAGGTAGCCTCTGTGATCTGTGATATTGAGAATATATCAGTAGAGGTAATAATACTGCACAAAAGTGTCTATCAGATGGTCAGAAACTTTTCAGCCATTAAATGTTTGATGTGCCAGTGACTTTCCTCCGCTCCGAGCCCCTCCTCAGATGAGGATTGTGATTTCAAACAGCACAGTTTACGATTTATAAGACTTTGTATTAATGTTTGTTTTCCACCAACTATTAATAAAATGACAAACAACCATTCTATTAAAATCCTTAAAATGTCCATAAAAAGATACATAATTTGTATCTTTAGTAGCTACTTACATTTTGAAAAACAGACTTTTAAAATATAATTGGTGAAATTTGAATTTATAGAATTTATGAGTGCTTTTGGGGCTTAATTTTTCTTATCTGATAAGATAGCTCTGTAATTTATATGAGGTCAGGACCTGTTAATTCAAGCACACACCAGCATCTGGCCCCCAAATACCAGATTCTTCTACAGATTTTTCATCTTTGGTTCTCATTAGCCTTGAATATTTATAACTATACCCATTCATCATTCCTTCTTTTTAAGATCTGGTGCCTCTGGTTCCATATTAAATTTAAAGTAGCTTTTTTCTAATTCTGTGAAGAAAGTCAATGGTAGCTTGATGGGGATAGCATTGAATCTATAAATTACTTTGAGGATTATGGCCATTTTCATGACATTGATTCTTCCTATCCATGAGCGTGGAATGTTTTTCCATTTGTTTGTGTCCTCTCTTATTTCCTCGAGCAGTGGTTTGTAGTTCTCCTTGAAGAAGTCCTTCACATCCCTTGTAAGTAGTATTCCTAGGTATTTTATTCTCTTTGTAGCAATTGTGAATGGGTATTCACTCATGATTTGGCTCTCTGTTTGTCTATTATTGGTATAAAGAAATACTTGTGATTTTTGCACATTGATTTCATATGGAACCAAAAAAGAGTCCATATAGCCAAGACAATCCTAAGCAAAAAGAACAAAGCTGGAGGCATCACACTACCTGATTTCAAACTATACTACAAGGCTACAGTAACCAAAACAGCATAGTACTAGTACCAAAACAGAGCTATAGGCCAATGGAACAGAACAGAAGCCTCAGAAATAACACCACACATCTACAACCATCTGATCTTTGACAAACCTGACAAAAACAAACAATGAGGACAGGATTCCCTATTTAATAAATGGTATTGGGAAAACTGGCTAGCCATATGCAGAAAACTGAAACTGGACCCCTTCCTTATGCCTTATACACAAATTAACTCAAGATGGATTAAAGACTTAAACATAAGACCTAAAACCATAAAAACCCTAGAAGAAAACCTAGGCAATACCATTCAGGACATAGGCATGGGCAGAGACTTCATGACTAAAACACCAAAAGCAATGGCAACAAAAGCCAAAATTGACAAATGGGATCTAATTAAACTAAAGAGCTTCTGCACAGCACAGCAAAAGAAACTACCATCGTAGTGAACAGGCAGTCTAAAGAATGGGAGAAAATTTTTGCAATCTATCCATCTTACAAAGGGCCAGTATCCAGAATGTACAAGGAACTTAAACAAATTTACGAGAAAAAGAAAAACCTCATCAAAAAGTGGCCAAAGGATATGAACAGACACTTCTCAAAAGAAGACATTTATGTGGCAAACAAACACATGAAAAAAAGCTCATC
>NW_012108599.1:0-1309 GCF_000951045.1 Mandrillus leucophaeus
GCGGAGGTTGCATTGAGCCAAGATTGCGCCACTGCACTCCAGCCTGGGTGACACAGCAAGACTCTGTCTCAAAAAAAAAAAAAAAAAAAAAAAAAATCCAGAAAAAAGAAACTAGAGACAATACAATAGTGGCTGCCTAGGACTAAGGAATTTGAGAGAAAGGAAGAAAATGACTAATAACAATAGAATTTCTTTTTGGGGTGATGAAAATGTTCAAGAACTTTAAGAGTGGTGATGGATGCATAACTTTGAGAATATAAGAAAGTCTTAAATCGTATACTTCAAAAGGTGACTTTTGGCCAGGTGTGGTGGCTCCCAAAGTGGCTGTAAAACATTCCAGCACTTTGGGAGGCTGAGGATTGCTTGCGACCAGGAAGCTTGAGACCAGCCTGGGCAACATAGTAAGACCCCATCTCTTAAAAAACAAAATAGTGTTTGGTGGCGCACACAGTAATCCCAGCTACTCAGCAGGCTGAAGAGGGAGGATTCCTTGATGCCAGGAGTTGAAGGCTGCAGGGGGCCATCATTGTGACACTGTACTCCAGCACAAGACTCTGTCTCTTGTTTTTGGAAAAGCGTGACTTTTATCTAAAAAGTTAAAACTATAGAGGAAATTAAAGCAGGGAAGACTGAGTTTCTGTGCCTGTTCTACCTTAAATAGGGCTGTCAAAAGAAAAAAATCTCAATCAGCACAAATAATCAAATAACAAATTGTTAATACTACGTATTTAAACTCCATTACCAAAATGACAAATACACTTTTGCTAATTTAGAAATCTAGGGACTATAATCCAAAATCCTGAAATTTAAAATTACTGCTCTTTTTGAGAATTTTAAGATTCTCAAGGAACAAAGTCACAAATCCCTAGTCTATATAAAGATTTTAGATTCCTCTGCCATAATTTAAGGTAACAAAATTTAATACAGCAACAAGGACAAATGTGTATTTCAAGTTTTCCAAAAATATTTGTCATAGCTTTGTAGCCACTTTCATGCCTCATGTTTTGTATTTTTAAAATGTTGTATTTCTTTTTTTTACTGTCTTTGGTTTGCCTAAATCCTCATCGGTCTTTTTTATGCTTGAGCACTCCGTAAACACTTCTGAAATGGAAAGTACACTACCGGCCAGGCCTGGTGGCTCACACCTGTAATCCCAGCACTTTGGGAGGCCAAGGCAGGTGGACACGAAGTCAGGAGTTCAAGACCAGCCTGGCGAACATGGTGAAACTCCGTCTCTACTAAAAATACAAAAATTAGCTGGTGTGGTGGTGCGTGCCTGTAATCCCAGCTACTGAGGAGGCTGAGGCAG
>NW_012108600.1:0-1618 GCF_000951045.1 Mandrillus leucophaeus
ATTCTGTCACAAAAAAAGAAAAAAAGAAAAAAAAAAAAAAAACCCAACGCTTATAATGAGGCAACCTGCTCTAGGTTTATCATCACAGAAATGTTATTAATAGATTTAAAGCCAGGCATGGTGGCATGTCCCTGTAGTTCCTGCTACTTGGGAGGCTAAGGCAGAGGATCACCTGTGCCCAGGAAGTCTAGGCTACTAGGATTGCACCACTGCACTCCAGCCTGGTTAACACAGCATGACCCCATTTTCTTAAAAAAAAAAAAGAAAGAAAAGGTTGGGTGTGGTGGCTCATGCCTGTAATCCCAGCACTTTGGGAGGCTGAGGTGGGAGGATCACTTGAGGTCAGGAGTTGGAGATCAGCCTGGTCAACATGGTGAAACCCTGTCTCTACTAAAAATATACAAATATTAGCTGGGTGTGGTGGCATGTGCCTGTAATCCCAGCTACGGGGGAGGCTGAGGCATAAGAATTGCTTGAACCAGGGAGGCAGAGGTTGCAGTGAGCCGAGATCGTGCCACTGCACTCCAGCTCCAGTCTGGGTGACGAGCAAGACTCCGTCTCAAAAACAAACAAACAGAACAAAACAAGAAAAGAAATATTATATTTAAAAAGTATAAAAATTTAGTTATTTAGAATAGTAATAGTCACATGGTTCAAAATTCAAAACAAAAAGAATACAGAGTAAAGATTCATTTCTACCCCTGTTCCTCATCTTCCCAGAGGCATTCAAAGTGAAATGCCCTTTTAGAAAACACTTTTAATAGTATATAGTAATTCGGATACTCAAGAACCTACCTGTTTACACAAGAGCTTCCCATCTTTGTATGCTACCAAGCCATTTTCTGGAAACACATAATCATATTTTTCAACCACTACAATCAAAACCAAAAAAACACTTAGAATGCAAAGAATCAAAACCCGTGTTTCTATTCCTTGATTAACAATGACCACTAATAAAACCGCTAAACTCCAGCAAGGACTGTGAGACCATCTCATCTTAAGACTAAGAGAAGAGTATGGAAAAACCTTCCTTGTTGTTTTTTTTTTTAATGGCTCTTTTTGGTTACATATTTAAATGATGACTGGGCAGGAGATTAGAGACTTGGTGACAGGTTATCTTACGTCCCTGACTTCAGCCTGACTGTCTGTAAAGGAAGATGCTGGTCCACGATGCTGATGGTTTGCCAGCAGCAACCAGGGCAGTGAGTGAAAGTGCAGATTTCCAAGCTACGCTCTCCGGCTTCCTGAATCAGAATTGCTGAGGGACAGGCTAAATATATTTTTAAAAAGCTCTTTGGGCTGGGTGCCGTGTGGCTCACGCCTGTAATCCCAGCACTTTGGGAGGCTGAAGCGGGTGGATCATGAGGTCAGGAGTTCCAGATCAGTCTGGCCAACATAGTGAAATCCCATCTCTACTAAAAATACAAAAAATTAGCCGGGCATGGTGGCAGGCGCCTGTAATCGCAGCTACTCAGGAGGCTGAGGTAGGAGAATTGCTTGACCCTGGGAAGCGGAGGTTGCAGTGAGCTGAGATCGCGCCACTAAACTCCAGCCTGGGCGACGGTGCAAGACTCCATCTAATGTCAAAAAAAAAAAAAAAAAAAAAAAAAAAAAAAAA
>NW_012108601.1:0-942 GCF_000951045.1 Mandrillus leucophaeus
AGTTTATGAAGCACTTTCATACACAGGCATCTCTCTGTCTCTTATACACATCTAGATGTGTATAAGAGACAGGTAGTAGCCTGAGCTATATTCTCTTAACTGGTCCAGACACTACTTGAATGATTTTGCTGCAAGCCCTTACATGTTTGTTGTATGGGGTATTGGCTATCCAAATTGGCAAACCATAATAGCAAACTTTTGGAGAGTGGGAGTTGAGATGGGGCAGATGCCTGTGTATTTATCCCTGCAGCAGCCTTGTGAATTCAGGAGGAGGGACCCACAGAGGGGTGTTTGAGGCTCAGAGATGTTGGCAGGTGTGCATCACTACCAGTCATGCACATGCAGGACTGGACCTGAGATCAGTGTCTCAGCTGAAATGGCACTATCCTAAAAATTACATGCAGTCAGAAATAGAGCCCTGTTGTCTGGTGGTGGTGGTGGTGAACAAGGAAGGCCACCCACCACATCAGACAGGGCCAGCTTTGTGCTCCCACACAGTCCTCTACCTCAGGGATGGGGTGCAGCCTGAGGCCCCCTTACTTACTGGTTGTGCCTGTGATTTCGAAAACAGCATCAGAAAGATTCCATGATGACCACCTATGGATCTAAGGGTAAGAACCTTGGTGCAGTGTGTGGTGCTTGGCTTTTAATTCCCCAGAGAGAATTCTGAAAACTGGGTAGTGAAATGAACCTTCTAGAAAGGAACGCTTCAAATCTCAGCTCTGCTTCCCTGTGGTAGTGTGCCCTGAGCAATTTACTTGCCTTGATAACTTCAGTTTTCTTATTTCTAGCATGTGGCTAATGTTGTTTACCTAATCATGTGGTTGTGTGGGTAAAGGAGAGCTCAAAAAGCACTGTAATCCCAGCGCTTTGGGAGGCCAGGGTAGGTGGATCACTTCAGGTCAGGAGTTCGAGATCAGCCTGGCCAACATGGTGAAACCC
>NW_012108602.1:0-1188 GCF_000951045.1 Mandrillus leucophaeus
CATATATATTTTGTCACTTTTAAGAACTCATGTAGTGCCATACCTAAGTAAAAGACTGCATATCCCACGCTTTCCCATTCTTTTTTCCCATCATACAATATTTAGTCCATTCTTTAAGGTGTTATTCATGAGTCACCTTTAATGAGAGGAGGTCTCTAATATTCATATTCTAATGTACTCTGAACATACAAAAACAGAAATTTGTAAGTTAGAATTAAATGATTAGACATGTTTCTGAGGACTCAACATGGGAAATAATATTCCCTCTAACAAATAATTTTTACTTATAGAAATGATTTAATCATGTAAGTCTTTAAAATTTTGGTGAATCCTCAGTATATGGAAAAATTAAACCTAACCAAAACGAAAGGATTAACACATTCCCTAGGAGATGGATCTCTGCTTTTGAAGAAAGAGTAGCTTGAATTAACTTTAAATTGCTTTATTTCCCAGAGCTGGAATGTGGTCCCCAAACTAGATTTTTAATTGGTTCCTGCAGCTCTTTTTTCTTAAATAAAATCATCAAACTCACTTTAAAATGGAATTTGAAACCACATTAGCCCAAGGCAGTAAAAAGCAAAACAAAAGTAAAGTTCAAAGTTTTCTTTAATCTAACTATTTTAACTTGTTGTGAAATCCCTAAAAATGAAAAAATCAACATTGTTTAGTCTAATGTTTTGTTTTGTTTTTTTTTTCTTGAGTGGTGACAATCATAGGAGGAAACTCCTTTTCATATAAAGCAAATACTGAAAATATGTATTAGATTTTGAAAACTAAGGGAAAACAATTCAAATATAAGTAAGAATTTTAAACATAGGCCAGGTGCAGTGGCTCATGCCTGCAATCCCAGCACTTAGGGAGGCTGAGGTGGGAGGATCACTTGAGGACAGGAGTTCGAGAGCAGCCTAGCCAACATGGTGAAACCCCGTCTCTACTGAAAATACAAAAATTAGCCAGGCATGGTTGTGCAGCTTTTAGTTCCAGCTACCCAAGAGGCTAAGGCAAGAGAGTTGCTTTATCCCTGGATGTGGAGGTTACAGTGAGTTGAGATCACGCCACTGCAGTCCAGCCTGGGCAACAGAGCTAGAATCCATGTCAAAACAAAAAGAAAAAATAAATTTAAACATATTTGGCAGCGGCTTTATAATATTAAATGGATTAGAGGAAAGAGTAATTCTATTTTAGCAT
>NW_012108603.1:0-1289 GCF_000951045.1 Mandrillus leucophaeus
GCTCACTGCAACCTCTGCCTCCTGGGTTCAAGCGATTCTCCTGCCTCAGCCTTCCAAGTAGCTGGGATTACAGGTGCACACCACTACACCCAGCTAATTTTTGTATTTTTAATAGACATGGGGTTTCACTATGTTGACCAGGCTGGTTTCAAACTCCTGACCTCACGTGATCTGCCCACCTTGGCCTCCCAAAGTGCTGGGATTACAGGCGTGAGCCACTGCATCCAGATCTCCCCAGTTGCTAATCCCTGCCTAGTTTACCAGCTGGCCTCGACACCCTCTGAAAACACCATGTGTTTAGAAACCACTTAAAATAACCATAACCAATGGATGACTATGATAGCAATAGAATACTAGTTTATTTTCTCCATATATCAAACAAAACATCATGAAAGATATCTCCATAGCTTTGGATAAAATGGAGTAAGATAAGCAATTTGAAGTTTCTACTGTAGAAAAATTTCCTAAGGAAATAAAAAATTTCTATTAAATATTAGTCTTTTAGTAGAGCCTATGTTTTCGAATAGTACATAAACAAGTTCTGCCGTTCCACTTTGTGTATCTTTTTCTCTCCTGGTCATTCTTATAGCTAAGAAGCATCGTTTCTAACTATTTTCAGAAAAAAATACTCTTTAGTCTATTGGGTATTTCATGCAAAAGCAAACATTACTTTTTGTTTTATTTTCTTTTTTTACAACTGTAGCCAATATGGGATCGGTGGCCAAATTGAGGAAGATATTTTGATTTACTTCTCTCCCTAACACAGTTTTCAGGAATTATCTTTGGTGGGGAGCAGAAGAAACTAATTTAAGATTGAGTTTTGCAGAAGTAGAGAAAGTACAAAGTGTGAATGATTTGGCTCTAGGGAGACCAGGGACAAGAAGCTTTGCCTACAGGTGCAGCTTACAGGTGCTTACATGCTTTACAGGGACTATGGGCTTAAAGCAAAGATGGCAAATCATAGAGGTGGTAACAGGTATCATTATTTTCTTTCTTTCTCTCTCTCTCTCTCTCTCTTTCTTTCTCTCTCTCTTTCTTTTTCTTTTCTTTTCTTTTTTTTTTTTGATATGGAGTCTGCTCTGTCGCCCAGGCAGGAGTGCAGTGGCATGATCTCAGCTTACCACAACCTCTGCCTCCCAGGTTCTCAGCCTCCTGAGTAGCTGGGATTACAGGTGTACACCACCATGCCCAGCTAAGTTTTGTACTTTTAGTAGAGATGGGGTTTCCCCATGTTGGCCAGGCTGGTTTCAAACTTTTGACCTCAGGTGATCTGCCTGCCTCGGCCTCCC
>NW_012108604.1:0-1174 GCF_000951045.1 Mandrillus leucophaeus
ATCTCTATAAAAAATTAAAAAATTAGCCAGGCATATGCGTGCGGATCTGTAGTCCTACTTACTCAGGAGGTTGTGGTGGAGCACTTGAGCCCAGGAGTTCGAGGCTACGGTGAGCTATGATCATGCCACTGCACTCTAGCCTGGATGAGAGCAAGACCCTGTCTTTAAAATAAATTTAAAAATATAAATAAAATATTTGAAGCCTAAAATAGAGTGTGTTAGGTTTATATGGAGTTTTGTCATGTATAAAGGATATTCACATGCATTAATTAGATTAGCTCTTAATTACATATTAGGAGGGGAGTTATTAGCAACATTTTATATATGAAAAAACTGGCTTAGAGAGGGTAAATGATTATCCCAGCTGTTCCCAAACTTGTCTGCATGTTGGAACCACCTGGGGAGCTTCAAAAAGTACTCATGCCTGTGTGGCAGCCCTAAAGATTGAGATTTAGTTGGTCTGGGTGTGGCCTAAGTTTTGGAATTTTTAAAAGATACTCTTTGATTCTAATGCGCAGAGTTGGGGAAAAACCAGACCAGCCCCCAATCACCTAGATGGTAGTGAATGAAACTGGAGTTCAGGTGATTTGACATCAAATTAATACTCATAGAATTATATTTGACATAAAGCTCAAATATAATATTATCCTCAACTAATACCCATTGAATTTTACGATAGAGAAGGGTTTTCAGATTCTTCTGGCCATAAGAATCAGCTGAGTTCGTTGTTAAAAAATGTAGAATCTCAGGTCCCTCCACAAAAGTTTTCTATTTGGAATCGCACTGTCTCTTATACACATCTAGATGTGTATAAGAGACAGGTACTGGGGTATCTCATGTGATCCAAGAAAGGGTTGGAAAACTACTTCTGAAAAGACAGAACCACATGAATGAGAGCTTCTAATACCACCTGCAGAATATTCCCTACCTCTGGGCCAGATGCAGTGGCTCATGCCTGTAATCCCAGAACTTTGGGAGGCCAAGGTGGATGGATCCCTGAGGTCAGGAGTTTGAGACCAGCCTGGCCAACATGGCAAAACCCCATCTCTACTAAAAATACAAAAACTTAGCCGGGCATGGTAGCAGAGGCCTGTAATCCCAGCTACTCAGGAGGCTGAGGCAGGAGAATCGCTTGAATCTGGGAGGCAGAGGTTGCAGTGAGCCAAGATTGCAC
>NW_012108605.1:0-1160 GCF_000951045.1 Mandrillus leucophaeus
TACAGACAAGCAAATGCTGAGAGATTTTGTCACCACTAGGCCTGCCTTACAAGAGCTCCTGAAGGAAGCACTAAAAATGGAAAGGAACAACCAGTACCAGCCACTGCAAAAACATACCGAATTGTAAAGACCATTGACACTATGAAGAAACTGCATCAACTAATGGGCAAAATAACCAGCTAGCATCATAGTGACAGGATCAAATTCACACATAACAATATTAGCCTTGAATGTAAACAGGCTAAATGCCCCAATTAAAATACACAGACTGGCAAACTGGGTAAACAGTCAAGACCCACCGGTGTGCTGTATTCAGGAGACCCACCTTATGTGCAAAGACACACATACGCTCAAAATAAAGGGATGGAGGAATATTTACCACGCAAATGGAAAGCAAAAAAAGGCAGGGGTTGCAATCCTAGTCTCTGATAAAACAGACTTTAAACCAACAAAGATAAAAAAAGACAAAGAGGGGCATTACATAATGGTAAAGGGAGAAGAGCTGACTATCCTAACTATATGTGCACCCAGGAGAACCCAGATGCATAAAGCAAGTTTACAGATCTACAAAGAGACTTAGACTCCCACACCCCACTGTCAATATTAGACAGATCAACACGAGACAAATAATTAACAAGGATACTCAGGACTTGAACTCAGCTCCAGACCAAGTGGACCTAATAGACATCCACAGAACTCTCCACTCCAAATCAACAGAATATACATTCTTCTCAGCACCACATAGCACTTATTCTAAAACTGACCACATAATTGGAAGTAAAACACTCCTCAGCAAATGCAAAAGAACAGAAATCGTAACAGTCTCTCAGACCACAGTGCAATCAATTAGAACTCAAGATTAAGAAACTCACTCAAGGCTGGGTGTGGTGGCTCACAGCTGTAATCCCAACACTTTGGGAGGCCAAGCCAGGAGGATCACGAGGTCAGGAGCTCGAGACCAGCCTGACAAACATGGTGAAACCCCGTCTCTACTAAAAATACAAAAATTAACTGGGCATGGTGGCACACACCTGTAATCCCAGCTACTCAGGAGGCTGAGGCAGGAGCATCGCTTGAATCTGGGAGGTGGAGTTTGCAGTGAGCCCAGATTGTGCCACTGCACTCCAGCCTGGGTGACAGAGCAAGACTCTGTCTCAAAA
>NW_012108606.1:0-1201 GCF_000951045.1 Mandrillus leucophaeus
TTTTGTATTTTTAGTAGAGACGGGGTTTCACCATGTTGGCCAGGCCGGTCGTGGTGACTCATGCCTGTAATCCCAGAGCTTTGGGAGGCCGAGGCGGGCGGATCACTTGAGGTTAGGAGCTCGAGCTGGACGTTATTTTTTAGCAAACTAACACAGGAACAGAAAACCAAATAACACATGTTCTCACTTATAAGTGGGAGCTAAATGATGAGAACAAATCATTTCTATGTAACAAATCTGCACATGTACCCCTGAATTTAAGATAAAAGTAAAAAAAATAAAAATAAAAAGGAGTACTTCACAATATTGAGAAGGGCCTTGGTATTCTTCAGCCCTGCTTCCCTTTCACCATCCTCCCCCATCAGGAGGACGTCTATGTGAATATCAAAGTGGAAGGACAGTCAATGGGCCACAATGCTGGGCACACAGTTTCTTTCTTCCTCCAAATCCTTTTTCCTCTACTACTCACTGTTCCTGAGGGAGGTAACCTATCTCTCACCATATACGAAAATCAACTGAAGATGGATTACAGACTTAATTGTCAGACTTGAAACTATACAAATACTAGAAGGAAACCTAGGGAAAACTCTTCTGGACACTGGTCTAGGCAAAGAATTCATGACTAAGACCTCAACAGCAAATGCAGCGAAAACACAAATAGACAAATGGGACTTAAACTAAAAAGCTCCTGCACAGCGAAAGAAATAATCAGCAGAGTGAACAGACAACCTGGAGAATGGGTGAAAATATCTGCAAACTCTGCATCTGACAGGGGACTATGTCCAGAATTTATAAAAATCTCAAATAACTCTACAAAAACCCCCAAATAATCCCATTAAAAAGTGGGCAAATGACATGAATAGACACTTTTAAAAAGAAGACATACAGCCTGGGCGCGGTGGCTCACGCCTGTAATCCCAGCACTTTGGGAGGCTGAGGCGGGCAGATCATGAGGTCTGGAGATCGAGACCATCCTGGCTAACATGGTGAAACCCCGTCTCTACTAAAAATACAAAAACAAAAAAAAAAACAAAAAAAAACATATTCAGGCATGGCGGCGGGCTCCTGTGGTCCCAGCTGCTAGGGAGGCTGAGGCAGGAGAATTGCTTGAACCCGGGAGGTAGAGATCGCAGTGAGCTGAGATTGCACCATTGCACTCCAGCCTGGCGACAGAGTGAGACTCTGTCTCAAAAAAAAAAAA
>NW_012108607.1:0-1489 GCF_000951045.1 Mandrillus leucophaeus
CGTGTTAGCCAGGATGGTCTCGATCTCCTGACCTCGTGATCCACCTGTCTCGGCCTCCCAAAGTGCTGGGATTACAGGCTTGAGCCACCGCGCCCGGCCATACACATTTTTTTAATCCAGTTTTTTTCATTATTGACAGCGTAGGCCTTAGTTTGAAATAAACTAGTCCATTTACAGCCAGAAATAGAAATCAGCCACTGACTGATCTGTGGCCTATCCTTACGTATGCCTCTATATCTTACTGATTCCAAAAGTATTTAAGATAGGTTGACACACCTATGTGATGGTTGATTTGCCTTGTGTTCTATTTCCTGCTTGAAACCTAAACTGTTTACTACTCTAAAATATTAATTAATTCTGTTTTAATTATTATGTAAACATATTCAAAATGCTTCTCCTCAATAGCTAAATCTGACTCCTTACATATAATATTTAACGTGTATTTGGGAGGTCCTTTGTAAATGCTGCCTTGTACTTACTCATCTTTTTAAATATAAGAAACAGCGTTCTCAGAGACTAGATTATTGCAGAGTAAAAATAAAAACATTTATAAACATAAGCACTAGTATTTAATAGAATGTTGCCTGTATAATTTTGTTCTTTGAAAACTTATAGTTACTTCTCAAAGGATATAAAATTTATAAAACAGGATGAGCAGAAGCTATATATATCTCCTATGGTTACATTAACACAAAATCTCAGTAATTCAAAATTGAAATTTATGAAACACCTCTAAGCTGTAGTTTGTCTCTGAACTAAGAAAATGTCTTATTACATAATTAAGTGTATAAGCATTGTGAAGACAGTTTATCCTACTTAAGAAAACAAATTGCTATTAAGGACTATCCTAAGGATACCAACTGTTTTTTTTTGGTTTTTTTTTTTTTTTTTTTTTTTGAGACAGCCTCACTTTGTCGCCCAGGCTGGAGTGCAGTGGCGTAATCTCGGTTCACTGCAAGTTCCGTGTCCCGGGTTCATGCCATTCTCCTGCCTCAGCCTCCTGATTAGCTGGGACTACAGATGCCCGCCACCATGCCCAGCTAATTTTTTGTATTGTTAGTATGAGAAGGGGTTTCACCATAACCAGGATAGTCTCGATCTCCTGGCCTCGTGATCCACCCACCTCGGCCTCCCAAAGTGCTGAGATTACGGGCATGAGCCACTGTGCCCAGCCAAGGATACCAACTTTTTGTATGGCTATGAACAGTATTTAAAATTCAGTTTAATCTATATCTAATAATAATAATAATACTTTTACTATCTCATTTTCTTTATTTAAAAAATGTCACTTGTACCTATACTTAGTAATGACTGCAAATTACTATGGATAATTGAAAGTGCCAAAAATAAACTGCAATACAGGATTTCCCTTCCCAGCATTTTACTGTCAATTTAAAAAAAAAAAAAAAAAAAAAAAAAACTAGAAACCTAGGTACTTCATCCCCCCTAAATAATCTTTCTGTAAAAGTCATGGTCTTTCTATATTTGG
>NW_012108608.1:0-274 GCF_000951045.1 Mandrillus leucophaeus
CAGGTTTGTCAAAGATCAGATGGCTGTAGATGTGTGGTATTATTTCTGAGGACTCTGTTGTGTTCCATTGGTCTATATCTCTGTTTTGGTACCAGGACCATGCTGTTTTGGTTCCTGTAGCTTTGTAGCATAGTTTGAAGTCAGGTAGTGTGATGCCTCCAACTTTGTTCTTTTGACTTAGGATTGTCTTGGCAATGTGGGCTCTTTTGTGGTTCCAGATGAACTTTAAAGCAGTTTTTTTTCCCAATTCTGTGAAGAAAGTCATTGGTAGCTT
>NW_012108608.1:1070-48100 GCF_000951045.1 Mandrillus leucophaeus
TTTTATTGAGGATTTTTGCATTGATGTTCATCAGGGATATTGGCTAAAATTCTCTTTTTTGTTGTGTCTCTGCCAGGCTTTGGTATCAGGATGATGTTGGGCTCATAAAATGAGTTAGGGAGGATTCCCTCTTTTTCTATTGATTCGAATAATTTTAGAAGGATTGGTACCAGCTCCTCCTTGTACCTCCAGTAGAATTCGGCTGTGAATCCGTCTGGTCCTGGACTTTTTTTGGTTGGTAGGCTATTAATTATTGTCTCTATTTCAGAGCCTGCTATTGGTCTATTAAGGGATTCAACTTCTTTCTGGTTTAGTGTTGGGAGACTGTAAGTGTCCAGGAAATTATCCATTTCTTCTAGGTGTTCTAGTTTGTTTGAATAGAGGTGTTCATTGTATTCTCTGATGGTAGTTTGTATTTCTGTGGGGTCAGTGGTGATATCCCTTGTATCATTTTTTATTGCGTCTATTTGATTCTTCTCTCTTTTCTTCTTTATTAGTCTTGCTAGTGGTCTATCAATTTTGTTGATCTTTTCAGAAAACCAGATCCTGGATTCATTGATTTTTTGGAGAGTTTTTTGTGTCTCTATCTCCTTCAGTTCTGCTCTGACCTTAGTTATTTCTTGCCTTCTGCTAGCTTTTGAATGTGTTTGCTCTTGCTTCTCTAGTTCTTTTAATTGTAATCTTAGGGTGTCAATTTTAGATCGTTCCTGCTTTCTCTTGCGTGCATTTAGTGCTATAAATTTCCCTCTACACACTGCTTTAAATGTGTCCCAGAGATTCTGGTATGTTGTGTCTTTGTTCTCATTGGTTTCAAAGAACATCTTTCTTTCTGCCTTCATTTCGTTATGTACCCAGTAGTCATTCAGGAGCAGGTTGTTCAATTTCCATGTAGTTGAGTGGTTTTGATTGATTTTCTTAGTGTTGAGTTCTAGTTTGATTGCACTGTGGTCTGAGAGACAGTTTGTTATAATTTCTGTTCTTGTACATTTGCTGAGGAGTGCTTTACTTCCAACTATGTGGTCAATTTTGGAATAAGTGCAATGTGGTGTTGAGAAGAATGTATATTCTGTTGACTTGGGGTGGAGAGTTCTGTAGATGTCTATTAGGTCCGCTTGGTGCAGAGTTGAGTTCAATTCCTGGATATCCTTGTTAAGTTTCTGTCTTGTTGATCTGTGTAATGTTGACAGTGGGGTGTTGAAGTTTCCCATTATTATTGTATGGGAGTCTATGTCTCTTTGTAAGTCTCTAAGGACTTGCTTTATGAATCTGGGTGCTCCTGTATTGGGCGCATATATATTTAGGATAGTTAGCTCTTCCTGATGAATTAATCCCTTTACTATTATGTAATGGCCTTCTTTGTCTCTTTTGATCTTTGACTTTGTTTACCTACTTAAGCCTCAGTAATGGCGGGGGCCCCCCCCCCAGCCTTGCTGCCACCTTGCAGTTAGATCTCAGACTGCTGTGGTAGCAATGAGGGAGGCTCTGTGGGCATGGGACCCTCTGGGCCAGGTGTGGGATATAATATCCTGGTGTGCCATTTGCTAAGACCCTTGGTAAAGCACAGTATTAGGGTGGGAGTTACCCGATTTTCCAGGTGTTGTGTGTCTCAGTTTCCCTTGGCTAGGAAAAGGGACTCCTTTCCCCCTTGTGCTTCGCAGGTGAGGTGATGTCTCGCCCTGCTTCAGCTCTCACTGTTCAGGCTGCACCAGCTGACCAGCACTGATTGTCCGGCACTCCCCAGTGAGATGAACCTGGTACCTCAGTTGAAAATGCAGAAATCACCCGTCTTCTGTGTCACTCGCACTGGGAGCTGGAGGCTGGAGCTGTTCCTATTCGGCCATTTTGCTCCCGACTCCGAGGATTATTTCTTGCAAACTATCTTCCTTGACCATTTACGCTGAGCCAAAGTTCTAAGAACTTACATCACATTTAAGTAGAGTGATCAGGCATCTCTGTTTATGCCTGAGGCAGTTCCAGTTTATGCCTGGTTTTTCATTGTAATCATTAATAGTACTCCATTTTATGATTCGAAGTGTCCTCCTTGGATGATAAATTAATTACATGTCCTCCCCACCTTTAACTCTCAAACAATTTGTACCAATGTTGGTATTATTACTCCCATTTTATCAATGATAAAATAGGGCTCAGGTTATGGAAAAACTCTTTGTTCACACAGCTAGTGCATAGCTGAGACAAGATTCAAACTAGCTTGGTTTTACTTCAAAGTTCATGCTCTTGAATGTAGTAGTACACTGCTCATTTAAACACATAATGTCACTAAATACCCACAAAATTATGTAAGGAACATTATCATCTGCATTGTGAAGATGAGAATATTGATGAAATGATACACTATCATTTATAAATTTGAGGTCTAAGGTATTGAGAATCTTACCCTTTGCGTTCTTTTATGTGGTTGCCCTATTTTTAAGATTGAACTCCACAAAATAAGCAGGCTAACAAGTATAGCTGGCAGGTATAGCTACAGAGAGGGCTGTGAATAGGGGCTCATATCAGCTTTGTGCTAATCAGCTGGGATTCACTAAATTAGGCTTATGATGCAGAGCTCTCTTCTAAATATTTATCCTTTAGAAAAGCAGTATGAAGTGAAAATTCAGGTAAGTCCCAGTTATTAAAATCAGACACCCTGAGCATTAGAGAAAACAAGAAGGAACTCAGATGAGCAAATACTTTGTGCACAAATAGAATATAATGACTCAGATTACAAGGCCATTGTCACGAAAAAATACTGAGAATACTCTCATTTTCTAAAAATTAGAGGTTCCATTGGCAGAATACTTGTAATGTTGATTCATGAAAATATATTAGACTCATCCATTTTTTGAATACTGTTTTTAGTGATCCATTTAAGCTTAAGCCATATGCACTTCAGAATAATGACATTTACTTATTCTATCATAGGGGTTTCTACCTTCAGAAAATTCTGTATAAAGTTAACTGATTTTATTTTAGCAACATAGCTTTAAGGATGAGTCCCATTTTACTTTATAGTCTAAATCAAGGTTTCCCAGTCTCAAAACTCTTGACAGTTTGGACTGGATAACTCTTTTTCTTGCATATTATAGGATGTTTATCAGCATTCCTGGTCTATACATACTAGATGCCAGAAGCACCTCTTCCTCAGTCATGAAAATAATAAATGTCTCCAGATATTGCCAAATGTCCGGAGCAGCCTAATTATCTCACTTAAGAATCTACCAGTTTAAATGCTTCCTCTTTGTTTTCCTAGAAAATTGACTAGGTAGAAAATAAGCAAGTTAATATTCAAAATAAAACTCTTTTGATAACATTCAATATCAGTTCAAACTTCTCTAGAACTCAGAGTGCTGGTAAATTTAATAAACTAAGGAAGGGGATGGCTCTTGGCTTAAGTTAGGAGTAATGGCTTGGGAATATATTTAATTTGAAGAAGGGATGATGAAAAAGATAAGATATACAAACTCTGAAAATTCAGTTCAAAATCTTCAGAAGATTTTACATTTGGGCCTTTCCTTTCTGGCAGTGGCTATGGCTCTTTTAGAAATGCTCCAAATCTCCAAGGAAATGTCTTATTTCTTTTTCTTATCTTTGGATGGGACAGCCCACAGAAATGGAGGCTTAGTGGGTGAAAGGACATACCAGTTCTTGAAAGGTTGGATGTAAAACTATGGACTGAATTTCCAAATATCATAATTAAAAGCACTTTTTTTGTTAGGGATTAATCAAGCTACTATATTATTTTTTAAAACTTGTGCTTATTTTGAGAATGTTAACAGTCATAAGAAACCCATGACAAGTGTTTCATAACATGGCTTTAAATATATATTCATGTCACTGTTTAGAAGCTAGAAAAAAATCAGTTGTGTTTACTATATGAGCCCTATACAGTGATATTAATCAAGTTTATTTATTTTAAACAATTTTTGGTAGACTTCCCCCTTTAAACCAGTAAGCAGAAAAATTTATTGGCCAATACTCCACCTGATCTTAGCCAAAAGGTCGAGAAGTGATTTTATTGGCTAATTCTCATAAATTTACTTTAAAAACTCAGACATAGCTTTAAACATTCAATTTATTTGTGGCATTTGTACATGAAAATTATAATATGATAAAATTGCATTGTATTCTAAGCCAGTAAATTGTTTCTAAGAAATAGGTTGATAAAATTGCAAGTCTTAATACAAAGGTAGGTTGTGAAAATGTATATTAATTTGAGATAAGAAAAGTTTTCAAATAATAATGTTTTCAGGGTTACGTGTAAATAGACACTAAGTAAGACAAGTTTCTGCAAACATGATGTCAGAACTCTGAATGTGAGAAATTCAGAAAATGAACCAGCTACTTAAAAAGCAAAAATGTGCTCAGTAAATTTGCATTTTCATGGTTATTCTAAGGAAAGGAGGAATAATCTGTTGAGGTTAGTGCCCTCAAGCAGACCCCATAACTTTGCTACACAGCATTTAACTTCTCTGTGCTGTTTTCTTTTAATTTTCAAAATGGAAATTAGCTGCTTCAGTGGTGAAGCGCATTGTAAAATGCAAGAATTTTCACATAATGCAATTACTCTATGGTATTGTGTTTTAATATTAATATACCCATATGAAGCAGGTATAATGCCAATAAATTCTGCCAATAACAAATTCTGAAACCTGAAGGTTTGTTTCTGCTTTCATAGTATGGATTTGCTCTAAAGAGAGCAGGCAATCCAAATGCAAGCTTGCTTCACCCTGAAAGCAAAATGTCCGTAGATTCTTGAGTTTCATTATAATAACCTGGAAATGAGATAATAGGAAATGTATTAGTGAGTAATAGCTCATCAATTTAAATTGCTTAGTTGGCATTAAATCACCCCTATACATAAATCTTTCTACAGAGCAATAACCTTTAGCTTGAAAAATACATGTTAATCCTTTCAGGAAAAAGACAATGAAATATTTAAAGAATTCTGTTTTTTAGACAAATGATTCCTTTAAGTCCCTAACAACGCTGCTTTAGGTTTTCTAAAAAATATACATAGCTAATATTTTACCTTCTTCAGTGATCTTTCTTGCAACAGAAACCAAATTCCTTTTCAACTTGGGGCTGAGCAGGAAGCTGAAAAAAGAAAAAGATACACAGCTAGCATTTCTCAATTTGTCTCTATTTTAAGGTTGAACAAAGAAATATGACAAAGTTATAGTTGCCTTTCATAGCCATGGAAAAACAGCTTTGCAGAGACAACTGGCAAGACAATCTTCCATTTTAAAAGAAAACAGAATCATTGTAAATTTCAACTGCGCCCAAGTCCTTGAATTCAAATTTTCTTTCCATTTTGAAGGAGAACAGTTTAAGCATTGGGAATGTGTATTCTTTTCCTCTCATTCAAAATCTTCTCTCCAAAATATATGCCATGTTTGTGTAGTTCTTCAGCTCTTATAGAAGAATCTTTGGTTCATATTTTCATGAGCTCTAAGGCCATAGTGCACCCCACAATTTTGCTACATTCGAATGAGTTTAATGAGTCTATAGTATATATATTAAATAGTGTATACATATATACACATACACACAGCTTGGTGGTGGGCTACAGAAGAATACGGAATGCAAATACTTCAATTAGTTTTTAAGGGTGAATGATTTTATGATTACTTATGACTTATTTGAAATATACAAGGAGCTTAAAGGGTTCTTAAACTTTGGAAAATTAAAATTCATTATAAGAACTTAGCAAAGACTCTAATTTAGGATTTTAGCAAGAAATCCAGCTGCTACATGACCCTTGGTAGCAGTGCAAGTGTGTTACATCATATATGCAGATAATTGGAATAACGTTATTTTTATGAAGAAAAACTGTAGTCAGGACATTATCAGTGTGGTCTTGAATTGGTCTTGGTTTTCCGTTGCTGCTGTCTTTGCTTAGTGTCATCATTAGCTTCTCGTTAGCAGTTTATTTTCAGTTAACTCTAGGATGTGAAGTAATGCATATTTAAATCAATAATATTTTGGGGCTATATTTTCCCTACTAACGTCCTAGTGTTTAAGGACTATATACATTGTGATTCAAACACAGTAGACTCACTATATTTCTATTGTTAAAACACATGTATTGATAATTCCTCTAAGATGTTTTTGGTCTGTACATGTTGAATTTAGCCACACTTTAGCCTCAGTGGCTTTTTCCTTTGAGTTCCCTCTTTGTTTTTTTCCAAATAATTTCCTTAAATTACTGCTCATAGATTTTGTATACAAAGGCACACCTGACCTATTTTGTTCATATTTGTTAGAATGTTTAAAAGCACAGACAGGATAGAAGGCTCTCGTGTTCTTTTTTAACCAAGTTATTTCTTTGCATTTTATAGAAATCAAAATAAATACAACCTACCTTATTGCTGAAGGGTATGTTATGAAACATATTTTCATTGTGGACAGTTTCTTTACCTAGAAATACAAACTTAGTTATTACCTCTTTCTTCATTCACAAATTCAATGATTCATTTATTCAGTACTTCTTAAAAATGATTTCTACAAAGGTAGGATATGGGTGAAAAGAAGAATTACTAGAAAGATAAAAGGGGGATATTGAAAATGCACCCTTGGCATGTGCTGTTAATTTATCCTGCCCATGCGGATTGACTTGGGTAGGATACTGAGGACCCCCAGGAGTCACTTGAGTTTAGAAACAATCTTTCCAACACCTCCACTTGATTACTCCTTCCTTTTCTTTTCCACGTTCACCAGGATTGGCCAATTACAAAACACACTTCCATGAAAACTTGTGCCTTCTACTCCCTGTTCTCCTAGACTACTGCTCCTCCTGACTTTATCACTGGTATTCCATTTCTCATCCCAGCCACAGGGCTCAGTTCTATGTCTTTTTCATTCTCACAGTCAGTGCTTTGGTCCAGGCTGTGGACAGTTGCTTCTAGAATATTCAACAGCTCCCTAGCTGACCTCTAGCTCCTCCTTACTCTCCCAGTATTCAGCACACAATCCCCCCATCACATGGAAATGAATGGAAATGAATTACCCTCTCAAGTGTTTCTCAAATTTCATTTGCTTTATCAATAACTCCCAAGTATCAAGCACGAGATTCCATTTACATATATCATTATCAGTCTTTATAGCAATTCCCCATGGTACGATGCTTATCTACATTTTGCATATGAGAAAACCGAGGCCCACAGAGCTTAAGTGACTTGCCATAGGTCACAATTAGTAAGTTAGGAACAGCAGGATCAATCAAGAATTCCAAACTCACGGTCCTTTTATTATGTTATGATGCCTTCAGTGTTTCTATTTTATAGTTGCTTCACGTTTATTTTGGATGTCAAGTCTTTTTGCATATAAATACAAGATCTATGTGTATTTTTACACTGACTTGCCTAGTCGCATTAGGTTTACATTAATACTGAAATTGATTTACTCTGTACTTTGTTTTAGTCTTTGATCCTTCAATAAATACCAAGCACTTACCAACTGGATGGTGCACAATGGTGAGTTTATCTAGAAGACAAAAAAAAAAAAAAAAAAAAAAGCATGTTCTACTGAGTTTTTTCAATATTTATCTTAAATTCTTTCTCGCTTCTTTTTTCATTGTTGGACTACTTCTTGTCTTTGAGGTCGCCATGAAATCTCACAATCTGATCTAAAAATATCAACCCCAAATTTCTCTACCTCCAGCTACTGTGAGTGAAACCATGCCTTTTATTAGTTTTGTCCTTTCCTCTCCCAACCTTTGTCTCAAGGTATTATGATTTTAGATATGTTTGATATTAACACAAGCTTGCTGCCCTGCCTTGATATTCCCCTAGCTTGAGCTACTTCATTCTTTTTTAAAATCAACTTTATTCAGGAATAATTACATACAATTCAACTATAAGGAAAGAGGTTGATGATTTTTGAGAAATATATGTGGCCATGTACTCACCAACTTAATTAGGATAGAGATCATTTTTATCTCCATAATTTATTCCCTAATTCCCCCTTATGTCAATCTTCACTCAAATATTACTCATGGCAACCCCTGATCTGATTTTGTTGCAGTAGGTAGCTAGCCAGGCATGAGTGAGGCAGGAGAGGGCTCCATATCACCCACCAGGAATGTCAGGCGACCATCAGGTGATGGTTCGGCAGTTATCATACTGCCTTTCTAAAAATGATAATTGGCAGCCTGTGCCAGGGAGAGGCAATTTGCTGATGGTTCAGAGTTGTCTCACTAAAGTGGGGAGGCAATTTGCTGATGGTCCAGAGTTGTCTTACTAAAGTCCAGAGTTGTCTCATCACAGATGCCAGGCAGAGGCAATTTTCCAATCAGATAAAAACACTTGAAATTGGTAATTAACTTCCAATAAATTCTCAGGAATTAGGTGAGTGAGCTCCAGCATGCACATTGAGACAAAACGGTGGAGTATGACCTTCCAGGGGCATTACACTGGAAAAGAAAAGAAAGCCTCAGGTGGGGATGCATACAACTTTCTGAACACACTGCGCATGCTCACCTCCCACGTGTAAGGAGGACACCGTGCATGTGGGCAGCTCAATCTTAGGGAAGAATGAAGGGAAATGTGTGCAAGACGCTGGAAGTTGGCCAGCATATAAAGTCTTAGGATCAAGGTTAAACAGGGAACTTGACCTCCACAGTGCCTGCTTTGGTCTGTTTCAAGTGTACTTTTCTTTCCTTCCTCCTCTAAAGCTTTTTAACAAACTTCCACTCCTGCTCTGAAACTTGCCTCAGTCTCTTTTTCTGCCTTATGCCCCTCTGTCAAACTCTTTCTTCTGAGGAGACAAGAATTGAGGTTGCTGCAGACCTGTATGGATTTGCTGCTGGTAACCTGGATATTCACCACCCCTAACAATTTCTACTTCTATAATTGTGTCTAGATTAGTTTTATCTAGAATTCCAGATAGATGGAATACCACAGCATGTAGTATTCCTGTGTCTGATTCCCTTGTGTCTGAGCCATCCTTTTTGTCTGTTATCTTTCACTCAGTATGTGTAATGTTTGTGAGATTCATTTATATTATTGTTACAATAGTAAGTATTCCTTTTTATTGCTAAATAGTATTCCACAGTATAAATGTATCACAGTATAATCATGTATTCTTCTATTGGACATTTGCATATGTTGTAATAGCCCCATTTAATTGTTTCCAGTTTGGATATTATGAATGAAACTGCCGTGAACTTTTGTGAACAAGTCTTCGTGTGAACACAGGCATTTATTTGTTTTGGAAAAAAACCTGGAATGGAATGACTAGATCATATGGTAAGTGCATATTTGACTTCTCCACAGTTATCACTGCACTTTATATTCCCATAGGCAATGCATACAATGCATATCCAGTTCCACATCCTAACTGACAGTCTTCTGAAATGGTAATTCATTATACTTTTTGTGTATTGGTATATCATTGTAGTTGAATTTGTTTTTGCTAATGGTTAATGATATTTAGCGTCTTTTCACATGCTTATGGGCCATTTGTTTTCATAAACTAAGACGTGGGTACTAGATGTGCTCTTTGGTGCTGGGCTGTCACTACCTCTAGGTCCTCTTAGCTGAAAGAGTTAAAGAAATATACATACTTGTACACACAACCATATTTCTATATCTATCTCTCTGTAATTATTTGTTATACTTTTACTTCCAATTCCAGTGCAATACCATAACAGTCATTCTAGCCCTTCTTCTTTCCTTAATTATAACTGATTTCTCAGACAATAAAAAACCTGGCTCTCATTATCCATAATACATTTTTTTTTGCCTATATTCCATTTTGCCTATCTCTGCCTTGTCTTCATTTACTGAATATGCAAAATATTAACAAAGTTCTAAAAGTGAGAATTGTACAAAGAGGTATACTCAGAGGAGTGTGGAATTTTATCTTTTGAGTCAATTTTGGCAAGTTTTTTTCCAAGTAATTTGTCCTTTTTGGTCTAAGTTGTTAAATGTATTGGCAGAAAGTTAATTATATATTTTCTTAGTATCTTTTTTTTTTTTTTTTGAGATGGAGTCTTGCTCTGTCAACCAGACTGGAGTGCAGTGGAGCAATCTTGGCTCACTGCAACCTCCGCCTCCTAGGTCCAAGCGACTCTCTGGCCTCAGCCTCCGGAGTAGCTGGGATTACAGGCGCATGCCACCGTGCCACACTAATTTTTTGTATTTTTAGTAGAGACAGGGTTTCATCATGTTGGCCAGGCTGGTCTTGAACTCTTGACCTCAGGTGATCCACCTGCCTCGGCCTCCCAAAGTGCTGGGATCACAAGCATGAGCCACCGTACCCGGCCAGAGCCACCACACCAGGCCCTTAGTATCTTTTTAATGTCTGTAGGATCTGTTGTAGTAACCCAGTTTAATTCCTAATTTAGGTATCTTGTTGTCTTTTTTTTTTCCTTGATCGTTCTTCCCATGGGCTTATCAAATTTATTTATGTTTTCAAACAACTTGCTTTTGATTTTATTTTCTTTTTGTTTATCTCTTTCCTTTTTTACTGATTTCTGATCTTAATTATTTCTCTCTTCTTACCTCTTTTTCAAGGTTTGCTTTTCATTTTCTATTTTTCTAAAGTGGAAACTTAAATCATTGACTTCAAGCTTTTTGTTATTTTCTAATATAATACTTATAGTAATACATTTCCCTTTAGTTAACTGTTAACTACATACTTGTTTTACCTGCATTCTACAAATTTTGATATGTTTTTTTCATTACTATTCAGGTTGAAATACTTTCTTATGATTTCTTATTTGACCCTCATATTATTTTGAATGTTATATTTAATTCCTAAATATATTGGGAGATGTTCTAGATATATAATTCCTAACTGATTTCTAATTTACTTCTGTTGTGGTAAGAGAATATAAGATTCTAAAAGACTGGAATCTTTTAGAGAATATACTCTGAAGATTTCAGTCTTTAGAAGTTTACTTAAACTTTTTTGATCATCTAGCCTATGTTTCATCTTGGTGAACCTCCATGTATACCTTTAATAAATATGTATTCTGACTTAAAAAATTTTTTTGTAAATGTCAATTGGGTCAAGTTAGCTGATAATGTTGTTTAGGTCTTCTGTATCTTTACTGATTTTTGTCTATTTGTTCTATTAATTAGTAAGAAAGAAGTGAAAACATCTCCGAGTACTGTCAGATTTTGCTTCAGGAGTTTTAGTAAAATTCAAATATATAATATAAAATTACTTTATATTATGCAGATATTTAG
The DNA here is from genome assembly GCF_000951045.1 of Mandrillus leucophaeus. NCBI lineage: Eukaryota > Metazoa > Chordata > Mammalia > Primates > Cercopithecidae > Mandrillus > Mandrillus leucophaeus. The sequence goes on from NW_012108608.1 coordinate 12,263, forward strand.
AATTGCTCTATCTTTCTAGTGAACTGCCTTTTTATCTGTATGTAATATCCTTGTTTATCTTTTGTAATACTCTCTATTTTGAAATTTATCTTATGTTCATATATCCATGCCAGCTTTCTTATGCTTATGATTATTACTATTGTCATACTTTTTTTTACCATACTTTACTTTCAAATTATCTGTGTTTTATATCTAAAATACATGTCTTTTAGACAGCATAATATTGGATATTGCTTTCGTTTCCAGTCTGAAAATGTCTGCTTTTAAAAGGAAGCAATTAACTCAGTCACCTTTAATATAATTATGGTATGGCTTAGTTAAATACTACCATCTTGTTCTTGGTTCTTCACTTACCCATTTTGTTTATAGTCCTCTTTTTCTACTTTCCTGCTTTATTTTTGGTGACTCAAACAGTTTTTTAAAATAATCTATTTTATTTCCTCTATGAGTTTCCTAAGTATACTTCTTATCTATTTTTTAAACTGATTTCTTTCTATTTTTAAAATAAAATATGCATCTTTAACTTAGATTTTGAGACAGTAGTATACCCCTTAGTACTTCGTGCCTTATAGTTGACACATCATACTTCTTACTTTACCCTCTCCACTTCCTACTTTATAACTGAATCTTTACACTTCACCACATAACAATTTTGGAAACACATAATTTTATTTATCTGCCTCCATTGTCCTTTGCATGATTGTTTTCATATTTCCTTCTCCATATTATAGAACTTCTAACTTAAGTTTTATTATTTTTGCTTTAAACAGTTGTCTTTGAAGTAATTGATGAGAAAAAGGAAAACGTAATATTTTATATCTACCTCCTTTCTATAATTTTCAGTATTCTTTTTCCCACAGATTCCCTCGGTGAGAATCTGAGTTTGTTTGTTAACATTCCTTCACCTTGTATGATATTTTTAAGCATTTATTCTACTGTAATTTTGCTGTGAATTATCTCATTTCATTTATCTTAAATGTCTTTATTTTATCACATTTTTGAGGTATATTTCCTCTGGATTTAGAATTCTAAGTGGTCATTTTTTAGGACTTTAAAGATGTTATTGTCTTGTTGTCAATCCTCTTTTGCTTCTGATAATAAATTATTGAATTTTTTTTCCTTTATATGTAACGTGTGTTTCCTCTGGCTGCTTTCAAGAATTTCTTTTTACCTTGGCTTAAAGCAGCTTGAAAATAAATCGCCTAGAAGTCCTTCTTTTAACAATTATGCTAATTTTATTTTTTAAAAGTTTTTTCAACAACATGCAAGTGGTTTGCATTAAATTTGGCAAGGTTTTGGTCATCATTTTTTAAACAATGTTTTGCCTCTTTTCACTCTTTTCTCCTTATGGGTTCTAATTATATGCATTTTAGAATGCATTATATTGTCCTAAATGTTGCTGGGACTCTGTTCATTTTTGAAGTCTTTTTAATCTCTCTAAAAATCAAATTGGATAATTTCTATTGGTCTGTCTTAATTTTGTTTACTAACTCTTAATTTGTTATCTCCAATTTGATAATAAGTTCATCTGATTAATTTTTATTTATTTTATTGTACTTTTACTTTCTATACTTTCTACTTGGTTCTTATATAGTTTCATTTTTTTTTTCTGCTGAGATTCTCTATTTATTCCCTCCTTAAAACCACATTTTTCACTAATTCAGTGTTTATAAGAGGTGCTTTAAAGTCTGTTTGCTAAGATCAACAACATCCAACATCTCAGGTTCCGTCTATACTTTCTTTTTCTTCATTAAGATGACAGCTTCCTGTTTCTTTGTATGTCTTCTTTTTTTAATTGAATACTGGACATTATAGATAATGTGTTGTATATTCTGGCTTCTAGAATATTCTTCTGATGACAGTATGTTCTCGTTTTAGTAGGCAGCTCAATTACTGGCAAGAACTTGTATAGACTTAATTTTATTCTTTTTCACTGTGGGCTTTTTGTGCCCGAGGTATTTTCTTTTTAAGGCCCTGAGTTTGTAGATTCAGTCAGCCTACAAACTCTTGTCTCCAGTATAGATCTTGTTGGGGCTTGGTTTGAGATTTTGTTAGGGCATGTCCAGAGTAGATCTTACTCTAAATCCTGGTCCTTACTCATTACACCTTTTGGGTGTCACAGCAGAATGTCAGATATTTTAAAGAGGTGTTAAGATCTCCCTAATTTGACAGTGCCAGAACTTAAAAATTCCCAGGCTGGCTTTTCCTCAACTCTGCTCAACCTTTAGTGTCTCTCTTTTGCTCTCAATGCCCCAGAAGTGGCTGTCTTGCATGCCTTGACTGTCTTGCTTTGCACAGGTACAGCTCATCTCTCAGCCACAGACTTGTGGAGTGCTTCCCATGGACCTCTTAGGCTACCTCTCTACACAGTCACCTGCTCGCAATGACCCACCACACACATTCTAGTAGCTTCAGCTGCCCTGAACTAGGATCTCTGCCTTCTCAGTTCAACAGAACTTCTTTGCTTTGCTCAGAGTATAGTCAGGAAATATTCCTCTGGCAGAGAACTGGGCCATAATAAGAGGCACCTCATGAGTACTGCTTGTCTCTAGAATTATTCATAGTCTTTGGCTACCTATTGTTTGCCTCCTAATATCACTTGCTTCATATATTTGCCCAGTAATAGTGTCTTGTGCAATAGAAAGATTTGTGTAGTATTATTTATTCCAGTGTGACTGAAAGGAGAACTAATTGATTCATAATTAAGGCACCGATAATTAAGAGCATTGATTTTGAATTAAACAGAAATGGCTTCTCACTTCTTATGTGTGTCCTCTAACTTTTTAGTTTATCAGGGCCTCAGTTTCCTTCTTTGTAAATCGGAAATTTGCCCACCTCATAAAGTTATTGTAAGAAACAATAATGTATAGGAGATAATAAATGTTAGCTTTTTAATGCTCCTTGGTAAAATTATTTATATGATTTGTAATTTTATAAATTGTTAAAATTTTAATCTTATCCATATTAGAATGGAGGTGTCTGTCACCTATAAGATGGCCCTGTCTTTATGACCTTAATTATTTTAGAAAGTATATTTGTGTTTTACAAACATTTTAAGGTGCTTAAAGAATTCTCTCTAGAAAAATACATAACTGTATAATATGAAGAGAAATGAATTTCAACATGAAGGACTAGCTAAAAGCTATGCAATATTAATGAAAATGGAAGAGATGGAAGCTTTCACACTCTTTTAGTGGCTGCTAGTTTTTAATTATCTGTGCAGGGGTAGAGTCTTGGGGAAACAGTGGTCAGATAGTGATAACATAATTTATTTTTAATTTTTGAATGTGTTGTTTATTTTAGCAAAATTTTACCATTTTAATAATGTTTGGCTTAATATAGAGTATCCCCTCCCCTAACCTCCACTGCCAGAGCAACTTTCAATTATTAGAAATTTAAAAATGATACACATGTTGACAATTGTGAGAACTCACTGTATTAATATTTTAACTTATTCAAAAGCATGTCTCTTTAATCATTTGATTTCTTTTTTTTTTTTTGAGATTGAGTCTTGCTCTGTCACTCAGGTTGGAGTGTAATGGTGTGATCTTGGCTCACTGCGACCTCTGTGCCTCCTGGGGGGTTCAAGCAATTCTCCTGCCTCAGCATCCCGAGTAGTTGGGATTACAGGCATGCACTGCCATGGCTGGCTAATTTTTATATTTTTAGTAGAGACAGGGTTTCACCATTTGGCCAGGCTGGTCTTGAACTCCTATCCTCAAGTGATCCACCCACCTCGGCCTCCCAAAGTGCTGGGATTACAGGTGTGAGCCACCACACCCAGCCTTGATTTCTTATATAATGGATTATTAAAAAATTGAGTAGAGTTGTCCTATTTGCAACTTACATAGACATCAAAAGAAAGAGAGTAACAAGCATTTATTATATTTATAGCATACAAAATACTTATAGTCTCTGGTTCATTATGAACTTTCATTATGAACCAGAGAATATGATAAGTATTTTTTATGTTAACTCACACAAGCACCCTCAGATGCATATATAATTATAGATGTGTATTTTCCAGACAAGGAATTTCACTACCAGAGATTAAGACCCTCTCTAGGTTAGACAGCTGGGAATTGTTGAGGTTTCGATTTGAACTCAGGCCCATTCATCTCCATAGTCCCTGAATTTTCAACTTAATCACTCTAGCAGCAAGAAAATCTTACTTACTATAGACATTTTCTTCTTCTGGCCTTTTTCCAATAATGCAATCTCGTAGTTGTCGTAACTTCTCCTTAATGTAGAAACAACCAGGACATAGTTATGATTTTCAAATTTTTATGGATCAAGATGAAAACATCAACTACTATTAGCAATACCAATGCCGCTACTTGATATTATTTGCTACTTATGATGTCTCAATTGCCATCCTTGATACTTTCCATATGTTATCTTACTTAATTCTCACAGCTTAATGAAGTGGATGTAAAATGTCGTCATTCCATTTTGTAGATATGGAAACTGAGGTACAGAGAGGTTAGTAACTTTCCCAAATCATAATTATAAGTAGTAGAGTCAAGATCGGATCCTAGGGTGCAATTCTTGGGAAGCTGTTTTCCCAACCCAATGCTTGTGGGGTCTATATTTGCTATTTGGTGTCCAAAAGCAGAAGGGTTACACAGTGATGGTTTGCTGCTGCCTGAGTCCATCTCCAGCCCCTGTATGGCACATTCCTTCCCAGTGTTCTAATTCTAAAAATCAGAGACTTAAAAGCAGATGAACATAACAGGATTCTTCTTCTTAGCACATCTGTGATCTTTCTTTAATTCCAAATATTGAACATTATCTTTTTAAGCAAAATGTAAAACAAGCTAACATTTAATAATCTTGTTTTAGAACAGAACTTGAGAGTAGCACTCTTTCCTTAGGATCTTCCTGGAAACTTAGAAACCACTTTTCCTATTTAGTTGTTTCCATTGCCTTACAGATCTCTCCTACCAGTGGTGCCAAACTCTTCTTCAGGCACTCCGTGACTGTGAGTAGGAGTGAGGAGAGTGAAGGGCAAGGTTTTCCCTTCTCCACCATTTCATCTTCAATGCCAGGGATTCAACATGATTCTTAGTTATTCTGGAAACCAGTTTCCACTATTAACTCCATGTTTGTGCCATTTTCTTTCTTAGTTTCCTAGGATAATTCCTTCATCAGTGATAATATGATTTCAGTTACCTCTGATAACTTCATTTATATTCATAGGATACAAACAAATACTTTTGCAAGCTGCAAGAAAAATACTGAAAAGTACATAGGAATGCCTATTTGTTTGCATGTGTGTGTGTTGAATAAACAGGAGGAATATTCATCTTTTTGTTGTTTGGATTTTGGCCAAGTCCCTTATGTTAAGGACTGACTGATTCCTCTGACAGAATTCAGACCAAGTCGTTAAACTTTGTTGCTTATGGAAAGTAATCTTAGTATCTTTCAGCCTTTATTTTAAAAATATATATTTTTAAAATAAACATGAACAATATTCATTGTCCCACTACCACCTTATTATTAGGTGAGTCAGATCAATCTCTAAGTAGTGAGTATGAAGCACCTTAAATTCTTCCTAAAACAAGATGAAGTATAAATATACAATAAATATAAAAATAAGAATAACCAGAGTTTAATGAAACAACTAGTGAAATATTTCCAAAATGATATTTAAGTTGGATAACTCTAAATGGAAAACGTTATTATTTAAGAGTGTCAGGAGGATGAAATACAATTGACTTAATTCAACAAAATCTATACAATCTAACATGGCTAGGAATGTGATTTGTAGGTCTGCACCTAAACACATGTGTATTGGTGATGACATTGACATGATTGAGAAGCAATATTGTAATTCTAATCATGAACAATGAAGACCTGCAGAACTCTACAATCACTATTCTTTAGCATTTATTTGGCAAAATAATTGCCTTTGCTTAGTGTCACAAAATCTGGATGAGGTTCAGCCAAACCCACAACCATAACTGCCCTTAGAGACAGCTGGTTCCTAACAAGGCACGATCTCAGATGCACTGGGAAAGTCCCCTGGCCTATATACTGTATTGTTTGAAATTTCTCTATTTTGATTCTTTTTTATTGTTTAAAAATGTTTTCCTAAGCAATGTCTTTTAAATAAAAATTATCTCTTGGGAAAGTTACAATATTAAGCTATTATCAATTATTTATACTTTGGCCTAAATTTGCTTATTAAATGTGTTTAATCAAACAGCTATCTAGAACTGGGTTTTGAAGGCATGGGATTTCCTTGATAAGAAGAAAAAATTGTTAAAATATTTTTGGAGTGAAAAGGGATGGAATATGGGACTATGACTGTGTTATCTCTCACTGAATGTGTGGTATATTTTGTTTTCATGCTCATCTCAGAACCATGTCCTCCAATCCCATCTCAGGAGGTAAATCATATTTACAGAAGACAAGCTTATTTGAACTTAATATTCTTGGTATTTCTCTACAAATTGTGACTGACACACACACACACACACATTTACATACATATGTAAATGTGTGTGTATGTGTACATATATATAAATAAAAGTTTAAGGAGAAAGAAGATACAACTTATTGCATTTTATTTAGGACTGTTGCTTAGTGTGATTTTAATCATTGTCTCATTCCTTTCCTTTTAAGCCTGGCATACATAATACATTCTTCAGTGTAAAGATGCTTTAACTTAATTTCAGCAACGAGATTCAAAAAACACTCACTATACTAAAGACAGGTATTATAAGCTGATTAGGTATTAGCTTTGGTATACTGGGTTAGAGGATTGACTTCATCAATGGCTGGTGAACATAATATCTGGATATTTTCAAACATTTAATTGATTTCTTGAAGTATTTTTCTTAGTGGCTAGTTAAAAATAAAAGAACAGTTACCTGCATTCCTTGTGAAAGTTAAACAGTAACAAACTAGGGGCTCCACAAGTTATGGAATGTCCCAGAAAACACTGGGGCCAATATTACCTGCTGAATCATTTCCAGGCCACTTTTCCCCATCTGCCAGTGTTTAAATTTCTCCAGAGCTTCATCCATAGACATTTTTCCATTCTTGACTTTCTCTTGCAGGAGGATGAGTTCTTCCTGACCATCAGTTAGACAGCCCCTGAGAGTAGAAGAGGCTGGACTGTCTATCCGAGCTCTGTCTAAAATACAAAGGGAGGGTGCATTAATAGAAACTCCAGGTGTAGACAACTAGGAACAAAAGCACTCTACAAATAAGTCATTGGAGTAGCTTCTTCTTAACTCTCTATGAGCAGCTAAAGAATAGACCAGTATATTTTTAATGAGTTTATTTCTAAGGATGGAGGTGCCTGGAACTTAGTCTTAAGGGTTACAAAAATGTGTCTCATTACTGAGAAACAGAAAGGGACAAGGAGAGAAAGAACAGTAACAAAAGGTATATACTTTGCTAGTTGAGGGCAGTGCCAATTTTGTCTCTTTTTCTGAGGATTATCAGAGATCATGTGCACAAAATACTTAGCATAGTGCTTGCCACACAGTAAGCTGAATAAATGTTAACATTAATATTAACAATAAATATCTTTAGAATAAACAGTCTTCCGAACTTTGGAAAAAGAGATGTCAACCAACATCCAAATGTCACAAAAGGCTTCACATCATTTGAAAAGTTATTTCTGAAAGATTTAAAATAAATGATCAGTTATTTTGTAGTGAGATGCTTCCTTTTCTAAAGAGTTTATTTTGGAGCATGCCATGTATTATTTGCTCAGCACAAAAGGAATAGTAGATGGCCTAGCTTGAGGCACAGTGGTAGCAAATTGGCAGACTGTGGGTGAATTCAGTGTTTCCCTTGTCCACCATGGTGTTTAAAGACATAAATGGGCCTGCATGACTTTAAGGATGCTATGTGCTCTCTAGGTTACTGCAATCCTTGCCACACCTTAGAGTTACTGGATGACAACACACGTCTGCTACCTGCCTACCTGCTGGAACTCATTTGAGTTTGTACCTTCTCATTTACATATTTCCATTAAGTGCAACATACTTTTTGTATTATTTCAGGAGGGGTAGGTAACATGTCTTAATATACTATCAAATCTAAACATGCCCACAGAGTCTGAAAGGAGAGAATAGCCAGTCCTGCCTAACTGTATACCAGTGAGCTGTCCTTGGAGGGATCTGCCCATTTCTGGGAGTGCTTCTTCAAGAAAGAAACAGATGAATTTGACTATCCAGACAATATTAACAAGGATTTGGGAAATGAGGAGGACATTCAAATTCTATAGTAATAATAATTTGTTGATATAATTAGGATTGGTTGTTCTGGAAAAGAGGTTTCAAGTATTTGATAGCAAATGTTATATGTTTAAAGAGGACATGAGCCTTGGGGTTGTTCTGGAATGACCTCTAATGTTTCTCTCAGTTTCGAGAAGGACTATAATAGTGAATCTTGAAACACGGACACACAGACGGTTTCTTTCCAAAAAGATTCACGTGCACATCAAATTTCTCTATGGTCAATAATTCTGATTCCCACATGTGCTTTCTTTCTTTCCTTCCCTCTCCTCTCCTCTCCTCTCCTCTCCTCTCCTCTCTCTCCCCCTCCCTCCTTCCTCCTTGCTTCCTTTCTTTTCTTTTCCTCTTTCTTTTTCTTTTTTTTTTTAACTTTTTCCCTTCTCACCATTTCCATTCAACACAGGGGCTTTCTTGACTTGTCTTTTCTTGTCTTTTCTCTTCAGAACCTATTCCCCCAGAACTAAGATGTCAACAGATTCTATACTCCAAATCTTCCTCTAAGGATGATGGAGCATGAAATCCCAGAGGAACTGGAGTAGCACAAGTTAGCCAGAGCGCTAACTTGTTCAGCAGCAAAAAGCACAGATAACAATTGAGATCTTGCTTCTTATACTGTTTGCTTTTTATAGGCCTCCACACTAAAATGCAGTTCATGAAATGCAGTTAGCAGTAGAATTCTATGTGCCATCCCTGCCAGAGGAGAGAGGTTGAGCATCACCATTTAACAGCTATGCCATTTAATTATCACCTCACTTCTGTCATCCTTTTGCCTAAGTGTGAATCCATTTTTATCTCAAGTAACCCAGGCAGCTGGATTTTCTGCTGTTCTGGAAGTTAGCTCAAGAAAAGTTTTCCCAGAAAACCGTACCAGTTTTAGTTTTGCTATATGTACAAGTTTAACTTAACAAATACTAACTCCTTTTAATAATATTTATTTCAATTACCCTTTCTTTTTTTTCTCAATCTAGCTATTAAAATATAAGTAAGATGACTTTTTTGGGGGGTATGGTGTTCAGTTGTATGATTGTGCAGAAAGAACAAAAGAACAAGCTAGGAGCAGCAGAGGTCTTAGATATTGTTTTGAGAGTGAGTTGTTTACAACGAAACTAATTTTACATAAATCTGCTTTTACCTTTTTTTAAGAGTAAAGAGATTAAAGCATTTGTCTTGATAAATTAGGATTAGGCATGACAAGTTACAAAGAAAAATGATTTAGGCATCTCACTACCTTTTATTCTAAGGGTATACAAGTCAAACCAAAACATGCAACCTGTAATTTTTGGTAGAGTTTATAAGATTACTTTATTGCATTTAGATAACAATTTGATGAGGAAAAGGAGGTGATGAAAGGTTTTCCGTCTTCCCAATTTTGTATTTTTTTTTGGTTTACCTTCAGAAGAATTAGTATGAATTTAATTTTCAGTAAAAAACATTTGTCAGACAGCTAACTGTATATATGGTAGACTCCTGTCTCTTAGTGTAAAAGCTTCAAGGTAAACTACAGTTTTTAAAAGTTAATTCCTTTTAAATAAATTTCTTTTTACGAGTATTTCCATTTGCTCAAATATTGGTCATATAAACATCAACCAACCCATTGTAGTCAGTATATAAATATACAGATTAGGTACGAATGTAAATTGGGATTTTCATTAAAATTATGTACTAGGTGACTGGCTGAAAGGACTTTGTTGAAAATTTGAAAGAAAACAACTTGATTGTCCAACAGAAAGTAATTTAAAATAGAAAATATTTACTTAATAAAAATATGTAGTCATTAAAAAAATAAAGATTGTGGCAACATAGAAAGTGTTTATTATATTATAACAAGTTCAAAAGCAGGATACAAACATACACACATTAAAAATTTTAAGTGTCAGAGTTAAAATATACATATACATAATAAAGCATGAGAAGAAAATTTAAAAGATAATATACGTTGTTCTATTGTGATGCCATATTACATATGTAATTATTTTCTTATGATCTCCAACTTTCTATAATAATATTATATTGCTTTTACAATATAAAAAATTTCTGCCACTTTATTAATAGGCTTTCCCACGGAATGCATACCATTTCAATCCATGCCAGATATACCATGCTGTAAGTACCATGTCATACTATAAATATCATGTGATGTCACACCATACTGTACCATCATACCAAATTAGTTTGTGGCACTTGGAAAGAACTTCTCATAATAGGACTTAAATAAATAGGGTCCAGGTGCAGTGGCTGACACCTGTAATCCCGGCACTTTGGGAGGCCGAGGCAGGTGGATTGGTTGAGCCTAGGTGTTCCAGACCAGCCTGGGTAACACAGAGAGATCCCATCTCTATAAAAACCAGCCTGTAGTCCCAGCTACTTGGGAGGCTGAGGTGGGAGGATTGCTTGAGTCTGAAAGATCAAGGCTGTAGTGAGCTGAGATCGCCACTGCCTTCCAGCCTGGGTGACACAGCAGACCCTGGCTTAAGAAAAAAAAAGAGAGAGAGAGAGAAAGAGAGAGAAAAAGAGAGAGAGAGAGAAACAGAGAGAGAGAAAGAGAAAGAGAGAGAGAGAAAGACAGACCGAATGAGCGAGAGAACGAGAACTAGTGACCAAGATTTAAATCTTAAGTTATTTTTGTTACTTAGTTTGGGAATTGGTAGGTATATAAGCTCAGGTCCATATGGGCAAGTCAGGATATGTTTGGTCTATTGATTTATTTGTAAGTTCCAAGTAAGGCTTCTGCATCCCCTTAATTTTAGAGTTGCATATATTCTTTGAGATTTGTTTGTTTGTTTTGTTTTGTTTCATTTTGTTTTTGTTTTCGTTTTGAGGCAGTCTCCTTCTGTTGCCCTGGCTGAAGTGCAGTGGCACGACCTTGGTTCACTGCAGTCTCCGCCTTCTGAGTTCAAGTGATTCTCCTGTCTCAACCTCTTGAGTAGCTGGGATTACAGGCACGTGCCACCACAACTGGCTAGTTTTTGTATTTGTAGTAAAGATGGGGTCTCGCAATATTGACCAGGCTGGTCTTGAACACCTGGTCTCAAGTGATCTGCCCGCCTTGCCCTCCCAAAGTGCTGGGATTACAGGTATGAGCCACCACATCTCGCATTTGATGTTTTATTTTAATGATTGTGATTTTAGAACATGATTTTTTCCCCCACCACTTAGAAGATACAGAAGAGTACTGAAAACTGAAATAACTGCCACTCATTATTATACTTTTCAGAAACAGGTACCATAAACATCTTGGTGGTCCTTCTTAAGTATCCACTTCTTTCCTTTTTTCTGAATTAGGGTTATACTGACATAGTTCCTGGTTTTTTCTCTTAGTCATGTAGCCTAAGAATCTTTCCACGACATTAAATATTCTTCGAAAAATGGTTTTTAATGGGAGCATTATATTCCAAAATTTGTATATGCAATAAAGTATTTAATCATTCTCTTACTAAGGGATTTTTTATTGTTGCCATTTTTTCTCCACAATTATATGTTTTTGGAGCTTATAAGTGTTTCATATGAATCACTGGCTGCATTATTTATTTGGTTGGCATAGATTCATAAAAATATAATTTTTGAGTATGACCACCTTTAAAGCTATTGATGTATACTTAGTGCCAATCTCCTTTTCTGGAACGTGTTGTCGTATACACTCTCACCAGTAGGATGAGGGAGTGTTTGTACTGTTTCACTTTTGATAGTATTTTGCATTATCTAATTCAAAGAAGTACACAAACTTTATAATAATTTTATGGTCTAAAGCTTTCTTTCATTGCCAGTGATTCTTGTGTCATTATAACTCTGAGTGTGGTAGCTTAAAGCCTTGAATAAGTAACAGACTTTAATATCACATATGACCACTAGTCCGGCCCTAATTTTTTTTTTTCCAAGTGATTACCTTTCACCTCTTCTTAATTATCTTCTCTATCAATTTAGAAACATTCTTTCAAACTGTCATTTCTCTCTCCCTAAAGGAAAAGTATCCTATCAAAATGATTGGGATTCTCTTACATGTATAAGTTATTATAGAAAGAGTTTGATTGGGATTCTCTTACATGTATAAGTTATTATAGAAAGAGTTGAGAGCATTTAATCTCCCATTAGGAAAATAGCATTATTCTATCTTTTTAATAGATACTTTTTGTGTATGTTTTGAATTTACAGTGAATAATTTCTTTTCTTTCATGATGTTGTGAAATATTTCTGGTATATAAAAAAGTGAATTATTTATTAATTATATCCAGCTAGTTAAAATAATTTTTAAGAGTCTTATAGTTGATGTTTTCAAGTCTTCTGGCATGTATGTATATCATCTAAAAATAATGGAGAAAGTATCTCCTTCCCAATAAGTACACGTTTTATTTTAGATGCATGTTACTGCAGTTGCTAGAAACTTCCAGGATAATGGTAAGTAAAAATGTTAATAGCGGGTATCCTTATCTTGTTCCTATCCCTAACAGGAATACTAATCAGATATTTCTGATAATGTTAAGAAAGTATTCTCTTTCTTATTTTACAAGATTTAAAAAAATTATGAATACTTGAACAATAGTTTTATCTTTTTCATCAACTGCAATCATCATGTTTTTAAAAATAAAATAACTAGTACATTAACATTTCTACTCCATGAGATGGTTCATATAATATGAAAATTCTCTTTTATTTGAATTTGAAATAACTCACTGGCAAAACTTATTCTGGTTAACTATTGAGTTAAAATGTATACAAACATGCCTTGGTCATTAGTCTAGTGATATTTTAAATTTTTATTTATCACTTGACATAATTTTATTAATGAGTATTTCCTTGGTGTTTTGGGGGATGTATCTTTTTAAAGCAGAGCATAGTTTTGGCTTGAAGAAGTTAAAAATATAGCACTCTGGCACATCAACTATTTAAACTGAAAAACAGCAGGTGCAAGAAAGATCATTCTCACCTTTCAGTTGTTTCCCAAAAGCAGAAGACTAAATTCCCACGGTAAAGACACTCACTCTATACAAGAAGGAAAAGCAATATCCTTAGCTTCAAAGAGGAGAAGTTGAGACTAAGAGGATTCTGTAAATACCTTGTTAGAATAACTCTTGTCTTTTAAGCCTCTCATTTTCACAGTTTACTATTCTTTGTCTAATTCAGTAGCTAAGTAACTGGCTAACTGCTTTTTTGAGTCTTCACTTTCTTTGAGGGCGCCAGTGCCATGTGAAACTATTAAGCTTTTCTCTTGTTAATCTATTTCACATCAATTTAATTCTCAGTCCTGGCTGGTACCCTAAGAAGATGGAGGTGGAGTTTTTCTGCCACTACAGTCTTTTGCTCACATTTCAGTGTGTATCTTTTTATCAGGGAGATTGTATAACATGGTATTTGGAGCCAGGTAGATGAGGACTTAAAGCTCTTTCTCATTCCATTTTTGTAAACTCCAGTTTCTTTGTCTATAAATGAAGGTAAATAATCCCCTTGTAACAGAGTTGTTGCAAGAGTTGAAGGAGCTAATATGTGTAATGTGCTTTGTTGTGTTTCAGGCTTCTGTTAAAGCTCAGGAAAGTTGCAGTGAGAGTTGTTAAAATGATTACCTGAAATAGTACAGAAGGTGATTACAAGTTTGGCCTTCAGAGTATAACAGAATGGAGTTCAAATTTCACCTCTACCATTTCTTAGCTCTCTGTCCTTGGTTGCAAATAATCAATCCATTTTAAAAAGGAAAATAATATCTATCTCATATCTTTGAGGTTTTAATGAACTATTGCTATGCAGATGATTAACACATTTGTCCTCAATGACTGTTCCTGCTCTGTGAGAATGTTTTAACTGATATAATTTATTGTGATGACTGCTGTTATACATAATCTTGTTTTGTATGTGGTTATAAAGACTATACATATATATGTATTTGTATATACATATATATGAAGGAATTTGAAAGTAGTTACTTTTTAAAATTCCAGATTTTTAAATCTTTTTTTATTAATAAAGTAATGAATGAAAAAACATTTTCTTTCTAGTTCCTAGGTAATTTTATAGTTTTTGGTCATTGTAACCAGATTATTGCTACTCAATTAGCAATAATTATGTTACATTACATATTTGTTATCACCAACACTTTACATTCATATCTTATAAATAAATTTACAATAATTATATAAGTTTACTTCAGTAGTTTTAATACTGTAATTTCTTTTTAAGCTTTTTATTTTGTTTAATTCCTCATTAGTTAGAATATGTTTTGGTTGATACTTTCATAATGACAGAATGGCTATCTTTTCTAAAATTTTGGATATCCAAAAATTATTTTATTTTCTTCTACATGAACAAAATACCTGACTAAATATAAACTTCTTAAGTTGCAGTTTTTTTCTCAAATAGACTTGGTATTCCATTATCTCAAGTTTCTGTCACACAGATTCTCTAATTTTTTAATGGATTTTGTTAATTTAGTAGAAAATCTAAGTTAAAATACTTGCTCAATACTTTAAGATTGTTTCTTTTTCCTTAGAATCAAAAAGATTTGCTAGGGTGCTTTTAAACACAAACAACGCTCCTTACTTTTTCCTGTCTCATAGTGAGCCCACTCGATCTGCATTATTCATCCTCCAACTTCCCACTTCTCCAAAGATTAGCTTAATAAAGTCATTGATTGTATTTTCTATTCTAGTTTTAAAAAACCTGTCATACTTGAGTTGTATCTCTGTTCTCCACATCTTATTAGTTTTCGGTCTTTCCATGTACTGAGAACAAATCCTTCTTTAATATGTTCTCTAATTCACTGATTTATTTTCACCTAGTGTGAGTCCCTTTTGTTGTGACCGATGTGGATTTTAATTTGCTGTTGAAACTTTAGCTTCTTACTTTATTTTACTTTTATCATACTTCCTCTTGTCAATACCTTTTCTTCATGTCACATGTTTAATCTCATTCTGGTATCTCATCTCAAATGTCTTTCACATATTTTGCTTTCATCTCAGTCTAACCTTGGCCCTTGACTTTCTGCTGCTATTTCCTCTCCATATTTTCCATTTTTTAAATGAGTTCAAACTTTTCTGACATTTTCTTTTTTGGCCCCTGCATTTTGTCACCAACTGCCTAGTACTGAACCTGAAAGTGGGATACTTCAGTTGAAATTAACACATACTGCCTTAGAACTTTTGAAAAAGTTAAAATATTTATAAAAAGCTTCATATTTAAGCAGTTATGCATTGGTAGCTGAAAAGTGCTCTGTGTGTGTGTGTGTGTGTGTGTATTTCCCATTTTTTCCATGTTGATAGCTTGGTGCTTTTGATACAATATCTGACAACCTTCCTCATTAATAAATAAATCACTAACAGAAGTATAATTATTCTGAGTCTTTACAAAAAAAAATTATCCTTCCTTTCTTCTGGAGTAGTTTTAGCTTATGAACTTTTTGTTTGTTCTCATCTTTAATACTTCTGGTGTGGTGGCTCATGCCTGTAATCCTGGCACTTTGGGAGGCCAAGGTAGGTGGATCACGAGGTCAAGAGATCAAGACTATCCTGGCCAACATGGTGAAACTCTGTCTCTACTAAAAATACAAAAATTAGCTGGGCATGGTGGTGCACGCCTGTAGTCCTAGCTACTCAGGAGGCTGAGGCAGGAGAATCGGATGAACCCGGGAGGCAAAGCCTGCAGTGAGCCGAGATCATGCCACTCTACTCCAGCCTGGCGACAAAGCGAGACTGTCAAAAAAAACCCCCAAAAAACCAAAAAAACAAAAACACATCTATGGAATCATTGTTCACCAAGGCTCTTGGTGTTTATATGTCCTTTGGTTCTTTCCCTGTGTTCAGGGACGGACTGCAGAAATCTTTAATAGGTGCAGTTCACAACTCAAGATCCCAGGATTTAGCAGGTTTTTGTCTAATGCAGCTGCCACGATAGAGGTGGGACATGATTCCCTGGCACTATGTATCTAAGTCCGTGCATAAATTTCTAACAGACTTCTTGACCTTCCCATCCCTCCATTGTAGAGCTTTACTTTAGAGTCCCAGGACCAGCTGAGTGTAGCATTACCCTCCTACACCCCACTTTCAACTGGAAGGAATATTTTATGCATGTATATGGAAAGATCAGAGCTGGGACACAGAGCACTTGTAAAAATTAACATTTATGTAGCAGACAGGTAGCTGGGGTCAGGAGGTAAGGGAGGGATTAAATATCTTTCTACTTTCTATTATGAGCAAAGGACTGATTTGTTTCATAGACAGTAGGGGTAGACTACTGATTTTTAAATTTGTCTCAATTAACTTTTCTTAACCTTAGAATTAATTAGAATTAGTTCTAGATGCCAGTAAGCTTATTTTCCACTCTTTGTTCTCCCTATTATTAAGAATTTCATCTTTTTTGTGTGTGCTTTGACTTCATTTCTGAGAGACAACACTGTGGGTTGCTAACATATTGCTATTTTAGACAAAAACTGAGCTATTACACAAAATTTTCAAGGTATGACTTTAACAACAACAAAAAACTTTTGTGAGCAATATGACAAATGGAAATGTAAGTATACTGGAAAAGAGAAAAGAGGCCATTATTCTTTTATGGAGTACAAATGACCACATTTTGACAATTTTCCCTCTTTTCTGTTTAATATATCCAGTACTGGCAAAAACAGCCTGATGAAAATACCTCAGAGATCAGCATTCTCTTTTTCCCATGTAAGGGTAATATCTTCCCCATTTCTCCAGGTCTCCTGCTTCTAGACAATTTTATTATTTAACGTTTATCAAAGCGCTACAGCAATGTACACTTATAGAACACAGAAAGGATATGTTGCCTGACTACTTCTTTCCCATGAGTATGCACACTCCTGCCCTACGGAAGACCAGCCAATAATGGTTTTGTAGTCTGGAGTGAGGAATTGGTGGGCAGGGACTATACTAGGGGTTATAAGCTCATAAGCCTATAGGGACCATGCAGATAAAATTACTGAGCAAGTAAGATTTGGTACCTGCTTGTTAAATACATTTGAATAGTTTTCATTAGCAAAAATAAATATGTTCTTTCATTTTTTTCATAACCTGACTCTCTTGATATCTCCTATTTTCTCACTTTTGATAGAATTATGACTTTAGAGAAATGTTCCAAATACAAGAAGACAACACGAAAAGCACGATAACAAATGAAAATAGTCATTTGTTGCAATTTGTACATTTACATAATAGGGAGTGGTTGGAAATTTGAATATTTCAAGAAACATGGTCTTAAATGCTGGCAAAAGTTTTAAATTATATTGTGTGGGTTACTGTTAAAATACAATTTACTTAGGGGCTAAATTTGACCACATGTGGTCTCTGAAACATAGTTTCTTTTGGTGGGAATTTTTTACATGTTGATTTTGAGATTATTGCTGATTACTATCTCATCTATTTGACTTTTAGTCCATATCTAAGGTAGGGCTAGGCAACCAAAGTTTAAAAGCTCTGCAAATAATTCTTATGCTCGTCTGAGTTGGAAGTGACTGGTATAGGCAGTTGGTTAGGGTGGATGTGCTCCTTCTATCCACAGAACATTACCCTTCAAAGAAATGGTTTTTTTAGCAGCAGCCAATCCGTACAGATTGGCAACAACCTGATTCTTGCCTGTTTGGAAGCAAGAATTCGGCTGAGGGGCATAAGGCACAGGAGAGACCAAGGCAAGTTTTAGATAGAGTAGTATTGAAAGTTTATTAGAAGGTTTTAGAGCAGGAATGAAAGGAAGTAAGGTACACTTGAAAGAGGGCCAAGTGGGCAACCTGAGAGATCCAAGTGCACTTGACATGGGGTTTTAAACATTGGTATGGTTCTGGGGTTAGTGTCTCTCCTCCCTTGATTTTTCCTTGGGGCAGGCGATCTGCAAACACAGTGCCCTGCCAGCACCTGGGAGGAGCCGCATGTGCAGTATGTTTACTGAAGTTGTGCATATGCTCATTTAGGTGTTTTTCCCTTACCAGTTGAGCGTTCCTAGAAAAAAGTCATATACCAGTTAAACCTCACCATTTTGCCTTTTAGTGCACATGCTTGCGCCCACTTGCCCAACTCCTGAGATCTTATTGGGAAGCTGCTGATCACCAGCTTCAGGTGTTTTCTGTCTATTGAGAGACTACCTTTCGCTGGCACTGGCTGTGACCAATTATGGTTTTAAAGAGACAGTTTAACAACTACCTAACCATAACCTGGTGGTCGTCTGATATTCCTGGGTGGGTAGCCCTCTCCTGCCGTGCTCGTGTCTGCCTAGCTGCCTACACTAACAGTTTGCCCTCTAAGAGTGAGAGCAACAACACACCTTTGATAAGGTTCATTTGCCTATATGGCTGAGGACATCTGTGGATGTAATCCATGATCACAGGGAGGCAGCTTGTTCAGAATGCTTGAACCTCATCAGTTGCCACATGTCATATCCAAGGTAAGACTATGCTAGTAAGATGGGGATGATCTTGACATAGATAGAAAAGGCCCTTCTGTACAGTCCAAGATGTGAACAAACTTGACCCTAGACTATATATGATTTTGTAAAACAAGGAAAATTAGCCAGATATTTCCATCTTTGAACAAAGAGCCCATAAATTCTTTCAACATTTTTGACTTGATCATGTTCACTTAGAAATCTTCTAATGACTAAGTATATTTTATATAAACTTTATTATCTGGCAGAGACCAAATAATGCAAGCAATCTAGTCACTGGAAAGCCATCTTCCTTTATTATAGGTTTAATGACTGGAATAGGGGGTAGGAATCAGTCTTCTGTGAGCTTCGATAACATAACCCAGACTTCAAGATCCTGATCAGCTCCAAACACACTGGCAAAATGCAGTTCTCTGGCTTCCAGCATTGAAGAACAAACCCTTGATGGCTCTGTAAAGCTCAGTTTTGGGAAGGAGGATGGAAGTGCGCTTGTTCATCTATGATAGCACTCCTTAGCATTTTCTAATTTCAAATCCAAATTGGGAAAATTGACTTTTAAACTGTTTTGATGGAAAATTTTATCTGTGATCCAAAGTCTTCAGCATTTTTCCTTACATTTTTTCAAGATCTGAAAACTGAGTTGAAGAAATCTGTTGAGTTTCCATGGAAATAGTGCCAATTAATTATTTTTTTCTTCCTTAGGAAAATTCCTTGACTTAGCAATAATGTAACTTCCTGGCAATCCCTTGCCAGTCTTAAACTTAGTGCACTTGAAATGCTTATACTTTCAATGGGAAAATAGTTGAATCTCATAATCCCTTTTCCCTCCAGCATATAGAGGAAGAATTAAATAATAATTCCTGTTTACCTTCTTTAGAGAACTTGTCTAGTCCCTTTAGAAAATCTTGCCTCTGACAAACATTATATAAAAGGCCCTTTTTATTGTTTTCTACCAAGTATGTACTGCTTTTCCTAGTACACCATGAAATCCCAGGATATTTGAAGAATATTCATTAATTAGGTAATAAGCAGTTTTCATTGCCTAGTATGTTACATGGACTGAATGGTCATAATATCTGCAACAGTTTAGAGAAATATGGTTGGATGAAATCGGCCTTTTTAGGTATTTAGGTACTTAATTCTTTTATTTCTAAATATTCCAAAGTATTCCTAATTATCTTTTTTTCATGCTAACTGCTGATTTCCTGTACACTATAGTCATCAGGGAGGTTTTTGGAGAAACATTTGATAAGGATTGACGTTCCCTTAGTCCTTACAAATAAAACAATGTTCTGTTCCATTCTGGTACATTACTGATATCCAGAAATAAAGGAATCTAAGGAAACTGCTCTAAGATGACTAATCAAAAATATCATCAATAAGTTGGACTTAAGTATGTACAGAGAAAAAATATTACAGCCAAAATATGATTAAAATGTTAGTATCTGAGTCCCCACAGAATTTTAAAAAATCTAGTGGTAATTGACCTTGATTATGCAAATTAGGTAACAAGATATAGACAGATAGTGATCAATACAATATTGCATAATTAGGTCCTCGTTTCCCTTTACCACACTCTCCTCCCCTTTTTCTGTGTGCAGATGGGTACTAGTTTTCTATACAAGGTAGAATAATGATAGGGCTGTACTAAGCTTAACAGATACTAGCAGCCCTTCCAGGCATTGCTCTCTGTGGGATGGCCAGAAGGATAATTGATATAATCAAACATTCAAAGGATCTCTTCATTACACTTGATACTCGTCACTTCCCTTCATCTCCTGTGGCCCTCTTCGCATTTTCCCCTTACTTCTAACATAATTTAATTAAAAACATGGTAATTGAATAACTTATAAGAAAAACACTTCAGGGATTTTTCTCCCCAAAAGCTCAAAGCATCTCCTCTCTTCATTCTTTCCAAAGCTCTGTGAGGTATGTAGGGGAAGCCAGGTAGAAATAATCTTATCTACTTCGTTTAATTCTTTAGTAGCTCTTCTGATCCTAATTGTACAATGAACTCACATGGAGCTTTGCATTTATTTCTTGAGAGAGCTGAAGGCACAGTGGGATGATAATAGTAGACTTAAAAAGGATCTATCTTCCTCCTTAAATATGAAATCACTAAAAATGGAAAACTGTCAAATAAAGAGTTTTTTGCATGTAAATTTACAAGCAGTGTATTCAAGTGTTTCATGAGAGAATAAAAGTTCAGCTTCATCATGTGTTGCATTCAAACACCATGTATTAATTGGAAGAATGATCTAAGTACCACCTTGCTGTTGTGAAATAATGCCACTTGAAGTGATGGGTGAGGGTTACCCATTTAAGAATGAACCTTTGTTTGAAGGATGATTCATAATGTCCTAGGAGCAGGTCCATTGAGGGTCTATATTTAATAGTTCAGTGGGTGTTAGAATTTGGTGCAATCCATTCCCAGCCATCTTTACAATTGCAAAAAAGGAGCCTGACTTAGTAGTTGCTGTGAAATAATTTCCTGGTTTTATTCCAGTGTCCCTCTCAACAATTTAGTGGCACCAATTTCAAGGAAATATTAATTTGGACTGAAGTTATTTCAAAGATGGGCCTGTATATATGCATTCGTTATCATAGGCAGCTAATGTTACCCCCTACCTCTGCCACCTTTAATGTTTTTCATTTTTGAACGTTGAATAAAGCCTTACTGTCAGATTAAAAAAATCATAATAAAAATTCTGCTAGAGTCTCTCTTTTCAGTAGAAGACAAACATTTCAGGGAAAACTGGAGGCAGAAAATATTCTGTCTGTGGAAGATGTTTCTGTGGCTACAGTTTTCAGCTTTTCTCTGCATAACGAATAATTGTTCAACAAATGTTAGATCAAGTGCTGAAGGCAAGAGAACAGTTGAAAAGGATGCAATGTTTGGTTGGCATTGAGTGCAAACCATAGAAAAGTCACGCTAACCCCTTTCTTTGGAGGAATCAAATCATTTGCCACTCCTACCAAGTTAGGTTCCAGAGGCTTCCCTTACAGGTCTATGAAAACATGGCCTCTGATGCATCTTAGAGAAGTTTTCTTACTTGATCTTCCTGGAACCCTCATGATAACATTGACAACACTACCACAAACATTCTGACAAGGCCATTTCATGCCTTTGTTAATTAAAATAATTTTCTTGTATTAACTGTATTATGGCAAAATTATATTGTGTGAGATTAAGAGTAAAATTTATAAAGCACACAATTACATACTTCTGTCCTAGGAGGCTTTATTCAGTATTCATATGATTTCTTGATATTTTACTTAGAGATTACTAAATAGACTGAAGTTAGAGTTAGTGTTAGTACCTTGTTTCTTAGGAAGACCACGGAACTTGTCATCATCAGATTGTCTTCTGGCTGTCTTTTGTTGAAACACTGTAAAAAATAAAGAACATATTATTTACTGAACATGAATGTTCAAAAAATCCATACTGTAGAAGTCTCCAGGAAGCCAGAATGCAATATGTCATTTTCCTGAGTATCAGTTCCTGCATTGTATTATTTTTGAGTAGGAAGATTATCAAATTTACAATTCTCTCATTTGTGCAGCTTATCAGTCATTTCAGAAAGCATTTTCATTGAGTAGAGTAGTATAATGCTGATGGAATGCCTCATTGAACTATTTAAATCAAGATATGATTCCATTTTGATATCAGGTAAGAATAAAAGCTGCATTATGTTAAAAGCGATAAATGTTAAAATCATATGAAAATTTTCATTTGCACAGAAATTACCCATGCTGACTTTTTGATGATAAGCAAGGATAATGACTGCTTTTCTTAAACAGGTAAAAAGACTCTTGTATTTCACAGATGTAATAATAAAAAAGATACTTTATTCTTGCCTCATCTATCTAGACCACAGACCTATTAAAACAGCTTATTCGAATTACTTCATTATCTGAAAAGTGCTTTGTTCTCATTTATTATTTCTCACACAAAATTCTGGGAGACAAGTCAGCATTACTCACCCCATTTTGCAGATGAAAGATAAAATTGATTGTTTAATACTTATTGAGCACCCACAAAGTTCCATATAGCTTCTGGCATTTGTTAATAAAAAAGTCCAGACTCTTTACAACTTTACTTTAGAAAATGAACATCTCAGAGTTACATTTATTTTTTATGGGCAGTGTGAATTACAGGGTTTGGGAACTGGAAAAGGCTTTGGAGATTTAGTCCAACCTCATATGTTTATAGATGAGGGAGATGGAAGTAACTAGCTTGTAAAAAGGCTAAGTAATTTTGCAATGATCTCAGAGTAGCAGAGATGTGATTTAAACCCACAAGCCTTGAACTTCCATCTATTGCTTGGTTCCTTATAGCACTGCTGCCTCTTCCCTTCCATAACTATTCTCTTATAAAGATAAATAAGGAGATAGAGGGAGAGGATTAAAAGGGAACTCAGAACATTTCCAACACAGTTGTATCTCTTGTTCCTTTTAGCAGTTCTACAGAATTTCCTGGGGTAATTGAACTGAGGCCTGTGGGAGTGAATGTGTTTTAGCTGGATGGTGCTGGACCACTGTGATTGGCAGAAACATCCCAACAGTTACCCTAGATTTCTGTCTTTGGTTTTCATATTCTTTAAACCAATATAAGATCAAGGACATACCTGTGATTAACCCCAGAGACTTTTTTTTAAATGAAATTTCCCCCTCATCTGATCAGCAATTAGTTATTAAACATGTATAATTTGCCAGATGCTGTCAAGACAAAGAGTACTCCCTTCAACTGTGCTCTTTTAAACAGAAGAGACAAAATATGTTTCAAAGTTTAATGTGTTTGAGAAAAAGTATACACATAAAATAATGTTTTTGGTTGAAAATCAGTTTTCTACTCCAAGTTAGTACATGGAAAACATGCTAAATATAACTAACTGGCAAGTTCTGGGTTTGCGGCTTACCTACATTTTTCCTAAAATAAAATATACTGAGGAATATATAGCATATGAATATATGTTAGGATATTAAAATAAGTGTTATAAGAGGTACTTGATTTTTCTATTTGCTAGTTTTAAAAGTCTTTAAAATGCAATGCTTTAAAAATTTTAATAACATGCAGTTTCTGTGCCTTTCTGCCAATATTGTTAAGATATAACTGAGAATGTTTAAGATGAAAAAGCTGGCATCATTAATATGGGAAATGACCTGAATCCAAAGATCCATGCAGACAATAAATTCTTCAAATAAAAATTACATTAATTGATAAGTTTTTAAAATTCTGCTGAGGTTTGAAGCTACAAAGTACTTGGAAATGAAATTATTTTTCCAGCTTTTTGGCATTAATTTGTTACAAATCACTTTATACCCTATATGTCACTGGAATCCTTTTTGCTGATAACAAATGCTCAGCTTGTGTGAAACAACAGTAAATGTTAAACAAATAAATGCTCTCTTTCAGTTACTAGATTAAGAAGTTACAAGGAGTGTATGTATTATCGTCGCGATTTCACCAGGGCTTATATTCGGAACAGCTGGGGACAAGGGCAGAATATTGGGATGAGACAGCAGGATACTTTCTACTGAGTGGGGTGATTGTGAAAATGCTGATAATAGGACTCTTTAAAAGCAGACGTGTAGTAGGTCATGCCCACAGTTTAAAGGTTCCCTCTACCTGTTTTACCCACCTCTGAGTTCTCTTTTAATTCACCTGCAGCTGCACCCATACCTCCAGGTTCCCTTTCTCCCACCTACAGATGAGTCTCACTTTCTAAAAAGAAAACAACTAGCAATTAGCATATTGCCAAACACACTGTCTTCCCATCGCTTTCAGTTGGGGAGGTATTTTTAAATATGAGGCAACCTTGGGAAAAGACCTATTCTGTCTTATTTTCTGAAGAAAGCAGTAGCCCATCAAAATTATCACTGAAGCAAACACACCTGTCAAGGACACATATTCCATTAGCCTTATGAAAATTATAGATACAGGTAAAATTTCAGAATCTGTTCATCTCTCTATTTTTACAGTTCCTAATAACTGAAACACTTAAAATTGCTTCAACTAGCAAAACCTTTGTTCTAAAAAACTTTATGTACTTTATATTTACCATGTTCAGCCACCCCACACCACCTTTACAAGAGGTAGATATAAAATCCATAACAGGGTGAGAACTGAGTATAGGGTTATAGGTCACTTGGATTTATATACAAAAGTACATTATTTTGTAAAGCAAGAGTTGTGGTGAGTTAGACGAGAATTTGTTTTAAACGTATTGTAATCAAAAAGTTGTATACCAGAACACTAGCCAATTTGGCACAGAAGATGGGCTATGGTTTTCTCTTCATATCAACCACATGAGTGACATGGAAAAAAGGCATTTCCCTCTTTCTCCCCAACTCCCTTCCGGCCTTTATTTTCTTGTCAATAAAGTTAGGGCTTAGATGTGATGATCTCTAATGTTTCACTCAGCTCTAATATTCTGAGATGTTACCATCTTGTTTCCCAAGACACTCCAGGTCCAATGATGCTGGGAAAAATTATTAAGTGAGTATGAATTTAAGTAGAATGCTATGTTTTGAGGAAAACATTATTTATAACCTGGGGGCATAGACTAACATAAAGATGAGGAAGTTTTAAATCACAGGCCAGTGCTAATTTTTTATCATATATTGAGACAATCCTTTCCCTGTGTGTTTGAATTCTTAAAAAATTTACCTCATAAATGTTCAAAACATGCTATCAAAGTAATTACAATATATGTCAACTTTGCTGACTCTCTACCCAGTGAAATCTTATTTTTCTCCTCCTACCTAAAACTGAAATTTGAGAAGAAAGAAATATGAATGTATTATTAGTTGTTGTCACTACCTTTAAACATAAAAAGTCCAGACAAAACAAAACAATTTTTGAGGTTGAAAATAATTCCAAAGAATATAAATTTCCCAAATAACACCCTTTTTTATTTTAAATATTGGTGGAATGACTTCTGTAAAATTTTCTCTAGAATACGACATTGAATGGAAAAAATTAGCATATCATTAAATATTCAAAATGTTAAGCAAAGCAGAACTAGCAGAAGAGCAGAGGAGGAGGAGAAGGTGAAATTTAATGAGTTCACTTGCACTACTCATCTTTCCAGGCTGCATCCGTGAGAATATTCTTCATGTCAACCTCATTTGTGGTCTATTTCAAGAAAAGGGACCCTTCCATAGCTGCCCTTCTTAGAAAATCTGATAAAGCTTATTTTGAATTATTTCATAAGTGGCTCTAGTGATTAAAACCTGTGCAATTAACAACAGCATTCATTTTGTGAATGATAAACCACAAACCCCTTGATGGTTGTCCATTAGATGTGAAAAGTGAAATGTTATGTAGAGCTGTACAGCTATCATTGATGATAATGCTTGAAACTAGAGATTTTATATAAAATAAAATACATAGATTTGTGTTGTGCTCTGGGCTTTCAGGGAATGATACAGTACAGGGTGGTAGCAGTGTGTTTATTTTTCACCAAAACACCTTTCATTAGGTTGCTAACTACATAGCCAAGTCCTGAGGGTGCAAAGGTAAATAACACACAGTCATAGTTTTCATATTGTCCTCTATTTTGGTGTGTTCATTTAAGTAAAGGTCAAATGTGCCATTAGTGCCTAATGATAAGAGGGAATAGGGATGAGGAACCATCAGGAAGGGCCAGAATCATAACTCAATCCTTGTAACTTTCTATTCTCCCTGACTTGTTTCCTCAATTTCCCAATTTATACTGTTTAAATCTAATCACAAAAGACACAATAAATTAAAAAACAAACCATCAAGCAACCACAGTGTAAACAACCCCTTTGTCTCGTCAGCAAATACAGGAAACAGAATGTTTTTACCCTATAAGCAGTCATATTGACTAATCTGAATCTTAGAGGAAAGATGTGTGTGGGTAGCCTCTTTGCAAATCAGCAAGAGAGACTGAGTGCTCCAGTCAGTTCAAAGCCACCATTTAATTGTGCTAGCAGTATTTATAGGTTATTAACTTCAGAAACCTTATCAAATACAGGCCATTACATTTCAATGGGTACATTCAAGAAGGTGTGGACACAAACAGACAGCCACATCAGCCACATAGTATAAAAATCTTTCACCTGAAAGTAGTTTACCGCATGGCAGACATATGTAGGTGGAGTTGTGGCATTATTTTTTTAAGAAGAAACTGTAAATGGTCAGCCAGAATATATGAGATCACTGACATGGGTTACAGTTTACTATTCAGATAAGCAGAGATGGAAAGTTGGAAAACACATTGCCGCATGAAGGAAAGTGGCGTAAAAATTATAATTCGGTGGTGGTATTAATAAATGCTTTAGTTTCCAAAGGAGAAAACATTAATTTTCCTTTCAAGTTGTAACAAAAACTTTGTTTGATAGAAGTGTTATCATTGAAAACATCTCCTGAAGGAAGATTTGGGAAATCCCACTATAATTTTTTTTCTACTACTAAGGGACCTAATTTTTACCAGAGTAGAACACAAATTGTTCTCATTTGCATATGTCATCTTTCGATACAAACACAAATATTTACATTCTAGAACTGTTTATAATCCAGGAAGGTGAGTCATTCTGAGCAATGACAATTGGTTGGTGGACCTTGTTCTAATTATAGCTTGAGATCATGGCAATGAGTTTCTTAGTGAAGCCTCCAGTCACCACTGGGTGGGCAGTCTTCCTCCCTCCTGTTAGCAGGAGGCGGCATGTATTGAACAACTATTGCTTGTATAGCACTGAACTGGGGGTTAGTCTCTTCCCATGAGACTTTATTTGGGATCATCTGTTTAATTCTTTTGCTACCTGTTTGTATTCAATAAGGAAATGGTATTAGTATGGACATAACTCTAGTAACATTTCCAGCAATTTTCTTTTGTTTCAAAGAGAAGTAGTTTGGGCAGCCAGTGGAAGACTCTGCAAACTATAATGAGTTTATTTTTTGGTACATGCTCAGTGATTATCAAAAGTAACTTGCCTTCCTCTCCCCCTAATCAAGAAATGTTGCTATCCCAAGAAGCAGCAGTGGGATCATGATTTGCACTGTTATATTTCACAGGATGATAAGACTTGGTACTCTAATATTTTGTTCTCCCCTAAATTTAAAGATAAGCTATTTGATTATGCTCACTTTGAACAAACATTAGAGCTTAATTCTGCTAACAAGACTCAAATTATATAAATGCAGATTGAAAATTCCAAAAGGATAGGGCTGGCCCCTTTGTTCTAGATAGTATTCAATAGTGGAAGTTAATAAATACTTTGAAAAAGACATGCAAGATGATATGTTGGCATATGAAACCCATGCAAAAGGCATCTTAACTGGGGTGATATGCCAGGTCTACCTTCACCTCTGCATCTACGGAATGCCTTCCATCACAGGAACTACCATTTCCTACATGCTACCCTGTGCAGGCCACTGTACATATACAATTTTAGTTCTCATGAAAACCCTGTGAAATAGATATTAACATTTCTTTAAAACCAAAACCAAAACCAAGTGAAGCAAGGTTATGTAATTTGCACAAAGTTACACAACTTTAGGTGTCAGTCTTAAGTCAAATTCCATTCCATCTGGCTTCATAATCCTCATGAATTTCACTACACCGTGCTGCTGGTCCATTAGGGAAGACTCTTTTCGATTGTCCAACCTCAGGAAGCATCTTATTTTTCTCAAATAGCTACTTATTTAGATTACAAAGAATCACATGTTAAAAGTCCTGGTGGAAAATATTGTGAATTCAAGAAATCTAAAGTGACTAAAAAGACAGTAGTAGGTGTGGATAGCTGTCTAATATGGTTGTTTGATGCACCTGTGATTTCATATTTAAATAATCATTCCCTAAAGTATTTGTTTACTCTGGCTTAATAATGGAAATAATCCAGGTAAGAGTCTGTTAACAGTGTTACTGTTGACACTTTAGACTGGATAATTCTTTGTTATGTGGCTATCCAGTGCATTGTAGGAGGTTTAGCAGCATTCTTGGTCTCTGCCTAGTAGATGTCACTAGTACTGTTCTTAGTCTTGACAACCAAAATGTCTCCAGACATTGCTAAATGTCTTATGAAAAGCAAATCACTACCAGTTAAGAACTACTTTTATAGGTCAATTAAACTTCTTCCTACAGATGCTTTTAACAAATAGTTTAGTAACATCATATGTTAAGTGGAAAAAGACCAGAATTCATTCTGCTGTTGAATGAAAATCTAAGTGCTTGATAATATTTGCGTTCATTGTCTTGTGTAATGAAAATCTTTTAATGTCAGTTCACACTAGAGCTGATTATTGCCTCCTTTCCACTTCACTAATATAAAGGAATTGAATTCTTGGAAGATGAGGCTGGAAAAGTTCATCATCATTATGTCAACATGCTAACAGATGGTCTGCAAAGCACTTCTCAGGTTTCATTCAGTATTTCTGTGAAGAAGCCAGGGGATCATGATGTTCCACTGTGAGAATGACAGAAAGAGCAAACAAGAACACCTGCATTACACAGGCTGACTTGCTCCTCTTCAATGGACAGTATGAATACAGGTCAGAACAATTTCTCCTTTGCAGAGCTACACCAGCACTCTCTCATGGAAAAGAATGAGGCAGAGAGTCAAGGAGGAAAACAGGAACACGAGGCTTACAAATATTGATACATACGTCACTATTCTGAGAGCACCTGTGATATATATACTATGTCCTTAAGCTAAATGGTTTGGACAAGGTCACCTAGTCAGGGAGTAGGATCCAAGGCACTTGATCTAAGACCTACTTCAATCCACTTGACCATATTTTACAAATGAGGACAGAGACCATTATTCTCTGCCACATTTACAAGGATATGAATAAATTTCCCTAACAGTTTCTACTAGGTCTTTTTTCTCTTTTTGCATGTCAATTGCATTGTATGTGATCAATTTCAAGTACAAGTGAATTGCAAGTGGAAAATTTCTGAGAGCAACTGAGTTGCACTTGACATTTTGGGGTCCCTGTAGCTGAGTAGCTCTCAAAAAGGTCATATACAACTTTGTTGCACTGCAAAATGCCAAGGGCAACTCAGTAGCAATTGGAAATTGAAAGGGAAATTATATTCTACCCGAAATCAGTCACATGGATTCTGAGGAAGGATCTTTGTTCTATTAATTGTGTGACAGGAAAATAGAAAATTGCCCATTGATGCTGAAAAATTTTACCCAATAGGCATTCATCTCTTTGTATGATTTATGGACGTAGTTTTACTACCAATGTGTCTATGCCATGCCAAGAGCTCATTTTCTTTCCCTGATTTGACTTAAATCAAGAATTCTGTCACTAAAGACTATAAATCTGTGTTAATTCCTCTGTAT
This sequence comes from Mandrillus leucophaeus, assembly GCF_000951045.1. Taxonomy (NCBI): domain Eukaryota; kingdom Metazoa; phylum Chordata; class Mammalia; order Primates; family Cercopithecidae; genus Mandrillus; species Mandrillus leucophaeus. Next base: position 42,211 of record NW_012108608.1, read on the forward strand.
TCTTCAAGCTTAATGAACCTGATCCTCTGCAATATTACAGGTATAAAAAAAGTAGAGGAAAATATATCTGAAAACAGGAGGACTTCAAATAATTTTACTTATGAAAAATGAGTTATTCCTGTGATTGCTAACCTAAGATAGGTTTAGTACAACAGCAATGTGATAAAAAATCAGAAACATATCTCTTGATAAAATGAATCAACATGGGTTCAGTTTTGCATTAATAAGTTATGTCTCTGGGGTAAGGGGATTGATGACGGTGAAACAGAGCTTCAGTGTCACATGTTTTAAGCTTTGTGAAAGCAGTTAGAGTGCTTAGCTGTATATGAATAACACAGAGCTTTGTCCAATTCTATGTGGGCTCTTCCCTTCAAATGGTAGTGTTTTGGACATAAGATGGTTTAAGGCAGGAAAAATTTAGGAATTAGAGACTGATATAGTCTTCTGATTACCTTCCAGAGTGTTAATGAAGTCTTCTGTTCTAGCCACATTGATATGGATCTTGTCATTTCTATCATTTCATTCAGTTAATATTCACCAATTATTCATAGTTTCTACAGTGAATTCAGCACTGATCTTGGCACCAGAGATACAACGGGGAAAAAAGATTAGTTTGGTCTCTTCCTTCATGGATCTTATAGGTTAGAAGGAAGAAATAAATATTAACAAACAATCCAGGAATAAATATATCAGTGATGGAAATTTGTGGTGCCATGTGCTCAGGCATTAGATCCAGATAAATCTGGGTCCAAATCCCTCCTCTTCCTCTTCCTGATTTTATCACCTTGGGCAAGACACTGACACTTACTGAGCATTAGTTTCTTTATCTCTAAAATGAGGTTATTAATGCCAACTATGCAGGGTTATTGTATGAATCAGAAATTATCATGAAAGCTGCCTAATAATAATTATTATAAGAAGATGACTAAGCCAACTTGTTCTGTTAGAATACGGGGTCTTCCTTCCCTGATACATTCCAGCACTATTGTTTTCCCTAACTTCTGATTCCACTAGAATCCAAGAAACAGACACTAAACTGAGAAAATTAAAAGTAGAATTGTTTTAATTATAATGCACTGAACATATACCACATATCAAGTATTGTGTTGGGTATTTTCTAATTTTATCTCATTTAGAGATTAACAGTCTTTGAAATATATATCATTTGTATCCCCAGCTTACAGTGAGGAAATTCAGTCTCAGAAATGTGAATTTGCTTGCTTGGGTAACATCAGCTAAATTTGAATACAAGTCTTTCTGCAAAGTTAGCATGATTTTCCTTTGCCTAGTTCCTTTGCCATTACTTCTTCAGTGTCTGAAATAGTAAGCTGGGATTCTGCATTCCTGTATTTTTCCTCTATCTCCTATTCCAAATCCTTCAATTCTGGCTATGTTAACACACCCTGAGTATACCAATATACTGATACCATTTTTGGACTCTGGCAAGCAATGGGGCCAGAAATTAATCTTCTAATTGAGTGGATGGTTTTCTGGGAAATGGTGGCAATTTGACTTAATAGATCTGCCCAAGCTAGGGGGAAAAAAAAGGAAAGATGTGAGAAAAGGCTCTTACTCTGTGAAATGCAAAGAACATCAAGAATGAATTAGCTGATGAGGTAATCTCTTTCTAATGTGGGAACACAATGATCAACAATCAATTGCATAAAAGAAAAAGGCAGGCAAGTATATATCCCAGTGAAAGAGAAAAGGAATAAAAAATGGAAGAGGATTTTGGTGACCTTATTTGTAGTCCAGCTTCTGCTACTTATTTGGGATACAGTAAATAACCATACCTATTTTATATACTTAATTGCAAAAAAAAATTATAGCACTAGTTTTCATCTCCATGTAATACAAATATAATGAGAGTAAATTATATTGTATTAGGATTAGAAAGACATCTTATAAATATTGAAGGGTGCCAGTCTTGGGATGGGTGAGATAAGTAACCTCTAAAATTTATTAGAAACTGAAGATATTTAAGATTCTTTAATGTTTCTATGTGTGCACATACCTACAGGACAAATTGCAACACTGCACGTTCAGAATTTACATACTTAGTACACAGATTTTATCATTGGCACTCAATCAATGTTTATGTAACTGATAAATAAATCAATGAGAGGAAAACCATCCAAATGCACTTATTTAACTTGGGGATGGGTTGAAAGTCTAAACCAGTCATAGCCCCAAATTCTTTCTCCAGTCCTGTAAAATGAAGCACTCATCCCTAATAGGAGGTTTCTTCATTAGAGAAATTGAACAGAAGTAGCTCTGGACATGGGACACAAGGCACACTGGGTGGCAGGAATTACAAACTAGACTGAAAACAGGGAGAACAAGTTAAATTGTGCATTCTGAATGGTGAAATTTCCCAGTCTTCTTCTGGCATTCTAATCTCAGCATGCTGGGAACTGGATATGTAAATGCAGACTATAGTTAGTTGAAGAGTATTCTAGAAAAAGTTAAAAGCATAGGCAAATAGAGTCACATAAATAATATTCTGGGGCCATCCAATGAAAAAGCTGGTTACCTACTTCCTAATTACCCTACAATGCCGTCCATAAGTTAACAACTAGAGTTTCCAGTGAGGCATTTGGTGCGTCATTCTTTTTTTTTTTTTTTTGACGGAGTCTTGCTCTGTTGCTCAGGCTGGAGTGGAGTGGCACGATCTTGGCTCACTACAACCTCCGACTCCTGGGTTCAAGCGATTCTCCTGCCTCAGCCTCCCGAGTAGCTGGGATTACAGGCACCTGCCACCATGCCCGGATAACTTTTTTTGTGTTTTTAGTAGAGATGGGGTTTCACCATGTTGGCCAGGCTGGTCTCGAACTCCTGGCCTCAGGTGATCCACCCGCCTTGGCCTCCCAAAGTGTTGGGATTACAGACACGACCCACCGCGCCCAGCCGGTGCTTCATTGTTAAACATTAAAACGTAGTTAAGAATAGCCATATTTGATGGAAGTATCAAATGCTACAGGCAGAACAAACAACAAGTAAAGACAACAGAGAAAATATGAGAGCAGAAGGAAAAAAGTAAGAACAAAAGAAATTTAAAAACAAATCAAAACAAAATGAAACAAAATCAGTAACAAAGATATTGAATTATATCTCTATGTATCCATGCCACCTAAAAGAGAAAATAATCCTGTAAAAAAGAACAACAGAGAACAAGAAAGAGATCTTGAAAAACAAGAATATAACCACCAATAGAAGGATGGGAAGATAATGGCCAAACAGTACACGAACACAACATGGGATTCCATTCTTGTCTGGAGAAACTCCCTCAGCATTGGAGTATAGAAGATGAGGTATCTCTTCAAAAATTTCTAGAGTACAACTAACTTTTTGTATCAAGCTATATCTACTTTCTCTTTTAAAAGTATTTACTGGTATTTAGCAACTATGTCAAGGAGATAGTAATACCCTAAAGATACTAAACTATGAGAGACAACCCGAGAATTTCTAACAGACGTTCATTCCTTGACTTTGTAATCTAGACAACTGTTACAATTCATGTTTTATTTCAGCTGAAACAGTTGATTAATTTGCTACAGTTTCCTAATTTGTTATAGTTTCTTGAACAATATCAAGAGTAGATCATCATTAAATAAGTGTGTTTTATACTGATAAATACTTCATACATGCTTGCTAAATTTTCTTATATGAATCTCTCAATATATACATGAAGCGTAAGGAATAGAATGGTTTCTTTTGAAAATATTAAGTACGTATGAGTAATTGTGTTTCTCTTAGGTAGATCTGTAGTATATATTTAAATGTTTTTGTGTTGCACATTATTTATAGGAGTTGAGCTTCTCTCTTATAGAATTAGGAAGGAAGTATCAAGGAGAATTTCTACATATATGCTATGGTTTCATGTTCCCTGAAAGACTTGTCATTATCCTTCTTAATGAGGAAGTAGAAACCAGAACCCAATCCATCATTCTTATTTTCTTTACTTACTATATTTCTAAATTTAAAAATGAGCCAGTACATGGGCAAAGACTTAATGTGTAAAACACCAAAAGCAATGGCAACAAAAGACAAAATTGACAAATGGGATCTAATTAAACTAAAGAGCTTCTGCACAGCAAAAGAAACTATCATCAGAGTGAACAGGCAACAGAATCGCAGAAAATTTTGGCAACCTATCCATCTGACAAAGGGTTAATATCCAGAATCTACAAAGAACTTAAACAAATTTACAAGAAGAAAATAATCCCATCAAAAAAGTGGGCAAAGGATATAAACAGACACTTCTCAAAAGAAGACATTTATGCAGCCAATAGACACACGAAAAAGTGCTCATCATCACTGGTCATTAGAGAAATGCAAATCAAAATCACAGTGAGATACCATCACATACCAGTTAGAATGGCAACCATTAAAAAGTCAGGAAACAACAGATGCTGGTGAGGATGTGGAGAAACAGGGATGCTTTTACACTGTTGGTGGGAGGTTGTAAATTAGTCAATCATTGTGGAAGACAGTGTGGTGATTCCTCAAGGATCTAGAACTAGAAATACCATTTGACCCAGCAATCCCATTACTGGGTATATACCCAGAGGATTATAAATCATTCTACTATAAAGACACATGCACATGTATGTTTACTGCGACACTATTCACAATAGCAAAGACTTGGAACCAACCCAAATGTCCATCAATAGTAGACTGGATAAAGAAAATGTGGCACATACACACCATGGAATACTATGCAGTCATAAAAAAGGATGAGTTCATGTCCTTTGCAGGGACATGGATGAAGTTGGAAACCATCATTCTCAGCAAACTATCACAAGAACAGAAAACCAAACACTGCATGTTCTCACTCATAAGTGGGAGTTGAATGATGAGAACACATAGACACAGGGAGGGGAATATCACACACTGGGGCCTGTTGTGGGGTGGAGGGCTAGGGGAGGGATAACATTAGGAGAAATACCTAATGTAGGTGACGGGCTGATGGGTACAGTAAACCACCATGACATGTATACCTATGTAACAAAACTGCATGTTCTGCACATGTACCCCAGAACTTAAAGTATAATAATAATAATAATAAAAACTCTTAATGAAAAAAAATGAGCCAGTATAGCTTACCTGTGACTTGAAAAAAAAAGTTTAATCTTTGCAGTTTTAGAGCACTAATTGCATCACCTTATCCCCTCCTCCCATCCTCAAAATTTTGTACAAAAAAAATTAACAAGTAAACAAACAACAATGATAAAACATTACCTTGAGCTATGTAAGGTGTAGTTTCCTCTTTTGGAGGTATATTTGTGGGTCGGGGTGTGGGGGCAGGAGGTCTGTTTATAATGAAAGACCGACTCCCAGTTTTTTTCTTTATACTCAGATTGGCCAATATCATGTCATATTCACTGTCATGAATCTCAGCGAAAGTATATGGGTCTTCCTCCTCCTCCTCCTGCTCTTTTTCATCTTCTTTCTTATCTTTTTCTCCTTTGAGCTCATCTCCTTTTTCTTGTATAACACCAGGATCACCCCAGTTTTGACTTCTTTCCATCTGGACTTCCACCATTGTCCCTGTTTATGAAATATTTACATTGTGTTTATTCTTCTGTTATATGCAATATTATTGGTGTCCATCTGTCACGTCTTTGAGCTTCCCAAGATGGCTTAGTCAAGTGCCATAGGAAACAATATTAGAGAAGAGCTCCTGACTCCAGGAGAATAATTTATATGTTACCCCGTAAATGCAGAAAAAGTGAGCTGTGTAACTTACTAATAAATCATCCTGCAGTTTGTAATTTAAATTGTATTAAGAAAAACACTTTGCTTAAGACATGGATTTTTTAAAAACATTTAAATGCTTTCCATATTATTCTGTGTAGAGAGAGATATATATATGAAATATTTAATGTAT
>NW_012108608.1:50732-52146 GCF_000951045.1 Mandrillus leucophaeus
AATATCCATTAGGCTTCAGAGCTTTCAATTAAGTAGTATTTTCCACCTCTAAACACAGTGCATAAGCTTAATAAAGCTTATGTTGGTAAACTTGAGTCTTCATAGAGAGCCTTCAAGGACACAAATGCTAAATTCCTTTTTTTTTTTTTTTTTTGAGATGGAGTCTCGCTCTTGTTGTCCAGTCTGGGGTACAGTGGCATGATCTTGGCTCACTGCAACCTCCACCTCCCGGGCTCAAGTGATTCTCCTGCCTCAGCCTCCCCAGTAGCTGGGATTACAGGCGCAAGCACAGCTAACTTTTGTATTTTTAGTAGAGATGGGGTTTCACCATGTTGGCCAGGCTGGTCTCAAACTCCTGACCTCAGGTGATCCGCCTACCTCAGCCTCCCAAAGTGTTGGGATTATAGGTGTGAGCCACTGCGCCCAGCCCAAATACTAAATTTCATTGCTTAAAAATTTACTTTTTGAAACAAGGCCATGTTTTTATACTTTATAGCCTTCTAGGATCCAACAACTAAATTGCAGTGAAAATGGGGTTTTGATAAGGATATTTTTTTAACTAAATTGTCTTCTTAAGAACATTGTATTTGGAAAATAAATATAAATTTGGGAAGTACATATGAAATAATGATCAAAAAGTAGATGATAATTTGTGACTGTAAGAGTGAGCCTGGAGCTGGGAGTTTGTCAGGCTGTTGAACACTCCAGGCAGATAAACCTAATGTGGAAGCTCCTCTTCATGCCCTCCACAAGGACAGATTCCCCACACCCACTTTCCACACCCCAATTCCTGCATCTGGGAACAAATGCCAGTGACAGCTACGTTGACTCTTCTTCCACTTGGATAGTGTATAGAGTGTTTCTTTGGTGTCAGTGCAGTGTGCGACAAACCCTTTAACACTTCATTCTCCCACAGCTACCAAGTGACTGAAGTGCCCAAGTTCATCCGAAAATTGTGGATCATCAGCATTTCACTTTTTTTTTCTGAAGACTGAGAGCATGTTTTAAAAGCAATGTTGTATTTCCTTTTCCACAAAATGCCTGAGGTTCATTTTACATGAAGAACTATAGACTCCTTCCAAGTTTTATTTTCTTAAAGCTTTGTAATGAGACAGGGAAGAAAGAAAGAGAGAAAGAGAGAAAAAGTGAGAGAAGGAAGGAAGAAAGCAAAGGAGGGAGGGTGGAAAGAGGAAGGAAGGAAGGAAGGAAGGAAGGAAGGAAGGAGGGAAGGAAGGAAGGAAGGAAAAAAGAAAGAAAAGAACGAAGTAGAGGTAGGTATCTCTTGCCTCATTTTCCAGGCCTTAGTTTTTAAAGAATAGGAGGAATGCTGCTCTTGGTTTCAGAAGCTGATCTGCTCTGTATAGATTTGCCATTGCACTATTTGCTATGTAAGCCTGTCAAAGGTTTGTCTTTG
>NW_012108608.1:54766-57458 GCF_000951045.1 Mandrillus leucophaeus
TATACATTTATATATTTTTTATATATTATATATACTTTTACATATAAAGAATGATTTCATATCAGGAAATTGAGTTATAAATCTATGTCTCAAACTCCACAACTTTGAAAACTTGTGTTTTTCAAGCATAATACTCTTAGATTTTTTTTTTCATTTGAAGTCGTTTCATGTTTCATATTGCTTGCACTGGATATTTCACCTAAAATTTAATGTCTCTGAAAATGACAGGGAGAAATAGCCAAGGCACCATTAGTTGGTTTCATAGCAGTCGGTCTTTGACTATGACAAACTGACCTTCAAAAATGCAGCTCTTGTTTTCTACAAGCCAACAGACTTTATTCATAGATAAAGGACTCTGGCCAGGCTCGGTGGCTTCTGTGCCTAATCACAATGCTTTGGGAGGCTGAGGTGAGAGGATAGCTGGAGGCCAGGAATTTGAGAGCAGCGTAGTGAGACCTAGCTACAAAAATAAAAGAATTAGCCAGGCGGCCAATACTCCTAGCTACTCCAGAAACTGAGGAGAGAAGATTGCTTTAGCCCAAGAGTTGGAGGCTATAGTGAGCTATAAGCATGCCATTGCACTCCAGGCTGGGCAACAGAGCGAGATCATGCCTCAAAAATAAAAACAAAAAAATAAACAAATAAAAAACATAGATGACAGACACTGAAAGTAGAGTTAATGACATAAAAGACAGCATGGACGATCAATGGTGTGAGAATGAATTCACATGAAAAGAATAAAATTATAGGTTTCAGAGTTTTTGATGGTTTTGACATTCAGTAATATCTTGACATATTTTTATAAGAATATGTTAAATAGAAGTTATTAATAAGACAAAGATATAATATGCTTTGATTGCTTTGATTAACAAGTAAATTAAAAAGAATTTTAATGGCTCTCTACCAGGCCAATGAGGGCTTTTTCTTTTCATTTCTTCCATTCTTTTTTGAATTTGCCCTTTGTTTGGTGAGAACCTGATACTCCCCAAATTAGTTTACTTATGAAGATTTTAGTGGAAAAACTTAAAAGGGGAAAGACAAGTAGCAGAGCAGAATAAAAGAATATTATTACAGAAAGATTCAGCAATTGTCTTGGGCAGGTTTATGAGGCGAGATTAAGATAGTCTCCCAACAGAGTCTTAACTCTTATAGTTTCATTTAGTTTAACTTAAGAAGTATTAATTACCAATGTGCCTAGCACTAACTTTCAATTCACCACGACTTGCCTTTTATCCTTTGAATAATACAGTTTTAAGATTTTGATTTTATGACTTCTGGTTCACTGACAGCAACACAGGTGAAACCGGATTAAGTGTGTGGGAACCACTTTTTCAGTGCTTCATTTTTAGCGGGATGTGTCAACCATCTTACGTTTATGAACCAATTTCCTGAGCTCTTAACTCTCTTTGTTTCCCCACCCACCTCTCTTCCCAACTATTTCTAAAGTTGGGCTTGCGCTAGAAATAATACATTTTACTTTTTATTTTCCAAAGTATTAGATTATCCTTTTCAGTTAAGAGTGAGACCTAAGCTTTCTCAATTCAGGTGGTATATCAATAAGGATGAAAACAAATCACTTCTATAATTCCAACTTTTGAAGTAATTGGGGCAAGACTGTATAAAAAAGAGAAAAATCCTAATAGCCTAGGAAACCTGTTAATAGAAGTAACTGACACATTCTAATTATAGCACTGCTTGGAACTGAGTCAAGGAGGGATCTGAGGATTCTTGGGAAGTTAAAAAGAAACAATGGGTTCTTTATAAACTGTAAAGTGCTCTATAGTATTATATGTTATTAGTTTCTCTAATGAAGAAGTTCCTAAATCCATTGTGAGGAATTTGATGCCTACAGCACTGAGGATATGGCTATTTTTTTCCTTCAGAAACTTGATGGTAGATGGAAGCTATTCAGAAAGAACAACTCCTGAAGGTATAACTAGCCAAAGTCAAAGACATACAAAGTCTCTGGCAAAAAAATAAGTGATAGTGTACAGCCTTGCATTTAAAGATGAATAAAAAAATTTTAAGAAAAAATACCGGCCTTTTCACTTCTAACATCAGTGCTATGAAAAGATAAGATAAAAGTAACCCTGAATATAAAATGTAAAAACAGAGTTTTTAAACTAAATAAGTGAGTTTTTGTTTTATTTTGCTTTTTATATTTGCTAGTTTTCAGGAGATGTATTAGTCAAGATTATATTTCTGATCTTAGATATCTCATTAAGACCCTGGGTAGAGTCGTTTTAGACCTGCTAACCAACAGACCATATATAGAAATTTACATTAGGAAAAATATGATTTAATATTAGCACTTTTAAGAGAAATAATCTGACACAAGACAAGTTTGTCTTCTTGACAATTAATTTTGTTATAACAAATTATTAAGATCTGAAAAATGAGAAAAATATGCAAGAATTTTATAGTCAGTGTACTACCAACTTATGATGTTTTCTCCCCTCACCACTAAATATTAATAGATCTACTTCATGGATAAATGTTAGGGGTCCACAAGAGCTTGAAATACAGTAGGTAATAAATATCTGTTGAATGAATGAATGAATCAGAGCAATATCCATTAGGCTTCAGAGCTTTCAATTAAGTAGTATTTTCCACCTCTAAACACAGTGCATAAGCTTAATAAAGCTTATGTTGGTAAACTTGAGTCTTCATAGAGAGCCTTCAAGGACACAAA
>NW_012108608.1:58543-64812 GCF_000951045.1 Mandrillus leucophaeus
GGAAGGAAGGAAGGAAAAAAGAAAGAAAAGAACGAAGTAGAGGTAGGTATCTCTTGCCTCATTTTCCAGGCCTTAGTTTTTAAAGAATAGGAGGAATGCTGCTCTTGGTTTCAGAAGCTGATCTGCTCTGTATAGATTTGCCATTGCACTATTTGCTATGTAAGCCTGTCAAAGGTTTGTCTTTGTTTTGCTTTGTTTTTTCTAACCTTAAACTTACCTGGTAAGGTGAAGTGAGGTCTTTCCAGTTGGAAGGCAGTAGCTATGGGTCGCGGCGGAGGGAGAGGAGGTCTGCTGCTCATGACTGGCTCTTGTGAATTATTTTCTGGATCGGCACCAGGAATGAACACATACAAGTCATCATACTGGTCCTCAGAACTCTCACTGCCAACCTCTAGTGGGCTGTGCTTGGCCTCCATGTCTGATCCATTCTCTTTTCCTTCCCCTTCCATTTCACTTGCTTCAGCAACATCTGCACTCTGCCTGTAGGTCTTCCTGCTTTCATGATGACATGCTGGGTTCTGTGTGGCTGTTTACAATGAAGATTGCATTATTTCATTTAATCACACCATCTGGAGGCATTTCATATTTTGTAAATTTGTACAGAAATAGTAGTACTGCTAATAAAACTTTTACGACCTGATATAGTGAAAAGCTGTCAAATGTATAACTTTTAGTGAACAGTCATTTATTTCTGGGCTTTTAAAATACTTACCAAATGAACAGTCAAAGCTCCATTATGTCTTGCTATCTGTGTATATGACACACTCATGCAGATAATGATATTCTGATTCTTTAGAGTTGTTGTTTTAACAAGTTCATATATTTGATAGCATCCTTGCATTTTTATTAGAAAACAATATAACTGACCCAATAAAATAATAAATGATGGAAAAGGTAAAGAAAAGGGAAAAGACACAAACGTTTACTTGCTTGTAAATAATAAATACAAATGAATCTGTGACTCTTATTTAGTTATTTAATATATATTGATCTTTACAGATAACTATAATATTTTATAATTCCTTATAATAAATCATTTACAGATACTATATTAACTTTGGAACTATTACTTGGTAAAAGTTAATTTTTTTTAGTGGGGAAGGCATGTAATTCACCAACAGTAGGTAAATCTTTCTGAGGATCAGTTCTTCACCTATAAATGCATTCTACCCTGAAATTTAACCAAATGATCCAAATTCCCTCTACTCTGACAACCATACCATTATTTGTTTTTATGTTATATACAGTAAGTGCTCTTTAAATACTCAGGAAGAAAACAGAAAAAAAGAAATTATAATACAATGACTTTAAATCTTCAGAAAAAAACTTTTATTAAATTTTCTTTATAAAAATCTTCTCTAAATAAAGGATTCAAAAAATTTAAAACAGTCTTTTGGAATTTCTAAACAGACTTTGGAACCTCTGTAACAGACCTTTGAATTTGTGAATTCTTGTCCTTGTCAAGGCACGAAATTGCTGTATTAAAATGTTGTTAAGCTAAAATATAGCTTAAAATCCCAAACAGCAGAATGTAGAGAAGAAAGACTCCTTTAAAATGAAGAATTACACCATAGAAATTTTTCTCCCATGGAGAAAAATTAGTCATGTAGAAAAATCATGCCCATGATGGTAGCCCATATTACTCTATGGAATTTTCTTTTTTGTTTTTCTATTCTTTCATGTGAGAAAGAAGAAAGATACAGTTTCCAATATTAGAACTAAACTAAGATTCTGTAATTACCAGCCTGGACAGAGTGGATAGTTATTTGTTTCTGTATGATCTATCTGCACAGATGTCATTCATCTTTTTATCCTTAACACAAAACACTAAGCCTGAAATAAAGTAGTCTCTAGAAATGCTGATGGAGTAGATGATGGAATGGATGGAAAAAAATTATTGCTCAGGCTAGCAAAGGGACTTTATTATTTCTGTATGGGCAAATCAGTCATCAACTCAGAATTACATTCATGCTATAGGAAATTACTCTTAGCCACATTTCTGTTTATATATTCAGTGTTTCTTAATACCGAATAAGCAACAGAATCTGTATGGTACTTTTCATCAAATATGCCGAAACTTGAGTTTCAGCCCTGGAAAGTCAGATTTAACGAGTTAGTGTGTTTTAGCATGCTTTGTCGTAATGGTAATACCAATGGGAACCCGCTGAGCTAGGGTTCTGTGCTTCCCCCTCTCACTCATGAAAGAGACTGGCTTGAGCCCAGTCACACACAGTTTCATATACAAGAGAGTTTATAGTTTCAAACTGCAAAAGTGAAATTTTTTTAAATAAATAATTGAAATAATATTTCATTATTACAGTCAATTCTTCTGAAAATTAAATGTCATAAACGTATGGTAATTTTCAATGATGGCCTGATTATAAATCACTTTTATTATAATTTAAATGATAAGATATATAACTTCAAAGCTTGGTGCATTAATCCATTAATTTAATATTTAGCATTTTTTGTGTCCTGCAATAATTTGAAGAGTTTACTAATCTTGCCAAAGTATGCTAGTGAAGGCATTTAATTGTATTTAACTTTATTTGATTTGCAGTTCCCCATCATTTGAAAAACTTTTGGTCAATAATGTTTCATTAGGTATAGACTATGTTCTGTTACAGGTACTGGGGATACAATAAAAACAGTGAATAAGAAGTCCTAATCCCTTTGAGCATGTGTTTTAGAAAGAGAATATAGGCAATAAACAACAACCAGATAAATAATATATTATGTTAAGTGTTGATAAATGCAATGAAGAAAAGCAGATAAAGTGAAATGAAGAGGAGGGTGTCATAATACAAAGAAAGAAGTGATGGAGCAAGCCTTGGGCATATAAGGAGAAAGTGTACAGAAGGAATAGAAAGTGCAAATGCCCTGAGGCAGGAGCATTATTGGTGTGTGAACAAGCAAGAGAATGGTGAGAGATGGGAACACAAAGATTAGGGCCTTGTAGGGGATGAGAAAGATTATAAGTACAATAGGGAAGTATTGGAGGATTTCGTGAAGAAAAGTGTTTAATCCTTCATGAAAGGTGTTTAGTCTTTTCATGAAGTGAAGAATATCAGAGGCAGCAAATGTGAAAGTTGCAATGAAGGCTTTCTATACATTATTTAGTAGCATTCCTTCTATCTCTACCCAATAAATACCAGTAGTAATCCTCCCTCCTGAGTCATAACAATAGAAACATTTCTGTTCATTGCCAAACTTGCAATATAGGAAGTGACATTGGCCCTCCATTTCTCCACTGTGTTACTGCAGTAAACAAAGGGAGAACTGATGATGGTGTGCACTAGGATAATGAAAGGGGAGAGAAATGGCTGAATGCTGGGAATATTTTGAAGGTAGAGTCAACAGTATTGTATAACTGATTGCGTATGGGATAGGAGAGAAAGTAAAAATGCCAAGGATGACTTTCAAGGATTTTTTAACTGACTTGAACAAAGGAGGGAAGGAGTTTTCACTTACTGAGATAGGGAAGTCATCAGATGGAGAAGTTTGGCAATGTCAGGAATCAGAATTTTCAAAAATGTTGGGTGTGAGATTCCTATCCAACATGCTGGTGAAGCTGTTGAGCTGTATGCCAATAAAATCTGGCATAATGGGTAGAGTTTACAAACACATATAAACATGTATATATACATGTGTGTATATATATGTGTATATAACTGTATATATATATACACACATATATGTAAGTGTGTATATAAACTTATACGTTTATATACATGTAGGAACATCATGAATTATTTCTTCAGACTTTAGAATGTAGAATCACAGATATAGAGCCAGGGAGGACCTTAGAGAGTATTCTAGTTCAATGTTCTCATTTCATAACTGAGAAAACTAAGGTCTGCAAAGAATGTGGTTTTGTGTTTTTAAAAAGCTTTAAAAATGTAGTTGCCAAATAGTCCAAATAGTCATAACAGAGTTATTTGTGTATTCCCTCTGGGTAGGAAAAATCAGTATTTGATTACTAAAACTTGAACGTATTAAAAGCATTTAAATTAGCAATATGATGTAGTAGTGTCTCTATTACAAATTAAAAGCCAGTTAATTAAATACCATGCCACATTCTCTTCAGTCTTGCTTTTTCAGTTACATCTTCCATAAGTCACATATATATGTGGTATATATATGGATATGACATATGTATATATGAAACATAGAAAAACTTACAAGGAATATATGTGGAAAATGAGGCAATATCCTCTTCATAATCATTTTCTTGCTCATTATTTGTGTCAATTTCTTGGATCTGTAAAAATAAATGTAATTTTTAATAATATGCATTAATCTTAATAAATATGCACTGGATGCCTCTGCAAATAAGAAATAGCTTTTGCTGGGTTCCAAGATGGCTGAAAAGGAACAGCTCCAGTCTATAGCTTCCAGCGTGAGCAACGCAGAAGACGGCTGACTTCTGCATTTCCAACTGAGGTACCAGGTTCATCTTACTGGTCAGTGTCAGACAGTGGGCGCAGGACAGTGGGTGGAGCCCACCAAGACAGAACCAAAGCAGGGCAAGGCATCGCCTCACCTGGGAAGCAAAAGTAGTCAGGGAATTCCCTTTCCTAGCCAAGGGAAACCGTGACAGACATCACCTGGAAAATTGGGTCACTCCCACCCTAAGACTGAGCTTTTCCAAGAGTCTTAGCAAATGGCACACCAGGAGACTATATCCCGCACCTGGCGTGGAGGGTCCCACAGCCACAGAGCCTCGCTCACTGCTAGCACAGCAGCCTGAGATGGAACTGCAGGGTGACAGTGAGGCTGGAGGAGGGACGCCCACCATTGCTGAGGCTTGAGTAGGTAAACAAAGCAGGTGGGAAGTTCAAACTGGGTGGAGCCCACTGCAGCTCAAGGAGGCCTGCCTGCCTTTGTGGACTCCACCTCTGGGGGCAAGGCATAGCTGAACAAAAGGCAGCAGAAACTTCTGCAGATTTAAATGTCCCTGTCTGATAGCTTTGAAGAGAGTAGTGGTTCTCCCATCAGAGTTTGAGATCTGAGAACGGACAGACTGCCTCCTCAAGTGGGTCCCTGACCCCTGAGTAGCCTAACTGGGTGGCACACCCCAGTAGGGGCAGACTGACACCTCACATGGCCAGGTACCCCTCTGAGACGAAGCTTCCAGAGGAATGATCAGGCAGCAACATTTGCTGTTCAACAATATTCACTGTTCTGCAGCCTCTGCTGCTGATACCCAGGAAAACAGGTCTGGAGTGGACCTCCAGTAAACTCCAAAAGACCTGCAGCTGAGGGTCCTGATTGTTAGAAGGAAAACTAACATAGAGAAAGGACATCCACACCAAAACCCCATCTGTACGTCACCATCATCAAAGACCAAAGGTAGATAAAACCACAAAGATGGAGAGAAACAAAGGAGAAAAGCTGAAAATTCTAAAAATTAGAGTGCCTATTCTCCCCCAAAGGAACGCAGCTCCTTGCCAGCAATAGAACAAAGCTAGACGGAGAGTGACTTTGACAAGTTGAGAGAAGAAGGCTTCAGACGATCAAACTTCTCCGAGCTAAAGGAGGAAGTATGAACCCATCACAAAGAAGCTAAAAACCTTGCAAAAAGATTAGATGAATGGATAACTAGAATAACCAGGGTAGAGAAGTCCTTAAATGACCTGATGGAGTTGAAAACCATGGCATGAGAACTATGTGACACAGGAACAAGGTTCAGTAACCAATTCAATCAACTGGAAGAAAGGGTACCAGTGATTAAAGATCAAATGAATGAAATGAAGCGAGAAGAGAAGTTTAGAGAAAAAAGAGTAAAAATAAATGAACAAAGCCTCCAAGAAATACGGGACTATGTGAAAAGACCAAATCCACATCTGACTGGTGTACCTGAAAGTGACATGGAGAATGGAACCAAGTTGGGAAATATTCTGCAGGATATTATCTAGGAGAACTTACTCAACCTAGCAAGGCAGGCCGACATTCAAATTCAGGAAATACAGAGAACGCCACAAAGATACTCCTTCGGAAGAGTAACCCCAAGACAAACAACTGTCAGATTCACCAAGGTTGAAATGAAGGAAAAAATGTAAAGGGCAGCCAGAGAGAAAGATCGGGTTACCCACAAAGGGAAGCCCATCCGACTAACAGTGGATCTCTCAGCAGGAACTCTACATGCTAGAAGAGAGTGGGGGCCAATATTCAACATTCTTAAAGTAAAGAATTTTCAACCCAGAATTTCATATCCAGACAAACTAAGTTTCATAAGTCAAGGAGAAATAAAATCCTTTACAGACAAG
>NW_012108608.1:64862-144719 GCF_000951045.1 Mandrillus leucophaeus
CTGCCTCTAAATTAAAAAAAATCTAGGTTGATTTGAAAACTTTCATAAATAATATGTACAATTGATATTTTATATAATCAGACTATGCACGGAGTAATTGTTTTCTCCAGAATAAAATGCTCTGCAGAAATATTTATGCTAAAAACCCGATGCTTCTTACTTGGGTTCCCTACACTTACAATCGTATTTATTTTGAAAAACATGCTGGATCTAATAATATATTAATAATTCTTCAATAAAATCAATGATGGCTTCAGAGTTGAGTCTCATGGCATTCTGACATCTAATACTTTAATCCTTGGCTGTGTGGTGGAGTAGACAGAACACAGACTATGAAGTCAATTTAAGTACAAATCACATCTCTATCATATACTACCTGTGCGACATTAGGCCAGACACTTAACTCTAAGCCTCAATATTATATCCTGCAAAATGTGGATAGTAATATCTATGCCATCAGTTTGATGGGAGAATTAAATCAGAATAATGTAAGCAAGACACATATCACATCTACCACATAGTAACTGCTCAATAAATGTAATCTGCATATTTGATCTTCCTTCATCTAAGATATACATCTACTTTTAAGCAAGCATGGTTTCCTTCATTCATTTGTCAAATATTTTTGTAGGCCTACTATCTGCTAAATACTCTGTTAACTACTGGGGAAGGTAAGTTGAAAATAGAAAAAGAGATATATTTCCCATTTTAAAAAATAACCACATTTGTAATGGAAGAGGAAGACAAACAAAAAGTTATTAGAATACAATATTTTATTTATTTCACAACAACAAACTCAGTCCTTAGAGTTGAAATAGAGTATTAAGAAGTAGATGATCAAAGCAGGCTGGGCACGGTGGATTACCTGAGGTCAAGAGTTCAAGACCAGCCTGGCCAACATAGTGAAATCCTGTCTCTACTAAACATACAAAAAGTAGCGAGGCCTGGTGGCACACCCCTGTAATCCCAGCTACTTGGGAGGCTGAGGCAGGAGATCTGCTTGAGCCCAGGACGCAGAGGTTGCAGTGAGCCGAGATCGTGCCACTGCACTCCAGCCTGGCCAATGGAGCAGGACTCTGTCAAAAGAAAAGAAGGAAAGAAAGAAAGAAAGAAAAAGAAAGGAAGGAAGGAAGGGAAAGAAAGAAAGAAGGAAAGAAAGAGAAAGAAAGAAAGAAAGAAAGAAAGAAAGAAAGAAAAAAGAAAGGGAGAGAGAGAAAGAAAGAGAAAGAAAGAAAGAAGAAAGAAAGGAAGGAAGGAAAGAAAGAGATGATCAAAGCAAAAGTTTTATTCATTTGCTTTTGGGTTTGGAGATTGGATTAAAAAATTATCTTGACAGTTACATTGATTCCCACTTCTCTAAATGAAAGATTAAATGACAGAATCTATTCGTTGAACATGCTTAATGTAATATTTCAACCCACAGATAGTCCTTGTAGAACAGAATGTTTAATGTAATAAAATTAAAATCATTCATTATCGAAGATAAACTAAAAAGAGAATGTCTTGTTGACTGAGGTATATGAGGCTCCACATGGCTTTGACATCTGGTCCTGTACAAATTGATCATAATATTCTGATTTTGAGGAAGTGAATAAAAACAATCTTCATAGGACAGTTGGTTTCCAAATCATTTTATGAGATTCTGAAGATATTGTAATTGCCTCAACTCTTGCACAACTTTCCACAGTGTTGATTATGAGTGATTTTTACCAGGTTTTATAAAGCACATCACAGCCCATGGGATAACTACAATTATGAATATCAGACTTGAGGACCTGCCCTTTTAAAAGATATTCTAGCCCCATTTTAATACTCTGTTTCAAACCCATCATAGTTGTGGCTGTATCTGTGAGGTGTCAGCACCTTTATTGGGTCAAATGCTTGATTTGCCTCTGACCATCTCTGTCACTAAAATGGAATAAAATTAAAATCCAGTTCTTTGTTAAGACTGTAACTATAAATATGAAAAATAACTATCTTCATTTAAAATGATGGAACCCCAAGTCTGAAAAGAACCTGTAGATAACAACTCATTTATTCTCTTTTTTAATACACTGATAGAATATTAAAACAATGTGTCACACTAACACTTGTAATAATTTGAGTATTTTCCCAGGAAAAAGTTGTTTTAAAATGTAGTCTATGGTCTGCACTGGCCAACTATCTTCATAAATTTCCTTTTCCTGGGTTCATCTTTGTCCCCCTCTTTATACAGAATGCACTCTCCCTGTATCCATTCTTATCCACAGTGGATAAGAGTCATCTTATCCACTCTGTTGCCCTTAATTTATATCTCTATCCTTATTATTCGTGGGCATGTCTTTAGCTCCAAGCTTTTCTGAGGTCTAGATTCTAGGATCCAGAAAAGGATATTAGAAGAAAACAGTTACATAAGCAAAGGGAAAAACCTGAAGAGAGATATGTCTGAAAAATCAGAAGAGAGGGTTTTAAGTAAATCACAAATGTTAAATGCATCAACAAGTGTGAAAAAGAAAAGTCCTGAAAATAGTTAATCAGGTGTTCCAGTTCAAGTCACTGGTGACCCTGGTGATGGAAATTACAATGGAATTGGGTGAATTCATACTGGATTGATGAAGCTTAAAAACATTAAATGAGGGTGATAAATCCAATGCATCATGTATAGAGTGTCTTTTCAGGAGCCGTATGTGAAGAGGGGATATAGGACAATTTTGCTTCAGATTTGATTTTTCAAAAATGAATAAAAAATGTTGGAGAGTGCTTCATTACAAGTAAGGGCTATGGAGATGGAAGGTGATAACATCTGGAGTTCACATGCACAAAACACTATATCAGGAAATACAGGATACTCACATATGAAGGTTTCATGATCCCCAACTTCCAATATTTTATAATTAGCGGGGAAGACAAATAATACAGATTAGGCAAAATGAAACATGCATTTAAAATATGCATATGCTTGCAAAATACTGTAAGATAGAAACATGCAACCATTTCCAGTGAGTGGGCGGGATAGAAAATTTCACAGAATAGATGATATTAATTCTGAGTCTTAAAATATAAGTGAGTTTTACTCTGCAAAGAAAAGGATGAAATATTAGTGGCCAATGGGAGACCATGAACAAAACAGCAAGAAGACTTGGTGGATGGTTTCAGTTGGTTTGGTTAAGTTTCATGGAAGGATATATTTGAGTGTGAAGATGTGTTGGTGCATTAAGGTTTTATTTTATAAAGTTTGAACGACTTTGGAGTATGTAATTGTTTCTTAAGAAGTGGAAAGTAGCATGTTCCTGCCTGTATTTTAGAATAATAATTCTAGTAACAGTGGGTAATAGGGAGAAGGGCTATACTGATAGTCAAAGCAAAGGGTAATGAGGATTAGTGGAAGAAAATATTTACTGGAGAACGCAAATATAAGAAATATCCAGGAGAGAGTATGGACACGATTTTTCACAGCTTCGATGCCAAAGGCTGGAGGAAAGGGGTCAAACAAGGCATGTAAGTTTCTGCTCAGTTCACTGTCTGGTAACCAGTACTAATGTTTATAAATGTCTTTTCCAGGACACTCCTCCAAAGAACTTTTGTTATTTAGAGATAAAGACACTGATTAAAATCACATTTTCTATGTAATTTGAGATGAGAATTTTGAGGTCAATTTAATCTACATCTTAAGTCTTCTTTGCATTGCTTTCTGGAATATTTGAAATTAAATTTGGAGTGGGAATGTAACTATAAAATGGTGACTCTTTCAATTTCTTTATGAAGTTATGGTACTTACCAATTTGGAAGGCAGAAGGTAGGTAGTTGTATAGTGATCAAGTAAACTATTAATTTGATCAGTAAGAATTAAATTGCAGAATAACGAAGTACAAAGTCAAAATTAAGTCAAAAAGACACCAAGAAATTGCATAGATAGAAGCTACTGAATTTCAATCTATAAATTATATTTATTCAAATATGACTATATTCCTTTATAAAAACTAAAAAAATTTAAATAAGCCTGCCATGGAATTAAACTAATTAATTGGGTATTAGACACTCCTAAACAATACACTAAAATCAAACAAAAGCCACATAGTTATGTCTATCATTTAGAAATGAAGTTGGATGGTGAGAAGATAGGAAAAAGAAGGAATTTAGTAAAAAAGAAAACAAGAAATGTAGAAAAATGTCAGAGATAGTCAGAAAGATAATATAATTATATAAGTCAAAGGTCAAAGCTAAAAGACAGGCTCATTCTGAATTTGCCTTCCTTGATTTCAGAATGGTATTCAGAACTCAGATAAAACACCTGGAATAAGATATTAAGAATGAATTTCTGGTGCAGATAGCTTTACCAAAACATGCAAAAACTGAGCCCCAGGAAATTCTTAGTATGTACTTCAGACATGCCATCTAACATTTTTAGGCATGAGAACACCAGTGCTGCTAAATTAGTCAAAAATACCTTGTAAATGTTTTCTGTGTGTATAATACTATAATACTAGGCAAGTTTCCAGGGGTATACAAGAGATGTGAAATACTCCCAGGATGCTGAATATTTAGCTGGGAAAATCAAAGTGACAACCATGAAGTAATTATAGTCCTTTAATTTTGACTAAATTTGACTAGTTTTACTAAAGAGTGCAATAGAGAGTAAAGTTGTAATAATTCTACTTGGAATAATTAGGCCTGAGTTTAGAAGGATGAGTAGAATCTAAGAGATAAATTCTGAATATGGTTCCAGTAGCTAATGCATGTTTATTTTTCTAATGGATGAATAGACAGTACATGAGTTGGTGGAGGAGGGAACGATGTGGGTTTTCTTGGTAAGGAGAATGGGGCAAGCAAAAGCAAAGTTGAGCAGGACATATGCAACAGGCAAAGAACAAAGTTACCCAATCAAAGAAGCAGGTAGATTTTGGGAGAAGATGTACATTTTGACAGGAAGAGTGAAGTCAACATTTTTTACTATACCCTAGTTATGGAGTATTAGATGTATCTCAATTATGATGATGATGATAATCATAACTGATACTGCTATTAAATATCCCATTTAAACATCTTTAGGTTATACAGGTTAAGAGTTTGAGATTAGGGATATTGTCAGACAGATTTGGATTCAAATCTTACTCTTTGCCTTATTAATTACATGAACTTAAGGACATTCTTCTCTCTTCGTCTCTCTGGATGTGAAAATCACCATAAATGTACCTTATCTCACAGAGTTTTTGTGAAAATTAAATAGGACATACCAAGTGCTTAGCACAGAGCTTCGTACATAGAAAGCACTAGAAAATTATCTCTATTATCTGCCTTAAAATTCTCATTTTGCTAAAAAATAATTTTTATGTTGCCCTTTTTTCAGTATTACCAAATTGTGTTTATGTAAAATTTTGTATTCAATTATAATGTTAAGATCAGATGTGTTCAAATTGGAATATAAAGATTAAAAATGAAGACTTCCAAATCTTCAAAAGATTAAAAATAAAGACCTCCTCCTTTTCATAGCTTACTATGATTTTTTTAAAAAAAATCTCTATTTTCAGGTGTGAGAAATCACATGACAGATGTGATGACGGGTCAATAGTGGACCATTTGAACTAGTAGAAATTAAGCAGGGCAGTACATGGAAATTTTCCTGGGGCCACCATTCCTACAGACTATGACATGAAAGGTACTCTAAGAGCTGAACGTCAGCAGGGCTGGGGACAGAAGACTCTCACATGATTCTACAAGGGGTTTAAACCCCAAATAGCTTACATTTGATTTTATAATGTTGATATTATAACAAAAAATTCTTTAGGCTAACATTAAGACTAGTTTGCCTTCTCTCAGCATAAACTGATGTAAGAGACGACCAGTGCTGACTCAGAAGGGTGTTTCATTCCAGGAGCACCAAGCATAGGGAAAAAGAAATTGGGTATGGATGAGTTACAGAGTATACAAGAGAATAGCGAATAATTGATTAAGGAACTTGGCTCAATACACGAATCTACAATTGCTGCATTCAGAACGTAATTCAGGTTTTCTATTCCTACAACAACAGGGTATATCAGACAGTAGCAAAAAGCTTTGTTTTTGAGCATTCTAAAATCTTGAAATCAGTTTTAGTTTCAAAATCACATGTTAATAGAAGTCTGTAGAGGAAATACAAAGTAACACTATGTCCACAGTACAAATCATCTTGCTGCTTTGAATATCTCAATATAATTGTTCAAAAAGTTGCTTTAATTTGGAAAAAAAAAAAAAAAAAACTACACAGAAACTAAATAATGAATGAATTTACGTGTTTCCAGGTTGGCAGATTGAAGTTAGTGAAGAGGAACCCAGGTTTACATTTATGTTGACTATTACTAAGAGGCAACTTTTCTTGGTTCTTTCTTCCAAATCTTTGATAATTTGAGTACGAGTCAAAGAAAACCAAATCATAAAACAAACAAACAAAAACAAGCTGAGTAATAAAAGACTAGAATTGTCATCGTCACAAGTTGTTGGACATTGCATTTATCTAAACACAGAGGAGCAAGTGACTTCTAAAATCCAAGCTAGCAGCAAACATATAACACTACTTGAACACCTAGCAATTTCCCACACAGATTATACTCTTTAGTTGTTAGATAAGTGTTATTTGACAAATGAAACCAAAGACCTTTTAAGTTTCTATTATTACTATCAGAAAATAAGTGTTATTTGACAAATTAAACAAAGTCTTAAAGTTTATATTGTTGCAAATCTATTTCTAGTAGGTGTTCCTATGCCTGGAATAATCCCTCCCTTCCAAGTACAGAATTAAGAGAGTTGATTTTTTATTGACCAAAGTGTTTAAAACATAAAAGACCTAAAAATGGAAAATGTGAATTGTAAATTCAATGAAAACATGGTGGGAAAATAAAATTTTTAGCCTGAAGCCTTCAACTTAAGGGCCAGTAATATCCAGCAGAGGTTGTTCCTGTGGAGTAAGTTAAGATAGATAAAAGTATGCAAATGTACCTTCACAAGGGTATTCAATATTATATTTGATACAATGCAACACACCATAGTACCCTAAGTATTTCTTTTCCCTTTACAATTTTACATTTAAATTATGAAATTTAACTTGTAAGAATGCATGTATCATTGAGCAGAGAAGTGTCTCATGTTTAAAAAAATAAAGAAAACTAGAAGACACACATACATAACCTTAATGAATAATTTTCCTTATTAAAAGCCATCATATTCATCTCTTCTCAGTTTGCCAGATTCCATTCATATCAGTTATCAGAAGGCCTTTATGTTTCACTGAACTTTGATGAGTTTATCAGCAGGAAGTACACAATTAGATCTTACCTAAATACAGACCTATTATTTCTAGACAAGAAACACATTTCATGAACCCAAACCAGCAAAAATCTATAGTAGAATAAATGTGATAAGTTGATAAAAAATGAACCTCTTAAAATATAAATTTGCAGTGTATTTAAGGTGAAATAAAATGGAAAATTTTTCTGGTAGAAGAAACAATATTGTTATTAAAGAAACATATTTCCCCCCACACCTGCATGTAAAATCAAAATAGAAGGGAATCAATAAAATTAATAAGCTCACGTTGGAAGGTAAACTTCCTTTTCTTCATCCCAGAAATCCAAAAGTTTTTAATCTATGATATGAAATTTTATTTTGTGAGGCCCTATCCAAGGCACGAGGGGTGTTGCTGTTCATATTCTATCACTACTGCACAATGAGCCTCATCTGACTTCATTCTGTCCCTGAGAACTGCATACCACTATCAGGGGAACCAGCCCCCAATATTTCAACATAGGTTCTTTTTTATTTTCCCTAAGTGTCAGCTGGTCTGAGAAATAAAGAGAAAGAGTATAAAAGAGAGAAACTTTACAGCTGGGTCTCTGGGGGTGACATCACCTAGTGGTAGGTTCTGTGATGCCCCCGAGCCACAAAACCAGCAAGTTTTTATTAGGGATTTCAAAAGGGGAGGAGTGTACGAATAGGGAGTGGGTCACAGAGATTACATGCTTCAAATGGCAATAAAAGATCACAAGGGCAGAAGGGCAGAGTAAGGTCACAAGGCCAGGGCGAAATTAGAATTACTAATGAGGTTCCATGTCCCACTGTGCACACATTGTCATTGGTAAACATCTTAACAGGAAACAGGGTTCAAGAGCAGAGAACCGGTCTGACTACAATTTGCCAGGCTGGAATTTCCTAATCCTAGCAAGCCTGACGGTGCTGCAGGAGACCAGGGTGTATTTCACCCCTTATCTTCAACTGCATAAGGCAGACACCCTCAGAGCAGCTGTCCATAGTCTCCCCCTGGGAATGCATTCCCTTCCCAGGGTAATTCCTTACTGGGAAAATAATTCAGCCATATTTCTCTTACTCTTTTTCTGCAATAAGAAAAATATGGCTCTGTTCTGCCTGGCTCTGCAGGCAGTCAGACCTTATGGTTACCTCCCTTGTTCCCTGAACCTCGCTGTTATTCTGTTCTTTTTCAGGGTGCCCAGATTTCATCTTGTTCAAACACACATGTTTTACAAACAATTTGTGCAGTTAATGCGATCATCACAGGGTCCTGAGGTGACATACATCCTCAGCTTACAAAGATGATGGGATTAAGAGATTAAAACAAAGACAGGCATAGGAAACTATAAGAGTATTGATTGGGGAAGTGATAAATGTCCATGAAATCTTCACAATTTATGTTCAGAGACTGCAGTAAAGACAGGAGTAAGAAATCACAAAATTATTAATTTGGGGAACTAATAAATGTCCATGAAATTTTCACAGTTTATATTCTGCCGTGGCTTCAGCCAGTCCCTCCGTTTGGGGTCCCTGACTTCCCGCAATATACCTCCTTATTGTGAAGTGATAGCTTAGCATTTAAAACTTCAAGTGATTTACTAGGTAGATTTCAGTCACTTGTGAAAATAATTTCTAATCTTCATAGCCATTGCCTAAAAGAAATCAGGACTAGTCAAATTGAAATCAGGGAGTGTCTAATATTAATTTTAATTTAGAAGCAACTCCTGTGAATGCCTTAAGCAAAGTTTGAATAAATCTGTTTACTACAGTATACCTTCAGCTTTAGCGTTACATATCTTTGGGGGGATTTTCCTTGTTCCAAATGTAGAAAGCTATTCATTTCCAGAAGGTAAGGTGGAGGCATTGGATGGAAGGATGATTTCATAGTAAGATATGTGTAAGTTTAAAACAATTTCTTTAAATTAAAAACAAAACTCCTAAGAGAGGATTTCATGCCATTTATTTTGTTTGAAAGTGCTTCTGAAACTATTTAAGGTAAAATTGCACATATAAACATAATATTGAAACTCTGAGTTCTCTAGTTTCTTATCATGCTCTATTAACATTTTGTTTAGATATTTGAACAATTTTACATTGTTACAAATCATGTAATTAAAACAGTAAAGATTCAGTTACTTTATCTGGAATTTGCATTTATTAACTAAGTGAATGAATAACGTGAATTAAGTGATAAACTAAGTGAATGAATAAAAAAGTAATTATTATGCCCCGTATTTGTAGATATATTGGTTTTATAATGATTTGTTTTACACTAAAAAGTTGCTAGGCATGTTGGCTCATGCCTGTAATCCCAGCACTTTGGGAGGCCGAGGTGGGTGGATCACCTGAGGTCAGGAGTTCGAGACCAGCCTGGCCAACGTGGTGAAACCCCGTCTCTACTAAAAACACAAAAATTAGCCAGGCATGATGGCGGGCACCTTTAATCTCAGCTACTGGGGCGGCTGAGGCAGGAGAATTGCTGGAACCCAGGAGGCGGAGGTTGCAGTGAGCCCAGATGGCGCCATTGCACTCCAGCCTGGCTGACAAAAGCAAAACTCCATTCCAAAAAAAAAAAAAGAAATTCATCAAACTAAAGCAATGTCAACTCTGTTCAGGCAAAGCTCAATCTCTTGAGAATTGAAGGAATGGAAAAAGAACAATTGGTTTGTTTGTTTGTTTTTGAGACAGAGTCTTGCTCTGTTGCCCAGGCTGGAGCGCAGAGGTGTGATCTAGACTCACTGCAAGCTTCATCTCCCAGGTTCACGCCATTCTCCTGCCTCAGCCTCCTGAGTAGCTGGGACTACAGTCACCCACCACCACGCCTGGCTAATTTTTTGTATTTTTAGTAGAGACGGGGTTTCACTGTGTTAGCCAGGATGGTCTAGATCTCCAGACTTCGAGATCCACCTGCCTGGCCTCCCAAAGTGCTGGGATTACAGGGGTGAGCCACCGTGCCCAGTCAAGGACTTCAATTTTTAATTTACTTATTCAAAAGCATTTATTCAGAATCTACTAAATATCAGAGAGTAGGTTAGGCAAATGAGAATATAAGGAAGGATAAGTTAAGTTTCTCTTAGAAAACACAGACATGTGCATCCATATGTATAATTCATATGATATACATAATAATATTATAAAAACAATAACTCACATAACATTTACTGTATACCAGTCACTGGTCTAAGTTCTGTACCTATACTAACATTTAATTTTAAAACAATTTTATGAGGTAGGTTTACTATTTTTAATCCTCATTTAATGAATGAAAAAAAAGGCACAATGGGGTTAAATCACTTTTCCAAGGTTACACAACTAGTATCTTTCAGTGGAGTGGCCAAACAATAAGGAAAATAAGTAAGCAAGCATTTACAAGGAGGAATGTGGCAAGTCATCTAACAGTTACTATAAATCAAGAATCATGTTCATAAGAGAGACAGCTGACAACATTTTGCAAGAATGTGCAAGCCTCAGGGTGGCAGCATTTGAGACATCTTTGAAAGACAATAAAATATTCAAAAGTATAAGTAGAGTCAGAGGTAGGGCATCTGGGCAGTCAAAGCAACATAATTAAAATAATCAAGGTGTGGATATGAGAGAGTATAGGCCATGCTCAGTTGGGAAACAAGTCGGCCACATTGACTAGAAGGTAGGGGAAACAGATACCTGCCAATGGGGCACGGCGAAAGCCCAGTTGTATAGTTCTTTCCTCACCACTTTCCAACACCCAAGTCAGGCAGCAGGAGCCAGGCTGTCTGTCAAAGCTGCCCACGCAGCATCCATGGGGATAAGTACGGTATTGACTGTTGTCTGAATTATGAAAAAAACAGAAGGCCTTCTCTCAATCCCCAAAGAAGAGATGGGCAACAGCAATACTGGCATTTGAAAGCACAAGTAAGACGTTATAAAACCATATCATATGGATGCCAATAGAGGAGTGCTGATGGAGGTACTGGAGCCAGGGGCCAGATTAAACAGGTGAACTTTAGGGAACATGACTTCAGGCATCCCTGTTCATTTTTCTCTGCTGAACCTGCCTGCACAGGAGCTACATGTTTTTTGAGAGACAGGAGACAGCTACATTTTGACATCTGGCTTGGATACAAATGTGGTGAAAGTATCTCAGAAATGTTTCTTTTGTTCTGAGAAATAAAAAATGGGGTGAATGGAGACATGTTATAATCAGAGAATGTTGCTTTAGGCCCAGTCTTTCAAAAAAAAAGTTGTAAGCTGAAAATGTTACAAGTAAGAAAATATAAGTTTCACAGTAATATAGTTTGATAACTTAATGGGCTGTTTCTCCTTGGTAGGATAGAACTAAAATGTGTCTGGCTATTCCTTCTAAATCTACCTGAAGCAATATTACCTTTTACTATACTCATATCACAAATGGGATGACAGAGAAATGATTTGTTCATGGTCACTAGATGAACTGAGTTTCTTGTAATTACAATTTTATTTACAACTCCTTTCTAAGATATATGTGATACCCAGCTAGCAACAGTACTCTCTGTTTTGCTTTTAAATAAGGAGAGATGCAGATTCATGATGTAAGACCTTGTTACAGTTCTGTTTATTTATAAAACAATTCATGTTTTTCAAAGGAGTTTCATCTATATAGTGATCCTCATATGAATCCAGCAAGGCAGGCACGGAGGGTCCTACAGGTGAAGCCATTAAGATGAAGAGATGTTGGCTTGTCTATAGTTTACAGCATGTAAAGCAGAGATTCGAATCTAGGATGTTTTAGGGCATTGGGATTCACATGTCTCTAATCTAAGTCCACGTCTCTTTGTACGACAACATGGTGCTATCTTTCCCTGTCAAAACCATCTGCACTGTGGGCAGATGACACATAAGAGACATAAAAGATAATAGATATTGGGAAATGAAACTTCTTACTCAATGAAGAAATCATATTTGACTACAGTTTAAAGTTCTTCTACTCTATAAATGAAAATGAAAGTTTAAAAATTTATGTTGGTGGTAAAAGTGTATTTGAAATTCATACCCTCTAGCTTTGACTAATAGTGTTATATTCTACAGAGTTGGAATAAGTGAGAAAATAATGGAATTAATTCAACAAAATTTAGTAATCATTTAAAATCATGTGATACAGTTCAGGATGAAGGATGACCACTATGACTTCAAGGACATTAAAATATGATTCTGAATATTCCTGATCAATAGAAATACAGAAAAGTCTTTATATCACTGTCTTTATTTACAGCAGTTGCATTTTCTAGAACATGTTACCCTTTTCAGAGGAGAAACATTTTTCGTCAGGTAGATTTTAGCTATTTTCTTACAGATGTACTAAAAAGGGAAAAGTAAAATTCCACACATTATTTTTACATTTGTCTAAGTTTTGTGACAGAAAAGTTAAAACTCATTTTAATTTGTGGCTTCAGATTACCTTGTTTCCCTGGCCCCCCATTACCACAGCAAATTTTATATCCTTGTTTTCTTTCTTATTTTCTGAATTTTTAGCCAACACTTCAAAAATGGCCAAAGAACTTAGACTTCTAGCACTGATTTGTCTCTTGAACATAATACCCAATTGCTGTTTGACAAACTTTTGTAATCAGTATAACTCTTCTAGCACAAAGCCTACTAATGCTCATTTGCTAAAACAGAGTTGTTGATCTGTGCTTGTTTTATCTAATTCTTTTTACCTCATCAAAAAAAACCTGCCCAGGTATGCATTTTCATTTTTTTTAGGTACCTAACACATCGTGATCCAGATGTCAGGAATTCTATTTTAGGGACTCTCTCTCTATATATATATACACACACATATATACCATTAAGATAGTATTCTTTTTCAGACTTGCCCACTAGCTAAATGTTTCCTTTCTTTTTCTTTTACTTTTAAAAAGAAATAAATACAGGCCACAGAAAAGATGTTCTTTTGCATAACAAGTTGACGAATCTTCATTGCCATCCAGACTGTAGATTAATGAGACACATGTGGCATGATTCAGGTGACCCCTATGTTATGCTTTTGTGAATCAGAACTGCACTAGCTAAACAAGTGTGGGCCAGGTTTACTAAAGATAAAATTACAGTAACGACCATCAAATTAAATAAATCATATCTTGTGAAAGATTATCTGTCATGAAGGTGAGAAAAAAATGGAATTAAAAATTACGAAATCCTACCCAGAACTATCTAATTGTTTGTGAATGCGTAAAGAAAGCCATTTCACATTTAACATCCATGCCCTGTGTCTTAAAACCCATATAAGAAAACATGTAAGGTTTCCAATCACATAAGTTTCCTGTTCATACCTTATGCCATCCTGGAAAGAATAATCTAGATTGTGGTGTTTTAGGAGGCTGATACCAAAGACAATTTTAAGATGAGGAACAGCATCAGACAGTGTAGTGGTTCTTTGCCCTGAATGCACATTAAATTTGTGTGGGGAGATTTCATGAACTACCTATTCCCAAGACCCACTCAAAACCAATTAAGTTAGAATCTCTAGAGGTGAGACCCATTCAATGGCATTTATTAATAGTCTGCTGGGAATTTTATTGTGCATCCATGAGGGAGAAACATGAGAACAGAGATTAAAAATAAAGACTTAGTTAAAGTTAGATATCCTAAATTCAAAGTGGCTCCTGATGATTGATGATGAACAAGTTATTTAACCTTTCTCGGAACTAGTTTTCATCTGTTTCTTTGGTTGTTTCAAGGATTAGATGAACTAGTTCTTGGCATAGATTAGACATAATTAGCATTATACAATGAGGGAAAAGCCATTTCGTGTCCAGGTAAAGTGTAGTAGTGTATGCCAATCTCTGAAACTGCATTGTAGTTCTTGTGCCCCAATACCTGATGGCATTCCAGATTTCCATTATTATATTCTCGATGAAAACTTACATTTTTTCTTTATAGGCAATGTTGTGCTTTTTTGAAGAAATACAAGTGTGGTTGAGAGAATGAATTCTGGAGCCAATAGCCAAGTTTAATTCCTGACTGTGCCATTGGTTAATTCTGTGACATTGGGCAAACACTTACATTTTCTGTCCCTCAGTTTGCTTATCTGTAAAATGGGGTATTAACAGTACCTGCCTCAAAAGAATGTTTTGATGAGTAAATGCATTAATATATATAAAGCACTTAATATGTTCCTTGCTCATTGTAAATGCTCAATAAATATTTTCTATCATAATGCAAATAATAATAACGGTGTTAGTGAACTCATTTACTGACGTTTCAACCAAAGATGTCTATTTTCCACGAATGAAAAAAACTTACAATGTGCTAACCAGTTCTTTCCATCCTTCTTAGCTATTCTCTCACACCATGCCCACTAGAACCAACTGCGAAGTATAAAGTTTTCAAGGGCAAGGTTTACATCTCTCTTATCTGCTACGTCACAGAACTTTTGGAATTAATGATTCATATCCATATAACCACTTCTTAAAAATGGATTGCATACTTAAAATTATTAACTATTATTGTTATAACAATTGTTAAATATAATCATCATGCTGTGCATTAAGACTCCAGAACTTGCTGAAAAAGTAGATCTTAAGTGTTCTAACCACACACACACACACACACACACACACACACACACACACACAGGGTAACTATAAAAAACAATAGACATGACGGAAACTACTACTGTTGAATTTTTATGTGTTATCAAATAATATATACAATTATCTGAAATGGCTATTAAAATATTTCTTGCTTTTGCAATCTTCTATTGGCATGATGCCAGAATTTCTTCATCTACTTAAGATAATTGCAATGGAATGCAATGGACTGAATGCAGACACAGACATGGGAATTCAACTTTTTTTTTATTAATCTAAATCTTAAATTGTTTTTTATTAATCTAAATAATAAAGAGATTTCCCAAAATGTAAAATAATGCTATTCTTACCACTAATCTTTTGGTTTTGGAAAATGTAGTTATTTTTCATAAAATATGTTCCTTATATTAATGGACAATGGGTTTGTTATTTTTAATTAATCAATAAACGTATTTTCATTTCTCAGTTAAAAAAAATGGATTGAAAAATCAAGTCCTATTGATGGTTAACAAGTAGCAGCATCTTTGTTCATGCATTTATTATATAATTTTTAAATCATTTATCATATGCTTATATGTGATCACAGATGGATGTTGATAACAGAAAAAAATTTAGAGAATTCATAGATTATTGTCATGTTGCAATTCTTATACAAAAGCTTCTTTTCAAGACTTCAATGGAAATATACTTGGCTGGGCGCGGTGGCTCAAGCCTGTAATCCCAGCACTTTCGGAGGCCGAAGACGGGCGGATCCCGAGTTCAGGAGATAGAGACCATCCTAGCTAACACGGTGAAACCCCGTCTCTACTAAAAATACAAAAAATTAGCCTGGTATGGTGGCGGGCGGCTGTAGTCCCAGCTGCTCCGGGAGGCTGAGGAGGGGGATTGGTGTGAACCCGGGAGGCGGAGCTTGCAGTGAGCCGCGATCGCGCCACTGAACTCCAGCCTGAGCGACAGAGCGAGACTCTGTCTCAAAAAAAAAAAAAAAGAAAAAAAAAGAAATAAAGAAATATTCTTGATAACATTTTAATTATAGAGAAGTTTGTTTTTCCCCAGATGGCATCGAATATCTATTTTAGCATTTAATATTATTCTTTTGTCTTCTGTAATCAAAAGTTAAGATTTTTTAAATGCCGTACCACAGAAACATTGTGTAATTAATGACTTTTCTAATTTTTGTACTCCCACTCTAGCTATTAGGTAGTGTTTTATCAGAGCCAAAATGATGTCTATGGAGGAGATCACATATTAGTGTCAAGGATCTGACTGAATATTACACTTAGTATTCAATATAAGGTGTTTACAACTAAAGCAGTGGAGGTACTTGTCATAGGGATTCATATAATATATCTCATACCTGACAAAAGGCACATAATAATCTTTGATTGCTTTCTATGCTTTGAGGGCTTTAATTTTCTAAAACCACACAAGGTCTTTTCTCATGATTTTTACTTGACCCTTAACGTGCCAAAAGATATTCGTGAGTAACAACTCTCATACTTTCTGAAATAAATGCTTTTATGAGCTACTGAAACCACCTTAAGGCAAAGCAGGCAACTTATTAACTATGACTTTATGAGGCTTCACAGATTCCGTCTTGTGAAAGGCAAATAAAATCCTTACATCTGGCGCTGAGTTTTTCATAATACTTCACAGCTGCCATCCAAAAATTCTCTCTGCCGAAGATTCTAGCAAAGGCTGGTCGATGAAAACGTAAATAAACTGCAGAAGAAAAGTGGTTACAGAAGTTCCATTTTTGATGTGATTGGAAATGCAGGTGTCAAGAGTCTCAATGACATTCATTGTCATCTGCAAATTGTGCTATGTATGGAAGACAGTGTCATGAACCCCTCATTTACCTGATGCCTCAGAGTCTAGCCTGAGAGCCAGCATTTATGCTGGTGAATTTATAGTCCTAGATATTATAGGTTGTATCTATTCACACATGCATTCATTCATTCAGCAAATAAATTGGGCACCTGCTATGTGCCAGGCAATGCTCTGGGTAATAAGGATATAGCAGTATATAAAATATGATGAAGTTCCTGCCTCTGTGGTAATTTATTCTAGTGCAGGTCAGATAGATGATTAACAAATAAATATATAATAGGCCAGGTGATTATAGTTGCTGTGGGAAAAAAAAAAAAAGGAACAGGCAGTGCCAGACTGGGGTTGTCATTTTACATAGCTCAAATAGGTTATATATACATACATGTACATACATATGTATATGTATACATATATGTATACATATATGTACATATACATATGTGAACATGAAATATATTTAAATATGAAATAGGCACATATAAATACAGAAGTAAATATATATGCAAGTGAAATATATATTTACATATTTATATCTGTGTGTATGCATATTTATATCTGTGTGTGTGCATATGTATATTTCCCATCCCCTCTACTTCTCCTTCCACATGCTCTTCCAGAGCCTTGCTACTTCCCACCAATAGCAAGTATTCATGTTCTCTCTCCTTGAGAAGGCGTGGACCTTTGTGATCACCTTGACTAAAAACAAAGGGCACAATTGCCTCTATATGACTTCTGCAACTAAGTCATAGAAATGATACAATTTTGGCTGCTCTCCCTCTCTCTGAATGTTCACCCTTAGAATCCAGCCACTATGCTGTGAAGTAGTCCAGGAAACATGTATAGCCTCACCACATGGAGAGAAACAGAGTCCCCAGTTCATAGTCCCAGCTGAGCTCAGCCCAGACCTCCAATTGCCAGAAATGAGAATAATCCATTTTTAAAGTGTAATCCTCCAATTCTCTTTTGAGCTGCCCTAACTGAAATCAACTGGAGCAAAGATGAGCCTCCCTTGCTAAGCCCTGCTCAAACTGCATGATTATGAGTAAAAATCAATCACTGTCATGGTTTTAATCCACTGAGTTTTAGGATGGCTTTTTACACAACAATATATAGCCCGGGCAATACATATAACTAGGCATAACTGGTTTGGTTAGACCTCTACTGAGCGTATTCCTTCCAATATTCAGGATGAGATGACAAATAAACAACTTGAAACTAACTTGGGTGTCTTGAAAAAGGGACCACTGTGCTGCCAACCTTAGCTACTAAGAACACCAGCAGGCTGGGCATGGTAGCTCATGCCTGTAATCCCAGCACTTTGGGAGGCTGAGGTGGGCGGATCACTTGAGGTCAGGAGTTCGGGACCAGTGTGGTCCCCATCTCTACAAAAAATACCAAAATTAGCCGGGCATGGTGGCACATGCCTATAATCCCAGCTACTTGGGAAGCTGGACACGAGAATCACTTGAACCTAGGAGGCAGAGGCTGCAGTTAGCCAAGACTGCACCACTGCACTCTAGTATAGCCCATTTTACTAGAGTTACATGCTTTGATGGCTCTATCAGATTGAATCCTGACAGATGGTCTGAATAGCTTTCCTGAATTTGAGTTCTCTGTCCAGGTTTGTCCAGTGACTCTGAGGCCAAAAGCTGTGGATTGAAGCTCTGTGAGTTACAGATGTACATCCAGAGCAAGTCATTTTACCTTCAAAAGTCTTTTTTATATGAGTAGGTATATATATGTGTATGTGTGTGTATTTGTATTAATATTGTCTGCCATAAAAGTTGTGAGGCTTAATAATAGTAATAATAATGATTACTAGTATTTTGGAGTGCATACTATGTGGTAGGCACTGCACTATGTGCTTTTCACACATTTTTTTTTCTTCAAAACGACACACTTTCTTCGGTACTATTGTTACCTCTTTTTTTTTTTTTTCCACAAAGGAAGAAATTGACTTACAAAGAGATTAAGTAACTTGCCCAAGATCAGACATGAAATATTGGAGTGGGATTCAAAAACGAAGTCTTTCTGCTAGCAGAGGCAGGTCTCATAACCACTATGTCTCACATCCAATAAGATCGTATGTGTGAAAGAGGTAAAGTGCTGAAAACATGGAAACAGACAAGGCAGCAGGATAAGATGGTACGTATAGGAGGAGCAGTCGTGTTACAGGAAATGAAATGAGAATTTGGAAAGGCTGGGTGCTGCAGGCACTGCCAGTACTACGTTTATATGGCATGAAGCCAAAACCATGGAGGTGTTGGGAGACAGTCTGCCCCAATGCAGTCTTCTTGCTCTGAAGAGTAGGGCTTCAGAGATGAGTTGGAGAACAAACAAAGAATGAAGCACAGCGTTCCTATCTTGGTTTTACCACACCATATGAATTACTTAAGTAACAATGTTAAGTTTCCGAATTCTGTTTCCTTGGCTTTGGGCTGGTATCAGCCTGTGGCACCCTATCACCTAGACTGATTTCACGATGTATGCTGCCCAGGTTTTTTGTCCTTGCTGGCTCCTATTTTACCCCTGCAGGTCCTGGCTTCTGAGGCAATCTGGCCACAATTCTCTGTTTATGATTTTTAACTCTGTATTGTCTGCCCCAACCTCATTGGAGGCTCATGATGACCATCTGTGGTTGACTGTGCCTTTCACTCTAATTTTAAATTTTTTTTCATTGTTGAGGTTTCTTGAAACTTGTTCTGTTATCTACACCTCTATATTATCTGTGCCAGGCTGGAGTGCAGTGGCACGATCTCAGCTCATTGCAACCTCCACCTCCTGGGTTGAAGCGATTTTCCTGCCTCAGCCTCCCGAGCAGCTGGGATTACAGGCGTGTGCCACCATGCCCAGTTAATTTTTGTACTCTTAGTAGAGATGGGGTTTCACCATGTTGACCAGGATGGTCTAGATCCATGACCTCATGATCTGCCCGTCTCAGCCTCCCAAAGTGCTGGGATTACAGGTGTGGGCCACTGCACCCAGCCCAGGGGTCTTTAACTTTTAAGAGAGGAAGTGGTAACAGAATAAAACACTTTGGGCTTTCTTAAGGGACTTCAGTATAAGTTGTCTAAGATTTTGCTCAAATTACCTGAAGTGCCTTTATGCCAGATAAATGAATGTACAGCTTTTATTCACATAGACTTCAGTGTTGCTCCTTTGATATTCTAGAAACCCGCCTGTGACCACACATGCTGCTGCTGCTGCTGCATGCCCTTATTTTTAGTGTTCTTTATGGGCTTTGCAGTCCACTAATTGGATTTGGTCTTTGTCTTTCCCATTCTAGCACTGACTGTAGCCATTCACTGTGACAGCTCAGATCATTTAGAGCTTAGTTTAATACTTTACTTTGGAACAACAACAGAAAAAACTCCACTACCCTGGCCCTCAAAAAACCTATAAATAAAACACAGTGTAGGTCACTTATAAGCAACATCATCAGGGGATGCTCCATTGTGTGTTGGATCCTATAGTCCAATCAATTTGCACAAGGTGAAAACATGGACACTGTGCTTGGTGTTTGCAACTTATTTCTTCACTATACTCAATCAGCACATCTTATTAATTCTATTTCCTAAATATGTATAGAGTTCATCAACTTTTTGCCACCTCCATTACTACATTGCTAGTTTAGAAGAAGCCTAATTGCTTACCTGAATTATTGCAACACATGTATCTCTTTCCTTTTCTCTTTTTCTCCTTTTGCATACCCACTTCCCAACCTGCAAGCAATCCATACCAGAGCAAGAATAATCTTTGTTAAATGAAAGTCTAACTATGTCACCTTCCCACCCTCTTGCTGAAGATCTTTCCATCTTCCTCAGTGTCTTCAACAGGATAAAGAAAAGATTTACATGGTTTATAAGCAGGGTGGTCATATGTCTTGGCTTGCCTAGGAGAGTCCCAATTTGTTTACTTATGTGACAATTATTAATATCATCTCTTTCACTTTTTTTTATTTTGAAACAGAGTTTCGCTCTGTCACCCAGGCTAGAGTGCAATGGCATAATCTTGGCTCACTACAACCTCTGCTTCCCAGGTTCAAGTGATTCTACTACCTCAGCCTCCTGAGTAGCTGGGATTACAGGCGTGAGCCACCAAGCCTGGCTAATTTTGTAATTTTAGTAGTGACGGGCGTTCACCATGTTGGTCAGGCTAGTCTCGAACTCCTGACCTCAGATGACCCACCTGCCTTTGCCTCCCAAAGTGCTGGGATTACAGGCATGAGCCTCTGCGTCCAGGTATCTCTTTCATTTTCAAAAGTGTATAGGTTGGGTAGTACATTCTATGGTCACCCAATTTATAAGGTCCTTCATTACTTTGCCTCCCCAGACTCATCTCTATCTGTACTTGTCTAAGTCTCAGAGATTACATGAGTAATTTCTCTGAAAATACTGTACATTCTTTCACTTCAGGGTCTTTGCACATGCTATACCGATAGCTTTTCCTGTTCTTTGTTTGGATGAGTCCTACTTATTCTTCAGGTGTCCCAGGTCACTTAGAAATCTCCTTTTTCCCCCCAAGACTGAGCTATTTCCTTTCTTTTGCATTCTATACTTAGCTCTACAGAAGTATTGGTTATATATGGCAAGTTCTTGTATATTGGTTTGTTTCACCTATTTGACTGTAAGCTGCTTTAAAAGTTCAAACAATGTCATGCTCACTATTATATTCCAGTGCCTACGGCAGTCCCTAAGGCAAAGTAGTTTCTTAGAAAATGTTTTTTAAATGATTGAGTGATGAGTAAATGAATAAATCTAAACTCTAGTAGAGAAGAGAGGTATTCTGGAAGACTAGATATACATCTAGGGAGTTTAAAACTATTTGCTGATGCATCAATGCTTTATTGACATCCATTTTCGTTGAAAGAAGGAGACCTCACTTAATATTAGTACTAGGGCAGAAGCAGAGAGAAATTTGGAAGTGCTACAATGCTAGCTTTGAAGGTGGAGAAAAAAGAAAAAGCCAAAGAATGGAGGAGTAGAGGCAGCTTCTAGAAGTTGGAAAAAGCAAGGAATTTTCACAAAATAATTCATCAAAATATGCCCAAACTGGATGGCATGAGCTTTAATATTGATAGTATTCAACTGAGTGTCCAGTAAAAGTGACTTGTAAAGATACAAACCACAGCATTTCACAGTGAAATCTGGAAGACCACTGGAAGGTAGAAGACAATGGGGAAAATGTCACAAAATTTCTAGGCGAAAAAGATTTCCAAACTAGATTTTTATGTTCAGCCAAACTATCAAGCAAGGACGAGCTCAGAATGTAGTTATTTTCAGTCCTATGTTTTTCAGAATATTCTATGTTTTTTGCGTCCTTTATCAGGATGTTAATAAAGAATGCGGACATCCAAATACAAAAGTACACTAGGAAGCAGTAAGACATGGGACCCAGGAAACGGAGAATTCAAACACCAGAGAGATAACTAATAATCAAAGGCCAATGATATAAAATATTTACCACTGTGAAAGCAAAGAGCAAAAGAACAGCTAAAGAATTGAATGTGTGTGCTTTTTTGGCATCACAATATAAGTAAACAGTAGACAAAGAGAGGATTCTCTGATAAAACAGACTTTAGATCAACAAAGATCAAAAAAGACAAAGAAGGGCACTACATAATGGTAAAGGAATCAATGCAACAAGAAGAACTAACTATCCTAAATATACATGCACCCACTACAGGAGCACCCAGATTCATAAAACAAGTTCTTAGAGACCTACAAAGACACTTAAAT
Organism: Mandrillus leucophaeus; assembly: GCF_000951045.1. Classification (NCBI taxonomy): domain Eukaryota; kingdom Metazoa; phylum Chordata; class Mammalia; order Primates; family Cercopithecidae; genus Mandrillus; species Mandrillus leucophaeus. Next base: position 87,235 of record NW_012108608.1, read on the forward strand.
TCTCACACAAAAATAGTGGGAAACTTTAATACTCCACTGTCAATATTAGACAGATCAATGAGACAGAAAATTAACAAGGATATTCAGGACTTGAGGGCTCTGGACCAAGCGGAGCTAATAGACATCTACAGAACTCTCCACCAGAAATCAATAGAATATACATTCTTCTCAGCACCACATCACACTTATTCTAAAATTGACCACATAATTGGAAGTAAAACACTTCTCAGCAAATGAAAAAGAACAGAAATCATAACAAACTGTCTCTCAGAAAATAGTGCAGTCAAATTAGAACTCAGGATTAAGAAACTCACTCAAAACCGCAAAACTACATGGAAACTGAACAACCTGCTCCTGAATGACTACTGGGTAAATAACAAAATTAAGGCATAAATAAATGAATTATTTGAAACCAATGGGAACAAAGACACAATGTAGCAGAATCTCTGGGACACAGGTAAAGCAGTGTTTAGAGGGACATTTATAGCACTAAAGGCCCACAGGAGAAAGTGGGAAAGATCTAAAATTGACACCCTTACATCACAATTAACAGAACTAGAGAAGCAAGAGAAAACAAATTCAAAAGCTAGCAGAAGGCAATAACCAAGATCAGAGCAGAACTGAAGGAGATAGAGGCACAAAAAAACTTTCAAAAAATCAGTGAATCCAGGAGATGGTTTTTTGAAAAAATTAACAAAATAGACCGCTAGCCAGAATAATTAAGAAGAAAAGAGAGAAGAATCAAATAGACACTATAAAAAAGACAAAGGGGATATTACCACTGATCCCAAAGAAATACAAACTACCATCAGAGAATACTATAAACATCTCTATGCAAATAAGCTAGAAAATCTAGAAGAAACTGATAAATTCCTGGACACATACACCATCCCAAGACTAAACCAGGAAAAAGTAGAATCCCTGAATAGATCAATAACAAGTTCTGAAATAGAGGCAGTAATTAATAGCCTAACAACCAAAAAAAGCCTAGAACCAGATGGATTCACAGCTAAATTCTACCAGAGATGCAAAGAGGAGCTGGTACCCTTCCTTCTGAAACTATTACAAACAATAGAAAAAGAAGGAGTCCTCCCTAACTCATTTTATGAGGCCAACATCATCCTGATACCAAAACCTGTCAGAGACACAACAAAACAAGAAAATTTCAGGCCAGTATCCCTGATGAACATCAATGCGAGAATTCTCAATAAAATACTGGCAAACTTAATTCAGCAGCACATCAAAAAGCTTATCCACCACAAACAAGTCAGCTTCATCACTGGGATGCAAGGCTGGTTCAATATACATAAATCAATAAATGTAATCCATCACACAGACAGAACCAATGACAAAAAACACTTGATTATCTCAATAGATGCAGAAAAGACCTTCAACAAAATTCAACACCCTTTTACGGTTAAAACTATCTAAAAACTAGGTATTGATGGAAAGTATCTCAAAATAATAAGAGCTATTTATGACAAACACACAGCCATTATCATACTGAATGGGCAAAAGCTGAAAGCATTCCTTTGAAAACAGGCACAAGACAAGGATGCCCTCTCTCACCACTCCTATTCAATATAGTATTGGAAGTTCTGGCCAGGGCAATCAGGTAAGAGAAAGAAATAAAGGGTATTCAAATAGGAAAAGAGGAAGTCAAATTGTCTCTGTTTGCAGATGACATGATTGTACATTTAGAAAACCCCATTGTCTCAGCCCAAAATTTCCTTAAGCTGATAAGCAACTTTAGCAAAGTCTCAGGATACAAAATCAATGTGTAAAAATCACAAGCATTCCCATACACCAAGAACAAACAGAGAGCCAAATCATGAGTGAATTCCCATTCACAATTGCTACAGAGAGAATAAAATACCTAGGAATACAACTTACAAGGGATGTGAAGGACCTCTCTTCAAGGAGAACTACAAAACACTGCTCAAGGAAATAAGGGAGGACACAAACAAATGGAAAAACATTCCACGCTCATAGATAGGAAGAATCAATATCATGAAAATGACCATACTGCCAAAAGTAATTTATAGATCCAATGCTATCCCTATCAAGCTACCATTGACTTTCTTTACAGAATTAGAAAAACACTAATTTAAATTTCATGTGAAATCAAAAAAGAGCCCATATAGCCAAGACAATCCTAAGCAAAAAGAACAAAGCTGGAGGCATCATGCTACCTGACTTCAAAGTATACTACAAGACTACAGTAACCAAAACAGCATGGTACTGGTACCAAAACAGATATATAGACCAATGGAACAAAACAGAGGCCTCAGAAATAACGCCACACATCTACAACCATCTGATCTTTGACAAACCACAAAAAAATAAGCAATGGGGAAAGGATTTCCTATTTAATAAATGGTGTTGGGAAAACTGGCTGGCCATATGCAGAAAACTGAAACTGGAACCTTTCCTTACACCTTATACAAAAATTAAATCAAGATGGATTAAGGACTTAAATGTAAGACCTAAAACCATAAAAACCCCAGAAGAAAGCCTAGGCAATACCATTCAGGATATAGGCATGGGCGAAGACTTCATGACTGAAACACCAAAAGCAATGGCAACAAAAGCCAAAATTGACAAATGGGATCTAATTAAACTAAAGATCTAATTAGACTAAACTTCTGCACAGCAAAAAAACTATCATTAGAGTGAACAGGCAACCTACAGAATGGGAGAAAATTTTCGTAATCTATCCATCGGACAAAGGGCTAATATCCAGCATCTACAAAGAACTTAAACAAATTTACAAGAATGAAACAAACAACCACATCAAAAAGTGGGTGAAGGATATGAACAGATACTTCACAATAGAAGGCATTTATGTGGCCAACAAACATGTAAAAAGGCTCATCATCACTGGTCATTAGAGAAATGTAAACCAAAACCACAATTAGATACCATCTCATGCCAGTTAGAATCACCATCATTAAAAAATCAGGAAACAACAGATGCTGGTGAGGATGTGGAGAAATAAGAACACCTTTACACTGTTGGTGGGAATGTAAATTAGTTCAACCTTTGTGAAAAACAGTGTGATGATCCCTCAAGGATCTAGAACCAGAAGTAGCATTTGACCCAGCAATCCCATTACTGGGTATATACCCAAAGGATTATAAATCATTCTACTATAAAGACACATGCACATGTATATTTATTGCAGCACTATTTACAATAGCAAAGATTTGGAACCAACCCGAATGACCATTAATGACAGACTGGATAAAGAAAATGTGACACATATATAACATGGAATACTATGCAGCCATAAAAAAGAATAGTTTATGTCCTTTGCAGGAACATGGATGAAGCTGGAAACCATCATTCTCAGCAAACTAACATAGGAAGATAAAACCAAATAACACATGTTCTCACTCATAAGAGGGAGCTGAATCAGAATACATGGACACAGAGAGGGGAACATCACACACCAGGGCCTGTTGGGGGGTGGGAGGCTAGGGGAGGGATAGCATTAGGAGAAATATCTAATGTAGATGATGGGTTGATGGGTGCAGCAATCCACTATGGCACACGTATAGCTATGTAACAAACCTGCATGTTCTGCACATGTTTTCCAGAACTTAAAGTATAATTTTAAAAAAGAGGCAAAATAAAAATGTAAATTATGACAATAAAAAATTCAAAAGTTGGTATAAAAAGATGAGACCACTGTTTTTGTTGTTATAAACCTTGTAAAATGATTGGCTTCTCAGCTGTGACCCCATGAAACTTCTCTGTGCAATAAAGTGATTTTTCTAGCTTCACTCTCATTTTGAAATTGAAGAATTTTAAATATTACAAGAAATGTACTACCATGAATGAGAAAGATATGATAGGAATCAAAAGATACAGGTTTCCTGCTTTGCTAATAATGAGATGAGTGTTTTTCCTCATCTACAAAATGAAGGAGTTGGAATAATTGATCTCTAAGGCCCCTGTCAGCCCTAACACACTGTTTCTCTGATTCCGTTTTCATGCACCATGTACAACAGCATGTAGCCACATCCTTTTTCTTAAATTGACATGATGCAATTATTTTTTTAAAAAACAGATTCTATCAATTAATTAGGAAAACAAATAATTGCTAACATTAGACAGATGGTGAAACTCTCTCAAAGTAGGGCAGACAAAATAATGTACGACCCTGTCCAAAAGCAAAAGGGTCATTTATGAGTGAATCTTCACCTTTGCAGAAATCCTCCAGATGTATTCTTTCCATCAGGAATAGTCTGTGAACACAATAAGCATTTCCGAAGCATCCATCACAATAGCTCCTGGGCTCTACATACTGTATGCTGCAAACTGAAGACTGGATCAAATAACTCATTCTTTAGTTGGAATTTAACAAAACTTCGAAATATTCCTTTTGTTAAAATCTCTGAAAAAAATACTTCATACTTATTTTTCCTCAACTTTTAATCCAAAATGAATCATAAAATATTAAGCCTGGAGGAGACCTTAGTCCAAATGCTCCATCTAAAGAAACAGAAGCCCAATGTGATGAGGTGCTATGCCCAGAGTCACAGACTGAAGGATTAGCAGTACTGCCAGGGTCAGGGCCTAGGCCTCTGACTGTATGGCACCATGTAGACAAAGACAACAATACCTAATAGAGCTAGTGTGAGCTTGTTATTAAAGTAAAAATAAATCAGGAGAAGCCAGGCAAATATAAAAATGGTAGGATAAGTTTAAACTGCAAATTCTTGGTAGATCTTTTGGAAAATGGAATCTGGAAGGCATTTAACCAAAAGCTTTACATCATCTACTGTGTTGTGCCAGCTTTTTAATTTGGCAGAAATAGAGGAATATTCTCTGTAATCAAACACCCTGTCCAGGATTCTGGGCTATAATAAATTAATGAAGTGAGTTTCTCCTCTCTATTAGATTATCAGTGGCTACCATTTTTCAAGACAGAGATAATAAAATATCATACCATAAAGTGCTCTATCAGCATGCATTTCTTCAGTGCCAAGTAATTATTAATGCTGGAAAGGAAATACGCTTGGTCAGCTTTGGCAATGTATTTTAAAATGTCAGGCCCTGAAAGTCTGTACACGTCCATGCCCCAGTTTACCACATTTAGTCCCTCAGCTATACTTCCCTCTTGCTATTGCTTTCTGTAACACAGCATTCTAGAATCAGAAAAATGAAAGGGTTTCATAGAGAGTCACTAGGCTAGTAGTTCGGGAGAGAAGAAAGTAAATTGCCTGAAAAAAAAGCTACTGATCATTGCTACAGCTGGTGAAAGCCTAACCAGAAAGTATTAGAAAACGATGTACAGCTCTTTCCAGTTGTTTTAGGCCTCCTGTTTCAGAATTACTTTCCATTTCTTTCAAAACTAGAGCATGCAGACATGCATACTTATAGCCACTCATTTAGACAGATCCAGTACAGAATCAATGACTAGATTCACAGTTAACAGATTTCTTAAAATTCTGACCCAGAAAGGTGGAAAATAACTTGCGGTCTCCATGAGAACCAACTGTGCTGTTAAGAGTGGTCTGGATTAGCTGTCCAGAGGATCAACAACAGTTCCTGCGGGGCTTGTGAACCTACACATTTAGGATGACTGTAGGGTGATCAACCTGAGACTGTCTAAATTTTAGCTCTGAAAGTCCTGAATCCTAGGAAACCCCTCAGTTCTGGGCGACAGGGACAGTTCGTTCACCACTGTGGTGGTGGTGCTTCTTAAGTACCTTTTTTAGATATCCGAGTATTTGAGGAATCATATGATATTTTGACACAAAATAAAAACATGCTTGAAGCTTAAGTAATAGATATTTACTTCCATTATCTTTTGATGTTTAGCAGGTCATCTAGTACATGTTATGAACTTTGGGAAATGTATCATCTTGTTCTTTATTTGCAATTTAAATGAAGCCAGGTGGGGAGAAGTAATGTGCAGAATTAGTCATACTCCAAAGAGATATGTAAAAAGAAAGGTACTGAATAATGCTTCTATGTGCTTTTCTAATACGGTTTCTATGAACTGCTGCACACATCACACTTATGTCTAAACACAAGCTGTACAAAAAGACTGATAAGATAATGGTAAAAAAATTTTTGAATTTAAACTTATGTAATCCAAGATATTCTTAACTGAACAAAAAGATATTATTGTGCCCATATTTCCTATGCCATCATTTTGTGATTTTGGTTGGGAGGATTTACTTACAAATATCACATTATTTTGTAGCCCTTCTTTTAAAAATTACATTAATAGTTGATTTTTTTGAGAAATCCATTGGTCATCAACACATGATTTCACAAACTTTCTTGTTGATTTATAGTTTTAAAAGTCATTGCTCTTTGTTTTTTGAACTAAAATGGCAACATGGTTCAGTAAGAAAAGTACACGATTAGAGTGATAATAAAAACTGAGATAAATTTTTAGCATGACAATCTACCAGCCAAACAATTTTTAACAAGCCTCTAAACATCCCTGAGCCTCCTATTTTTTATCTGCAAATTGAAGGGTTTCCATAACATGGGTTGAAAGCATTTCTTATATCCTACATACCTACATGAACCAAAAGGCAGTGGTTCATTTGCTCTCAGGCTTCAGACAGAATTTTACGTGTTCATAGGTGGTGGTGAGTATTTTATTCTGTATATCCCTTAAAGACTAGGTCTGCGATGAGAAAGAGATGATCCAACCAGACATGCACATATATGTGCAAATACACACATATGTGTACACACACAAACATACACATAGACAAATGTATAGTTTCTGTTCATCTTTGAAAAGTCCTACCTACTGGTTCTTCCCTGCTCCCACTGCCCCCAGATTTACATAGAATTGGTTTGTGTAAGGCACATGTGGAATGCTTGGAAAGGCTGACAGGGCCTTATGGCATGAGGCTTGTATGAATTAGATACAGTTCCACAAGGTCACTTCCCCATAGGTTAATTAAGCCATTTCCTGGGTTCATTTTTAAAGTCAGAGTGTCAAAAAAAAAAAAAAAAAAAAGATAATCCTATGGAATGTAGCAGAATACATTTTCACCTTCTCTCTATATCTTTTTAACCCTTGCACAATTAAATCTACTCATGTAAAAAGTAAAAAACAAACAAAACAAAAATAAAAATAACTTATCTACCCAGGAATATAAAGAGCTTATTTGAGACAGTGTGCACAAACTTGCTAGTAGTATTTGTCTTGCAAGTTATTCATACTTTAAGTTGTAATTCACTACAGTTTTAAAAGCTACTGTAATCAACTCTAGGTTTGTTTCCTTTGAAGACGCTAATGAGAAGGGTTCTTATGGGTTCACACCTTAAGGAAGGCAAGTATAGCATAGGGCTTAAGAGGATTGACTTTGGAATCTCAGAGAACAGGATTCAAATCCCAACTCAGTCCCTCACCAGCTGTGTGGGGTTTGACGAGTTACATGACTATTCTAAGCCTTCATTTTCTCATAGACGAAAGGGGGATAATACTTTTTAACTAATGGTTGTAATAACAATTAATAGCCTAATATATGAAAACTCCCAGCATGGTACCTTACATTGAGGAAGTCTTTAATATATGGAAGCTATTATTAGAGACAGCATTTTTAGTTAATTTTATTGAATACCTACTGCATGCCACATACTGTTAAAGCACTTTACGTGATTTAACTCATCATCCTCACAAAACGGTATGAGTTAAATGCCATCATCATCTCAATTTTATGTATGAGAAAATGGAGGCAAAGATAAATAACTTGCCTAAATTTTCTTGCATTAAAGAACTTATATTTTGATGATGTTGAATGTTTCAAAATATATTGCATTTTGTGGTCTACTTTGTAAAGGCTGATACAGGTACAACAGCAGTTTGTAGGAAGTAAGGCCAAGATTCAAACGTGGGATGTTAGGGTGTATATCTTCCTTGCTTTACCACAGGTAGACTGCTTCTGCAGCTCCTAAAATTCTCCTAAGGAAAAGATTTATGTGGAAAAATGTATTCCATCTTTCATATGTCAAAACAGTTTGCAAATGACAATTCGTTTTCCAGAAAGTTTGCAAATGAAAATGCTTGTTCTGTGAAGAATATATGGCAGTAAGTTTTAACATAAACACAGTGAAAATTAAGGGAGGTATCTTGGAAGTCAGAGGCGAAAGGCTTCTTGTTTATTAGATTTGCAGAGTAACCACAGAATGCAATATATTTTGAAGCATTTAGGGACATCAAAACAAAAATTCTTTACATGAGAAAAATGTATAATCATGAAGTCATTCATGCTAATTCACAGTTAGAGCCAAAAAGTATTGCTTTTGGTTGCTGTTTTGCTTGTTTTGTTTTTTATGAGCTGAACAAGGAAAATAATTAGATTTGTCTTGTATATGCAAATAGTACCTCGTATGCTTTTTGATTATATGCCAGTATTCTCTAAAGTCATAGTCAAACATTTTGCTTTTTCACTAATGCAGTCATTAATTATTATAGTCTGGGGCTAAAGAGTATATGGATCTGTTGTGGAAACTTTCCTAAGGATGTGTTATTACAAAACCCTGTAGATAGAACTTTAGGAAAGTGGTAAGTAGGGGTGTCATGCCTTTGGATCCTCTGCTGGTTTTGCCAATTAAAGCAATCAGTCTGTGGATGGAGTTAATTTGGAGGAGGCAGGATGAGGATGGAGCGTTCAGTCAATAACCACATTATACTAAAATCTGATAATAATTTGTTTAGCCACGTTCCTTGTGCCCCTCTCTGCCTGTCCCTCATCTTCATCTCTGAAATTTCATTTGCAAACTGTATCTTCCTATCTTCTTTCAACTCTTTTCCTCTGTCTTGGCTGAACTTTAACCTCATTTAAATGTCTAATCCCTCAACTATCCTTTCTTCTCCATTCATTTTATCACTTATGATGATTTATCTCACAAACATCAAACAATCCAGACCTCAGAGCCAATGACTTCTGCCTGCCTTTCTCAGCACTCTCAAAGGAGGTCTCCTTTTGTTCCCCTGTGCCTAGGCAGCCATTTGGCCATTTACTGCCAATCTGATCATTTGCCCTTGCCGACTTTGGCAGATCATGTCTTTACTGTAGGTGAAGGCGAACCTCCAGGTGTAAACCCAGAGATGAAACTCTTCTTAAACAAGTTATTCATGGAGGAAGACATCTGGTGAAGTCACCTGCCTCCATTTCCAAAATTGGCCTATCAACATTAAACTGAGATGATATGTCTTGATCTACTTCTAATGCTTGTACAGATTAGATGTGACACCTACTTCTGGATTAACCTGTGCCCTACCAAACACACACACTCTTAATCGTGTTTTTGTTCTTCCAGTAAAATTTTTGCATCCTACCCATGTGCTCTCAGAAGTTAACCTTATTCCACCTAAGGTTTTAACTTCTCACACATCTTAATTCACAGCCTAAAGTCATCTTGCTCCCATTAAATTAAACAGGATGGCTTCGCATAGATGGATCATCACTCAAAGGAAAATTGAATAAATGTGGGAATGTGAGAATCAGTGGCTACATATGTGAGACAGACTTTAGGCAGTCCTGAAGCCTGTGTTTGCTAAGGGATGTTGTGCCTATGAAATTTACCTTTGATTCATCCAATCTCACAATTAAAAACTCAGAGATGTACTGGGGTTGCTTTACTGTAGGGCATATGCAGGAATTTAGCCAGTCCTCCCAATGGTCAATTACAATTAGATGGAGGACTGGGTAAGAAGTCACTGAAACTCCATGACAAATATGGAAAAGATGAACTTCTTTAACTTGTAGAATCCTTAGTCTGTGTAGGTGTTTTCATCAGCAAGTTTTGTTCTTATGAGGATGTGGGGAATTGGTTACTATCTCATTGTCTCCTATTTGTGTAAATTTTAAGTTCAAGTTTCCACATCATTTTTATTAAATAAATTATATAGCTTTTACTTGTGTTTCTGGTGTTCTTTGGTCCATCCCATCACCATTCTGTTTTGTTGCAAGCACACAACATATTTTTAGATTCCAAACTCAGAAGTTCAAAGCTTCGAACACTTTGTTTTTAAGATGCAGTCTCACTCTGTTGCCCAGGCGTGATCTTGGCTCACTGCAACCTCTGCCTCCTGGGTTCAAGCGATTCTCCTGCCTCAGCCCCCTGAGTAGCTGGGATTACAGGCACACACCACCATTCCTGGCTAATTTTTGTATTTTTAGTAGAGATGGGTTTCACCATGTTAGCCAGGCTGGTCTCGAACTCCTGACCTCGTGATCCACCCACCTCAGCCTCCCAAAGTGCTGGGATTATAGGCATGAACCACCGCACCCGGCCACTTTTTTTTTTTTTTTTTAAACTATTGTTGGCTCCATCTTCCACTACCACTACTGTCAGCTCCCTGATGTCTCCTAGCTCTGCTCTTCAATAGTCTGGATAACTCTAATTTGCCTTTATTATTACATTATATTAGTGGGTTTTGTTTATGTGTCTGTTCTATTAGAAGATGGCTTATCAAGAGAGAGCCTTACTTTGCTTAGCCTTCTCACTCTAGTGCCTAGTGTATAATTAAATGTGTAATACATTGTTGAGTGTTTCATTCAATCTTCCTGTTTGTATTAGGCCTATTTTGCATAGCAAAATACCATAGACTGCATGCCATCTTAAACAACACACCCGCATGTCTCACAGTTCTGGAAGCTGGGACGTCTAAAATGGAGGTGCCAGCAGATCTGGTTTTTGGAGAGGTCTCCCTCCCTGGCTTGCAGATGGTCATCTTCTTGCTGTCGCTTCACATAGTGGAGAGAGAGAGCGCCCTTGTATTTCTTTCTCTTCTTATAAGGACACAGATCCCATCATGCAGGCCCCACCCTCATGACCCCACCTTCATAACTAAACCTAATTACTTCCCAAAGGCCTCAGCTCCAAATATCATCACATCGGAGGTTAGGACTTCAACGTATAAATTTAGGGTGGGGGACATAACATTCATTCAGTTTACAGAATTATTTTAATGCTATCTATTTAGTAGTTTTGGAAAGTAATTCATCATATATATAGATATCATATATATAGCTTTGTTATTTGTAGGACTTCAACAGAATCACATAAGTCATATTTAGTAGACAGTAAATTAGCATCATATGTAATTAGTGGAGTCACACGCTATGTTCAGAAGACTTTCTATACATAACATAGCTAACAAACATGGTCAAAGATGCAGAGTGATGGCATGCAAATCACATCGAGCTTGAAATCAGAGGATCAAGTTCCAGTCCAGTTCACAGGTTGTATAACTTCAGCAAAGAGTCATTTTAATTACCTGTGCCTCAGCTTCCCTATCTGCAAAATAAGGGAATGCTCAGTTGCTTCTAATTCCGTTAATGTTCTGATTTGCTCATACTCACAGAAAATGCTCTTTGTACTGCATTTCTTCTAGTTCCACAATTTCCCTTCCCAGTGCAAACACCAAATCCTGATCACTTACCCCATGTGCTATTATCAGTCTTTATTCTGAACCAATTTTGAAAGCCATCTGTATTAGTCAGTTTGGGCTGCTATAACACAATACTTAAGACTGGATAATTTAAAAACAACAGAAATTTATTGCTCATGGTTCTTAAGTCTGGGAAGTCCAAGACCAACGCCTAGCACATTCAATGTCTGGTGAAGGCTTGGCTTTCTTCTTCAAAGATGGCAACTTCTATGTACCCTCACAGGGTGGAAGGGACAGACAGGCTCCTTCAAGTCTTTATTATATGGGAATGAATCCCATTCATGATGGTAGAGCCCTGATGACCTAATCACCATCTAAAGGAATCTTTAAGGGAGGGCAAGTTATATGTATCTGAACTCTTCTTATGTATTTCAAATATTTCCTGCTAATCACAATTTTATTAAAAGCGTCGATGCTTGATGAGTTAATTACGTTTGATTTTTGAATTGTATAATTTAATTTCTAGACAATGAAGTTAACCAAATTTTGTTATCCATAAAAATTCATAGGTTTCTCATGTGAATAGAATTGCTAATTTTCTTTTTTTAAGATGGGCTAAGTAGTCTTGCATCAGTATTTAAGTTTCCAAAATAATCCAGAATGTAAAATATCAAATTTTACTTGCCTACAAACTTTGTGTCTCCAACCTCTATTGAGTTAGAAAAAAATTCTTTCACTGCTAAAATGTATGTACAAAATTCATGATAATTTTAGTTTTTTTCTGCTACCATCTTATTCTGGCTATGTATCTATACAAACCACTTATAGTCTGTCCAGGATTCAGCTTCCTTATCTTTAAAAAGGGGGGAAAGTTTTAACTCACATGGGAGCTAGGAGGATTAAGCAAGATATTAAGTATGAGAGTGCTATATAAAACACTAAGCAGGAAGTAAATATAATTCATTATTAGTTTCAAATATTTAAGTCAAAACTTTCACATTTTAATACTTTTTTAGCTCAAAATAATATGTTAAGACATAGTTACTAAAATGGAATTATTTAGAGGAAGAAGGCAGGCAAATTTTAGTCATTGTTCTCAAAATCCACTCGCTGTTTTATTCCCTTATTAATTAGGCAGAGTGAGCTTTAAGCTCAGGATCTCACATGAAGACTAATACAATTGTCAACTCCTCCATCCGTCTCCCACTCCTTGCCCATGATGCTGAGTACAAGAGAGTGCTCCAGCCCATTCTGGTCCCTGTAGGCATTCTTCGACATCATGCTTCCTGGCTGCAAAGCACATGACTTTTCTTCTTGTCAGACTGTATTCTAGCTGCAGTCAGCTTAAGTGCCATTAATTGCTCATTTTCTGAGGGGTGTGAGATCACTGCTCTGGCCTCTGTGAACCTTGGATTGAGCTCAGTCACACTCAGGTTATCCAAGTATAAAATCTGAATCTTTCATCTTGCACTGCCAAATGTATATTGGATTCTAAGTGATTCCGCTTTCAAGGTACTTTCTTTAAATTATTCAAGAATTGAAGATTGGTTTGAGACCCAGTATGTACTGCTTTAGTAGAAAAGGAAAATCTAAGGAAAACGGTATTTAAGTAGATACAAGGAATTTACAGTGAGTTTCTGCATCGCACAGCATGTAATTCTATAATTACATGCTGTAATTACATTCATGTAATTCCTTCATGTAATTCTGTTTGTTAATGAAATAAGTAGAATTATATGTAATTCTAAATTTATTCTGAAAGTTTTAAGGTCCAGAATGGAACAAAATACAATGATACCTTCTTTCATTCTTTACTATATGGCTGCTTTTGGGAATGGGATATATTTAGGACCAAAATTTTAAGAAGGTATTAAGTGTGTCCTTTGGCAAAATTACCCAGGACAACTTTTCGAAGAACATATTAATGTAGACTTTTCCTATGAAATGGAGTCTTTTATTCAGACTAAGTCATTATTCTGAAAAATACAAAATGGGTTGGAGAATTAATACTGGGAATCCATCAGCTTAATTAGTGTCTCTCTAATTTTCTACTATCACCACTTCACATGATATTTGGGAAGGAGGGAAAAAAAGAAAGGTGGGAGAGAAGGCATGCATGTGAAACCATTTAAAAATATCTTTGGTTGAATAAGAACAAGTCTGTAGTGGAGAAATCTAGAAGACAGTATGTTGTTTTACTGATCAAAATTCACATCAACAGTAATGAGATATAACAACATCATGTCTCTTGATATAACACACTTAGAAAGGCACAACATCACTTCTCTGGCATTCCTATAAAAAATACATAACCTGGATTTAATCATGAGGAAAATGTCAGACAGCCCCAAATGGAGAGGCTCTCTATACAGAGTGACTATTTTCAAAAGTGTCAGTCATGAGGAAAAAAAAAAAAGCTGTCTAGATGAAAGGAAACTCAGGAGACACGACAGCTAAATGTATTCTGTCCAGTTTGAATCTTGGCCCCCCAAAAGTATATTAGTAGGAATTGACAAAATTGAAATAAGTTCTTTGGATTAATTAATAATAGTGTATCAATATTACTTTTCTGTTTTTTAAATTTAAGAAAAGGTTTTTTTTTTTTTTTGAGATGGAGTCTTGCTCTTGTCCCCCAGGCTGGAGTGCAATGGCACGATCTCGGCTCACTACAACCTCCGCCTCCTGGGTTCAAGCGATTCTCCTGCCTCAGCCTCCTGAGTAGCTGGGATTACAGGTGCTCACCACATTTTTGTATTTTTAGTAAAGATGGGGTTTTGCCATGTTGACCAGGCTGGTCTCGAACTCCTGACCCTGTAGTCTGCCCACCTCGACCTCCCAAATTGCTGGGATTACAGGCATGAGCCACAGTGCCTGGCCAAGAAAAGCTTTATGAGAAACAGGGGGTTCTTGCTATGTTGGCCCAGGCTGGCTCAAGCAGTCCTTCTGCCTCAGTCTCCTGGACAGCTGGAACTTCAGGTGGGTGCCACTGTGGCCAGCTACTTTCTTGGTTTTGGAAACTGTAGGGATGTTATATAAGATGTTAACCTTTCAGTAAAGCTAGGTGAGGGTATATGGTAATTTCTTAGTATAGTTTTGTAACTTTCTGTAAGTCAGAAATGTAAGATGCTTCCTTAATAAAATGTTACATAATTTTCAAAGCCAAATATTAATATGTTGGATCAGTTCTGGCTTTGAATTTATGTACCATGCTGTTTCCTTCTGTGAGTTTGAATAATCAAGGGCTTGATCATTATAATAATGAAATTCAGGAATAATCCAAGCTAGAATGATTCAAAGACTAATACAGTCCTTGGAAAAGTTTCCTAAGGACTTGTCAAAATACAGTTATTTAGAGACTGTGATGAACACATACACATATTAGCTGTAACCTCTATACTGAACAGCTAGTATAATAGTGGAAAGGAAATGTTGTAGTTGAAAACTTAATGAAGAGTTGTACTAAAATATTTTCAAAAATACTTTGTTGAGGCACCCTATGTCCAGTAGTCTACAAACAAAAGAGAAGAGTGAACAAAACATTCACAACAACTCAAAGCAACAATAACAAAAACAGAACATTAATGACACCTACCATATGTGTAATTATCAATAACTTCAAATTTCTCGGGGAGCATCCATACAAGCGAAATTATAGGCAATTTCAGCGCTAATTAGAACTCTAAAAGCTGTTTTAACACCTAGGAAATGTTTCGTGCTTTACATTAATAGACAACATATGTTGTGAAAACTCACAAAGCCTAAAATTTGAGTCAAGCAATACCATGGGATTTGAGAACTATTCTAAAATTAAACTATTTTTGTTAAACATAAACCATATAAAGGATCTCTAATGACAACTGATCCTTGAAAGACACAGAAACAGCTCTGTTTTGGTAGCAACCACAAATATCTCAGGGGCTTAACTCAAGAAGTATTTATTCCTTGCTCACTCAATGTGTCACTATGATGTGCCATCAGGCCTCTACTCTTCATGGTTAATCTGGAACTCAGGCTTTAGATCAACCAGTGCTTCTATGATCACTTCTGCAGTGGGAAGGGGCCATGGAGAATCTTGCACTGGCTTTTCATGAGTTCTCCCACAGGCAACGCACATGACTGCTATGCACATTTCATTGCCCAAACCAACCCTGGTGCCCATACCAACATCAGGATGCAGGAGGTACAATGAAACCATAGGTTCAGAAAGAGGATTGGACATTTTTGATAATGATATCTAATGACTCCCACAAACCTGTATCAGATGCAAATGAAACTAAGATAACAGGGGTAGAATATTATTTCTGCTCTATTTTTAGTATTTGTCATGAACAGAGGAGCTTCTTTGCACTTAGAAAGTTCTGAGAATTACTTGAACAAGTGGCATGGACTGATCATACAAAGATACACTCATGCCAAGGTTGTTGAGGAAGAACAATTCCCAATGAGATAAGCTTAACTGGTAATTGGTATGGAATATTTTAGTATTTATATACTTTAAATGAGTGTATCAAAAGATATGAAAAATAAGAGGGAGTATACGGGGTGGTTAAAACCATCAAGGCTGGGTTTCAATCCTGGTTCTGCCACTCATTATCAAGAAGACCTTGAAAAAGTAAAATAACCTCTCTGTGACTCAGTTTCCTTACTTATAAATGAGCGTATAGTATTAATGTCCACCTCACTTATGAGATTCTTTGAAGATTGAATGAGTACACACATAAAACAGTTAGTAATCCCTAGTAAATATTATAATAAGTGTTTTCTGTAATTAATTGGACTGATTACCCATTTGGCTAATTCCTTACAAGGACTGGGATTGAGGATAAATTTTGTTTGTAAAGATAAGCAGCCATCTTTCCTAAGAGACAACAGCATGTATACTAAGCATCAGGAAGCCCAGCTCCAGCCTCACACTTCTGTCTCCAATTGGTTGGGCAACTTTTGGTAGATCACAATATTTTCTTGACATAGCTTTTCTTTCCTTTTTTTTTCTTTCTTTCTTTCTAGACTAGTTGAGGTTACTTAACTTAAAAAATATATTTACTGGCAAGCCTACTATATATAATTTAAAACATTCCTATGTAGCAGAGGATCAATCATATTAGAAGAAAGAGTAAATGAGAAATAAGTTTGACATGAAATATAGACTTCAAAAGCAGAAATAATTTTATTAGGTGGTTAGTGATAGGGTAGCCCAGTTCAGAGCATGGCATGAGAGCATCTAAATAATAATAATAACTACCAATTACTGAATGCTTAAAAATGCCAAGTACATTTGTTCTTACAATTTCTTGTCATCGAAAAATTCAGAGAGATAAATTATCATCCACATTTTTAAAGTAAGGAAATGGAAGCTCAGCAAGATCCATGTATTTTGAATCCTATTTTGTCTGACCCCAGAAGGCAGTGAGTTTTTTCATTTATGTTACTTTATGAAGAGGGAGGAAAGTAAGGAGTCAGACAGAAACAGTGAGCAACCTGGTTTGCTTGAGTCATTTGGTATCTAGGGAGTTAGCAGGAATGTAATTAAGAAGGTCTATTCTATGCATTAAATCTATATGTTTCTGTTGTCTAATACTTAAGCTCTATTTTAAGAATGTGTGTGTCTTGAATGCCTAAAATACCTGTCTCAAAGGTCCCATAGCACTTTATATGCACATTTATTGGTGTCTTTCTCATATACCTTAGCCCTTACACAAATATTTATTGGAGCACTTTAAATTACTTGTTTATGTATCAGTAAGAGATTTTTGAGTTTCTCCAAGGGAAGAACTATGCTTTATTCACCTTCATATCCCTAAGATCCCATTACAATGATTGGTAGACATTAAATAAATATTTTCTGAATGGAGTAAGTGAATTAATGCTTTCAGAATGCAGTTCTCTTTTATCCTTAAATGTTTCCTTGACTCTTAGCTTACTAAGGACTCTCTCAAATTCTTTGAAATATGACAAAATATAAATCTTCAATAAATACATAAAGTTTACAAAGACTCATTTTGCTAGATGTAGATGTTATTTATAATTAATGTCAGAAATCTGACATTGGAAATCTGTTAGATGTTGAATGTAGATTTTTATTTTTTAAAATTTCATGTTATTTTCATTTTGGAAGAATTTTTACACTGATTATAATAGACATAAATGGAAACACATGATTGAACATGCAATATTTTTACATGCATCAATTTGAAAAATGTATTTGAGGTATAAAGCAAGTCAATGAATACTGCAGCAATTAAATAGTAACATTAGCAAGTAGCACTCATTTCCAGATCACAAGTTAAAATTTAACACCGTTTATCCAATATTATGAAATCCTACTATGGGGATTTAATAACTATTAAGTAGTAATAAATTTTGAAAACTAAATTAAAAAAAAAACAGATTTGGTGATTGTTAATTTTATGTATCAACTTGCCTAAGCTACATGGTGCCCAGATAGTTGGTTAACATTATTTCTGGATGTATCTGTGAGGGCGTTTTTGGATGAAATTCACATTTGAATTGGTAAACTGAGTAAAGCAAATTACCCTCCTCCAATGTGTGTGAATCACATCCAGTCTGTTGAGACCTGAATAGAATAAAAGGCTGAACAAGAAAGTATTCTTTCTCTCGCCTGTCTGTTTCTGATCAGGGATGTTGATCTTCTCTTTAAACTTGGATTGAAATTGGAACTTACACCATTGGCTCTTCTGATTCTCAGACCTTCAGATTTGGACTGGAACTCTACTAGCAACTCTCCTGGGTCTCTAGCTTGCTGACTGCATCCTTCATAATAATGTGAGCCAATTCCTCATAGTAAATCAATCTCTCTCTCTCGCTCTCTCTTTTTGAAATCTCCAATTGGTTCTGTTTGTCTGGAGAACCTAATCTAATACAGATTGTATACATGGTTAAATATCCTGCTCCACTCTTCATAGAATCAATGATTGTTATAGGCTTTTATCGTTTCCTAGTAGTTATCACTTCAGGTCGCATTCATGATTACATTATCTCAGAACTGTTAAAAAGACTCAAAGGATTTTGTTCTACCCGCCCCCTTTTTCTTATGCAGATAGCTATTTTAAATAACCGAGAATGATGGTTTTCTTTTTGTTTTGAAAGGTCTCTGAGAATGAAGACGGCATTTATTCCTCCCCATAGAATCTCATTTTCACATTTATCACAGTGATAATCAACAAGTTTGTTCTTGGACCTAATTGAAATTCTGTCTTTAATTGTTTCCCTAAGAATTACTGTTATTCTATAACACTATCAATGACAGCAGTGATAACATCCCTTAGTGCTTTTACTTGAAAACTACCTAGCACTTTTATTGCCAATTGCATGTTATGTGTATAATAATTCTGAGAGATCAATGGTAAATGAGATAATATCCTTATTTTCTGTATGGAAAATCTTCATCAAAATAAAAAGCTTTTCCTGGTAAGTTAGTGGTCTTAAAGCTGAAGCTACCTATCTTTTCTATAAAGAGAATAACTCGTTAGTGCTATTTTCACAAAATCCCACCATATTCTAAAAGGGAGGATGATATTGATCTTGGCTTCTACTTTTTAGGTTAACTACCCTAATCCTTAACTTTCTTCCTAGGGCTTCTTTACTAAAGGTTTCTTAACTTTTCATTCCTCTTTTTCAAGCTTTCTTAGGTCTGTTATGTCCTTTTGGAAGTGTGGTAGCTTAAGTCTTACACAGTATTTTAGTAAAATTACGACTAATAAATGTTTAGTTTTTTGTAATATGAATGAAATTCTCTGCTCACCTACACTAGATGCATTTCATATCTTATATCAGCATGCCTTGAGCTAGTTATACGTTCCCCTCTCTTATCTATGTGATTTAATACAGTGAAAACATCTTATGATTGGCTTGGGAACTTTTTTTCTCATGCACTTCAGCCTTTTATATTATCCTTTGAGAACTATTCTTTGCTATTATGCCTTTACCAAAACATTAATGCTGCCCAATATGTTATTTGGATTACTTTTTGACAAATTAATTAAAATAATATTGAAAGTAAATAAGCTAATTTGGGGAGGCTTTGAAGCACTGACAAATCTAATGCTTTCAGCTAAATCATTTTGCTCTGTGTTAAATATCTGGAACACCTTTTCTCCCTCCTTCCAAAAACTTCTTTGTGATTAGAAATCTTTAATCAGGTCCATTTATTTCTTTTAATCTTATGGTTAGCTTTTAAATATCTGTGAAGACTATGCTACATTTCAAATAGGTCAGTTATTCATAATCTGGTCTTCCAACAGTTTTCTGAAGGCGCTGTACTGAAATTATAATGGCTACCAGGCATTGTTGTAAGAACTTTATTATATTAACTCACTTTATCCTCACAACAGTTTGTTTTGAACAAATTGTGGAAGAGGCTATTTTATGGATGAGGAAATTAAGGAGCAGAATTTTAATAATTTGCTTAAAGTCACAACAGCTATTAAGTGGTAGAGACAAGATTCAAGTCCAGGTAGTATGATTCCAGAGTCTGATCTTTTGAATACGGCACTAAATTGCTAATAACTTCTAAAAGATTTCCACACATTTTCCTCTAGCATATAATATGGCTAAATGTCAGTACCGTATTTGAGAGTAAGTGGTAAATGTGCATTTTTAAAATTAAATATTAACTTCACTTTATCCATAACTTGGCTTTGCGTGGCTTTGCACTTCACATACAGAAATTTTAAAGATGGATATTTCCTTTACCTGTTAGGCATAAGAAGAAAATCCAACCTAAAACTAAACTTGAAGCCTAACCAAACTACAATTTGTTAGGGAATAGTTGTATTGTGCCTTGGGAAAAGATAGCATAAAAATAAAGTAAAATAAATCTTTAAAAATTGTTATCAGAAAATTCTTCAATGACAAATTTTCATTGCTTAAAGAGATTAAATTTTAGGGAATTTAGGGAAAGATTCTACATAATCTTGGTGAAATTGCATGCATATATATAGCCTTAGAATAAAATTACTAAGTATGTAAAACTGGTCTAACTTGATGCATTGGTTGGGTGGCATTTTAAAATTATACCTAATGATTATATTCATTGAATATATTTGTCAATGGAATGAAACATGATACAACTGCTTCTCTCTTTACATAGTAATGATGTATTCTTGAAATATCAGAAACAAATCAGATATAGTAAAATATATGATAATCCAAAGGTGTGATAGGAGCTGTATATTTTACAAGTGTTATAGTAAGCACTATAGTAAGTACTTTTGCCGAATAAAGAATTGCTTTACAAAGTTATTGATTGCCTACAATTTGTGTTAAAGAGAATCTAATATTTAAATAAATCATATTTGCTTATTGCCAAATAAATGCATATATACTTGGCTGAACTATTCCTTAGGTATAATAAATAGCACAATAAATAGGAAAAAAATTCTCCACTAAACTTCACAATGATAGGAGCTTCAGGCCACTAACAGGCCTAATACTTTTTATTTCTACAAAAAGATTGACCAATGTCAGAGTCATAGATCATCAATGCCAATTCATATGGGTTGTTAAAGTTCTATTTTAAAAATATTATTATTAAAATATCTTTTTATTATATATATTAAAATATCTTTAAAATATTTAAAATATTGTTACTGCAACTAGAAGAAAGACACCATAAAACATAAAAGGTTGCCAAAAGCTACTAATTCATTATAGGAGCCATCAGAAGGAAAATGAGGGAAGCTTAGAAGAGATCCCTGCAAAGAGAGTGCAGCTGCAGCAGACCCCAGGGAGGAAGAGCACAAGTACACTTCTTTATGGCGAGGGGCCCATCCAGGGGGTTAAAGCCTTGTTGGTAATACGAGATCCATGGGGGAACTGAGTGGGAGCAGAACCACAATGCCTACCCGCACGCATCCTACCACATACCTACTTTAGCTTCAAAAAGCAGACGGGGGCAGGGTTACAAGAAGTATGCCAAGCAGCAGTGCTTTCGGGAAGCCTTCTTATTTTGTGGGAGCCGAAACTTGGTGAACCTGTAAAACAACCTGGCTCCTTTGACAGTAGATGAATATCTTCAAATTTGACTCACTGAATATCAAGTATGAATGAAAGAACTAGTATAGTAGCTTAGAAAAGGTATAGAAAGAGAAAATGATGAAGAAAGCAGAACATTTTAACCGATGAGGGAACTCCCACCAGGACCCTCTGCCATAGATCAGGATAAATATTTAATATATAATTCCAGTGTTACTAAAAAGTGCCAAGGCATATAAAAAAGTGTATCCAAATTGTATTTGAACCATGTATAGCAAAAATCATCAATGATTTCAGAAAAACATATGCTACAGAACATTTTAAC
Organism: Mandrillus leucophaeus; assembly: GCF_000951045.1. Classification (NCBI taxonomy): domain Eukaryota; kingdom Metazoa; phylum Chordata; class Mammalia; order Primates; family Cercopithecidae; genus Mandrillus; species Mandrillus leucophaeus. The sequence continues at coordinate 108,933 of NW_012108608.1, forward strand.
TCATGCACTTCAATGTTAAAATAATAAAATTTATTAATCAGAAGCCATCAGCATATTACAAGAAAAATATATCATGACCAAGGGGAATTTATTCCTAGAACACAAAAGCAGATCAATATTATTAAATCTATTAAATTATTTTATTATATTAATTAGTCTAAAGAGAAAAAGAATATTCCTCCCTCCATTGATACTAAAATGGTATTTGACCAAATTCAACATGCATTCTTGACAAGTAAAAATTAATTCTCAGAACAGTAATCAATGAAAATTTATATAACCTGATAAACACATCTATTTCAGTCCCAGAAAGAGTATCAGGCTCAATAGAACAGTAACAGAGGCATTTTCACTAAAGTTGGAAATAAGGCAAGGATGCCCACTATCAACTATTAAATAACACTTCACTGAGTGAATAGTTACAATTTGCAAGAGGACAGAATTAGAGATATTAAAATTGGAAAGAAGAGGGGAAACTATCACTATATTTGCAGATGATGTCTCATATGCTTGGGAAGCTCATGGAAATTAAGTGCAAATATAATGCAACCATCAAAGTTATTTAGTAAGATGCCAGTATCAACACACATAAATTAATAGCCTTGATTACATGTAAACAATAATCTGTTATAAGATACTGATGAAGACCAATTCATGATAGCAACAAATAATCAAATGCAGAGCAATAAACTTAACAAAAATGTGCAAAGAAAGAAAAGAAAAAAGAAAGGAGAATGTAAAACTGTCTTTACAAACATGAAAGAAGATGAAGATAATTGGGATGACATACTGTGTTTTTGGAGAGGAAGACTCAACATCACAAGGACATAAACTGTTTCAATTTAATTTATTAATAAAAGCAATCCCAATAATATTTTACTTTTCATAAATACACAAGGTTTTTCTAAAGTTTGAATGTCAAGAAAATATAAATAAGAATATCCAAAAAAGTTCTGAAAAAGAAGAGCAATGGGAGGAGGGGAGCAGCCTTACCAGATTAAAACACACTATCATGACTCATTCATGAACAGAAAAAGAGAACAACAGAACAGAACAAGAGAAAGTAAAGAAAATTAACTCAAATACATATGGCATTTTATTATGTAAAAATAATGACACAAAATCCCTGGGAAAAAATAAAACTAGCAATTGTTGGGACAAATGATACTCAGGAAAAAAATAAAATCCAATCCTCACTTACTCAACCAAGATAAATTCAAAATGGATAAATGATTTAAATGTTAAAAATGAAAAAAAAGTTATGAAAAACCTAGCAGAATTCTTTACAGTCTCTTGAGTGATTTTCTAACATTGACACAAAAATCTATAAACCACAAAAAATGGTTAATGAACTTGGCAACACAAAAATGATAAATTTCTTCACAGGAAAAAACAATGCAGTCAAACTCAAAAGAGAAATAAGAAAAAAGCTTTTGCCACTTGTAAAGTGGTAATCTCCCTAAAATCTAGTGGATTTTTCAAAATGAAGAAGGACTAACAAGTCAAGAAAACAACTACAAAATTGGGCAAGGAATATCGAGTGTTTATAGAAAAAGTAATACAAATAGTGTGAAAAAAATAGGAAAAGATGTTTCTTCTCACTAATACTAAGAGAAGTCAGACACCACTTTACTCCTCTAAAAAAAATGGCAAAATTCTATGTTTGACAATTCATAGCCAAAAAATTGGGCACTATTCTTCATTAATTTGTAAAGGTGTGAATTGGTTCACCACCTAGGAGGGCAACTTGGCAGTCCCTATCAAAATATACATATTTATTTATATACTCACATAAATCTATATTTCTTACATATACACATATGTTAATATATGTTAGTAGTCTTTAAGAATGTGAGAATCAAAATCATACATATAGAGAGATATACATAGTTGAGATTTTGTTTTAGTGATCTAAGTAAAACAGCAAATTTCATACAATTTGTTAAGCCTTTATGATTTTCTCTCAGTTTATATGTCTTTCTGAAAACAACTTATTCTCAAAAAAATGTTGAATATTGACTCAATGAAAGGAAACATTTAATAGTATTGTGAATCATTTGCAACATTTCAATAAGAACCAGGGAGTTTTTCTACTCAAAAATAATAGGTTGTTTACTGTTCTTTCTCTTTCTGGATTATATTCACAGCTTTATTGGTTTCCACTGGAATCATTTATACAAATTAATTTTTTATGGTCAAAAACTAACGTTATACAATTTTAAACACTACCAGAGGCAGTCTTTTTTTTTGTTTTTCTTAAGAAAGCCTTTGCTGCAGTGAAATATAACAATGCTACCATTCTTTTCAGAGAATAGAATATTACATCAGGTATTATCTTGCAAACATTACCTTAAATTTATTTATTCTCATCTTATATTTCACAAGTATATTGGATTTTTATTTTATAAAACGGATAGTGCCTAACATTTGCATTACTGCTTCTTTATGCATGTCCTATACTCTTTAACAATTTATAATAAAGATAATAAGAGACAAAAGGCATGTCTTATTCCAAATCTAATTATCAGCCAGCCTCTTTGGCAAATGACATCTACCAATTTTAAATATGAGTAGGAAAGCTAAATATTAAAGGATGTATCATTACACGGATAAAAACAAAAGTCACAGTATCTTAATTTTTTAAATTTGGTGATGTTACTTACATGTGACATAAATTTGGTGTTTCCAAGGAATATAAAGTATTTAAGTCTGCATTTCAATGGGAAAGCTATTTTAAGTGAAAATCTGTGGCGTTAAATAAGAAAATTAATGAAAACTATTATTGTGGTCAAGCCACAATTTTTTTTTTAATAGAAAGAAACTATGACAAATTATGGTCACTGATATCTAAGTTTTCCCAACATATTTCAGAAACACAACAAGAAAGTTTTCTAAGTGCCTTGAAAAGCTCTATAGATCTGGAACTATGTGATCAAGAGCTAAATGTATATATTAAGAATGCCTGGTAATTAAATATTGGGAGAAAAGTTGGAATAGGGGATTACCTTCAAAAGATAACCATAATAATAGCAACTTATATTTATTGAGTACTTACTACCTTCCAGGTACATCATATATATTATTGTAATTAAATTGTTTAATATCTCCCTCTATAGAATTTAATATTATAAAGATAAGAATTTAGTCTGTTTATTAGTATATTTCTCAGGTTTCAGTTTCCCCATTTATAAAATGATCAGGTTGAGTTGTATGGTCTTTGAAGAACTGCTTTAAGATACTGTGATTCTAAAAATAAAGTTCATCATTTTCTGATCTAGAATTACAAAATAGAGTAAATGAAATCATTAGAGTTTAATTGTTTTACTTTTTTTTTTAAGTACCTACATTTTATTATTACTTTCAAAAATGTTTTGGAAAATAATCGCAGCTACACGGAAGACTGAGGCAGGAGAATTGCTTGAACCTGGGAGGCAGAGGTTGCAGTGAGTCAAGATCACGCCACTGCACTCCAGCTTAGGAGACAGGGCGAGACTCCGTCTCAAAAAAAAAAAAAAAGAAAAAAATAAACCTAAATTTTAAAACATTTAATACTAATTGTCATTGGGACATTGGGATTTGTGGAAATTTGAGAAAGAAATATTTGATTTTTGGTGAGAATACACCTTCATGCACACTAAATGGAATCGGGTATTTTTAAAACAGGAATTCTTATAATAGTTCTATCATTTATTCTTTAAGAACAATGGAGAAATAATATAAGTGACTCAACTTTGTTAAAGATGGGATTTTTAGCTGGAATGACCATGGGTCTCACTCAGGATGGTAATTCGTGTGATCTTATTGATATAAGGTCAGAAAATACATGAAAGAAAGAAATTAGAAGAACTCAGATACTACATTTGTCTGGAAATAATTGTATTCTTAAGAATTGCCATCCTGATGCTCCAATTAAGTTAATAGCCAATAAAGTGGAAGAATGGGCCATATCACAGGAGTATCTTGATTTAATAAATAACAACACAATTTATGATGAAAAGGATACAAATAGTCTCATTTAATGACCACAGTGACAGGAACAATTTTTGCGCTAATCTGTGTCATTAGGGCTGTTTAAAATATTTTGATGCTCCTCTTTTGGGCACATCATAAAGTTGGACTACACTTCTCTCTCCTCCTTGAGTTAGGCTTGGCCATGTGCCTGGCTTTGTCAGGAAGCTTTAAGAACCATTGTGTGATTCACCACATTCCCTTCCTTCTGCTGCAAGAAGCATGGAAATATGAGTAATGATGTAGTCTGCCAGGCTGGGTCCTTAGTGATTATGATGAGCAGAAGTACCAAGCTGAACTGCATTCAATGTGCAGTGTAAATGAGTGTCATTTTTAGCCACTGAGAATTCTGTGTTTTCTCTTACTGCGGCTAGCCTATCCTGACTGAAACAGCATTTCTTGGAATTCAGGGACTTTCTTCATCCCTGACTACATGCATCAGACTTAATTAAATGCACAAAATCTGGATGATTTTCACAACACTAAAGTAATTTTACTTTCTAATTCGTAATATTTGCTGATTCATATTATTACTTTTGTTATAATAGAAATAAATTGAGTACTGCATCCTGTAAAATAATCCTTCCTGAATATTCCAATAAGTAAGATTCAGGTTGCATACACAATCTCTGATACTTTTAAATCTTTTACAAGTTGCCCATATGAAATGCCTGCTTTGACTAAGTTTGCAGATGATTTATTTTCATAACACTGTTGCTCTAAAGAATAAGATTTTCAGAAGCAGCAGTTATAGAATTGAGTAAACTCAGATAAATTTTATGATATTCATAGGAAGCATATGGCATTCTAGTGATAATCAAATGAAATTTATAATTGCAAATTAAAATATGATGTTTATCTGGCATGTAAAGGGAGCAAACCTGGACTGTTTATTATCCAAAATTTCCATTTAGATATATTAATGCTCAAAGCAGAAAATTGTTAAATCAATACTTTACTCTGGCTAGAAAACTAAAGAAAATGTCAGGATGCCAATTCTACATGTACTCACTGAACTAAATATGCCATTAAAATAACTCAAACAAAATCTCTTCAGCCGTCTTCTTGTGTATCATTTTTACGTATTCTTTGCCAGAATTAATCAGAATCCTGGATAGTTCAGTATTTTCCCAGTTCACAGGAAAGGCTTAGACTTGGAAGATTAGTTTAGAAAACGCAGAAACCTTACCCCTACTCTCAGCGTCTTGTGTTATTACTATTGATTTTCCCTGTGGCATTGAAGTATAGATCCCAAGACAGCCAAGTTGTATTTAGAATACTGAAAAGAGGCAACAAAGAGCAATATATCTAATTCACTGCTTATGACCGCAGGAACTTTAGATCTTTGGACAAACTGAAAACCTGAGATGTTTCTTTAAATGTCTTTCAGTGCTAGTTTATACACATACAAGGTGCTGAAAATTATTTACTAAATGAATTAATTTCTAATCAGGTTCTTCCCCTGGTTTGGGGAGGATATGTTGTACAAAAAGGTCTTTGAGAAAAGACCTTATGAAAAGAGAGTCTGAAAGAAAGAATAGCATATCTGAATGCAGAAATTCGCAGAGAGAAAGGATAGAAGTTATCAAACATTGTTAGTGGTTATAATCAATCACTGGCTCCATTCTCATTATAACAACATGAATATTCATTTATTTATTCATTTAATAAAGAGTGATTGATCATTTGCCACATCCTTGATCTGTGCTCATTACTAAGGATAAAAAGCAGAAACAGCCCTCAAAAATATTTCAGTTTATCAGAAAATCCAGCAAATAAAACAAATGATAATAATTCCAGCTAACATTGAGTGTTATTGCTAGCCACTAATAAAACCACTTTTAATACATTAACTCATTTAGTCTTTGCAATAATCTTATGAAGGTGGTGATTTTATTATTAGCACTGCCATTTTACAGATGAGGAAATGGACACAGAGAGAACTGTCTCTGGACAAATAACTAGTAAGAGACAGAGCAAAGGCTTGAACCAAAGCAGTCTGCCTGTGCATCCCATGCTCTAACCACCATATTCTACAATCTCTCTAATGAACTGTAATGGCTTCAAGACCAGAGGAAATATAAAAAAGTAGTAAGCCTTTATGATGGGCATAATTTAGATAATCTAGACTTACATGAACAACTCATCTTTAATTGGGGATCTGATGAGGTTAAATAATTTATATCATTGCTCTCGGTGTGAATAAAAGGGAAAAATACTTAGCTGAACATGTTTAATGACAATCTAAATGTTATCTCCAAATCTATTTATATAATTTATTTAAAACAAGCTTAGATGAACTCTCCTATCATAGAAGAAACTACTTGTGAAGTCGGTTCTTCCTTCTAAGGATTTTGGAGAATTTTTCCACTGACATCTCTGAAAATGGCTTTAGAATAAAGCAGATTTTTCCCCCCAATCTCTCTCTCTCTTTTGTTAAGCAATTGGGAAGCCATGTTTATCATTTTGGCTTGTGGGTTACAATGAGCACACTGCACCTAAATGTTTCAGTTTATTTATTTATTTATCTATTTATTTATTTATTTTGGGACAGAGTTTCACTCTTGTTGCCCAGGCTGCAGTGCAATGGCACCATCTTGGCTCACTGCAACCTCCGCTGCCCAGGTTCAAGCGATTTTCCTGCCTCAGCCTCCCGAGTAGATGGGATTACAAGTACCTGCCACCATGCCCAGCTATTTTTTTTTCTTTTGTATTTTTAATAAAGATGGGGTTTCACCATGTTGGCCAGGCTGGTCTCGAACTCCTGACCTCAGGTACAGAGCTATGTTCTCAAGATGAAACTTTCATAATGAAAAAGTCAATATCACCAAGAGTAGAGTAGAATCTCAACAAGACATAAGGCAAGAGCTACAGTTTAAAGTGTATCAGATTTAGGGCCATATAACATTACTGGCAAACATCTGTTGCTGCACAACAAAGTACTGGAGACCGTGGAATTATTTGTCACAGTGGAAGTTTGTTATTATCAGTCCATTGCTGGCAATCTTACATTCAATCTAAGAAGCTAGTGATGACATGAGATAAACTTTCACTGCTCTAGTGACTACATTGATGAAAAGGAGGAGGTATTATGAACATTCCAACTCATCTCTCTGCTTTTCATCCAGTGTGGTAGAAATTTTATACTATTAGACAGGTTGTTTAGAAACATGTTTATGATTTTGAGAGGGGAATGTTTAAAGTAAAAGGAGTGAAAGGGGCTAATAGCTAAATGCTGCCTCCATAACTGAAGAATAGAAAAGTAAACAAATAGATGTTTTAGTTCAATTGTCCCCACTCAGTTATGCTTTTTGACATAAAACAGGATTATTACATGGAAAAGAAGCAGAGAAAGTATTTAAATATTTCTAAATAGGAATATTTATTATTTAAATTCATTTAATAATACATTCTTTCCCTCCATGAGACAATGAGTATTTATTGAACACCCACCCTATGCCAGGTACTGGGTTGAATTAACACGATAATAATAATAGTTAATACCAGGTAAAAAGCTATGTTGTTAAAACCTTTCAGTGTTAAGTGATTAATAATAATTGGAATATCCCCTTTGAACAGAGCATTGGTCTTAAATTGAGTAGCTAGTTAGGATTAGAGAAGTCAATTAGCCCTCTGACTCAATTTTGCCATTTAAAAAAAGGACCAACTATGATATGATTGTCTTTTCTGTTTCATAGACTATGTAGAAATGTTTTATATGCAAAAGATAATATTACTTTTGTTTCCACTTATAAAACTCAGTAATATTTCATAACATTAACAACCCCGAAATGAGCTATATGATATGTGACTGGGGATTTTTTCATAATGTGAAAAAGAGCCAGGGAACTCAAAAACTTATGAAACTAATGCAAAATGACTATTTTCCACCATTAGAGGAAAATTTAGCATTTCCTGGAATTTCTACATCATAAAATAGTTTATTTACTGATCTTCTATTCCTATAAAAATACCTCAGGCAGGAAAGTTTAGTGACTAAGGCAGTAGAATTTAGGGGCTCAGGAAGGAAGCTCTGGACTCAGTCATGTTTACATTTCAACTACGCAACATATTGACTGTATGGCTTTGAGCAACTTACTTCATATAAGCTGAAGTTTCCTATTCTGTAAAATAAAGATCATTAAATCTACTCTGCAAATTTTTTGAAGGTTATTTGTATAAATAAAGTAAAATTCTATGATGGTTTTAGTTTTTAATTATAAATAGATAATATATAATTATGTAAATTTATAAGGCACAAAGTGGTGTTATGAATTATTAATACAATGTGGAATAATTAAATAAAACTAGTTAACAAATTCATCACCTCAAATACTTAACATTGGTTTGTGGTGAGAGCATTTGAAATTTACTCTCTTAGAAAATCTGGAATGTACAATACTCTATTATATTTACCATGTTTGTAATAGAGATAAAAAATAAAATTCCTCCTGTCTGAGATTTTGTACCTTGTGACCATCATGTGATCATCATCTGCCCTTTTTCCCAACCCACAGCCTGCATAATCACTATTCTACTCTCTCCACATGTGAGAACATGCAGTATTTGTCTTTTGATGCTTGGCTTATTTCTTTTACCGCACAACAAACAAAACAGAAAATTATTTGTCACAGTGGAAGTTTGTAATTATCAGTCCATTGCTGGCATTCTTACTTTATGTGCATGTGAGGGGGATTCAAATTTGAGATTATTTGTTATAAGGTTAAGTTCTACTGCCTCTGTAAATTCTAGATGAGTTATGACAAGAGCTATGCATTTTAGGTGTAAAGGCATATCTGGGGAATAGACATGGGAGTAATGTTGCTGGAGATGAGAGATCTGGCAGGAATGTTACTGACTGCCAATCATTTAATTGAATTGATTAGAAGGGGGATGATTTTCATTGATGATGAATAGGATTGTGAACCTAGGTTGTCCAAAGAATGCAAAGAAAATAATTCTAGTACTGTAGACAGCTTTTAGGGAGGTGGCAATGAGTTAATTAAGAGGGCTCGGGTGTTAGTATATTACATGTCTGCAGTTTCAATAATAAGGTCTTTGGAGTAAAGACTCTCTGTTAGAACCAATAAACAAATACAGTAAAGTTGCAGGATATAATATCAACACACAAAAATATGTAGTATTTATATACAAATGTATGTATAACATAAACTATCCAAAAAGGAACGAGCCAATGAATAAGTTTATTCAATGAACTATCCAAAAGAGAAATCAAGGGAAAAATCCCAATTACAATAGCTGTAAGAAAAGACTTAGGAATAAATTTAATAAAAAAGGTGAAAGACCTATACACTGAAAACTATAAAACCTTCACAAAAAGAATTGAGGAAGACAGAAGTAGAGATATCCCACATTCATGGGTTTAAATGATTAATATTGTTAAAATGTCTATACTATCCAAAGCAATTTACAGATTCAATACCCTTCTTATCAAAATTTATTGTCATTTTTCATAGGAGTAAAAAAACAATCCTAAAGTTAATATGGAAACACAAAGAACCCCAAATAACCAAGGCAATATTGTACAAAAAGAACAAAGTGCAAGTATCACACTACCCGATTTTAAATTATACTACAAAACTGTGATAATTAAACAGCATGGTACTGGCAAAGAAAAGGAAAGAAAGAAAGAAAGAGAAAGAAAGAAAGAAAGAAAGAAGGAAGGAAGGAAGGAAGGAAGGAAGGAAGGAAGGGAGGGAAGAAGGAAAGAAAGAAAGAAACAAAGAAAGAAAGAAAGAGAAAGAAAGGAAGGAAGGAAGGAAGGAAGGAAGGAAGGAAGGAAGGAAGGAAAAAAGAAAGAAAAAGAAATCAACAAATGGAACAGAACAGATAGTCCAGAAGTGAACCCATGCATGTATGGTCAATTGATTTTCAGCAAAACTGCCAAGAATACATAATGAGAAAAAACAGTCATTTCAATAAATGGTGTTGGTAAAACTGGATACAGTTGCATGCAGAAGAATGAAATATCTCATACTATATACAAAAATTAACACGAAATGGATTATAAAGACTTACATGTAAAACCAGAAACTGTAAAACTGTCAGAGGAAAACATAGGGAAAACTACATGACATTGATTTGGACAATGATTTTTTTGGATTTGACCCCCAAAACACAGGCAACATAAGCAAAAATAGACAAACAGAATTACATCAAACTAAACAGGTTCTGCACAGCAAAGGAAATAATTAAGCGTGGAGAGACGACCTAGGATAGTTTTAGACGGGAAGATACTAAAACAATAAGATCGTCTTATTGTGTTTTATAAGCAGAATGATTTCTGGCTGTATCTCAAGTCTTTCCATATGTCTACATTGTTATCAGAATTTCCACCAAATAGATTCTCACTTATTTTTCTGTTTTTGACACATTTTCTTCATAGAATATTTGGAGACACCCTTGATTAAAAGTCACAAAGTACCTCAGTATCCCCTGGAGTTTACAAATGCATCCAGTTTTCACCCTAGTTATTTAATTGTCCTTCAGCATTATTTATTGCCCAGAGAGTGATCTGTATACTGAGAAAGCTCGAAATTTATCAGGTAACACCTTTAAGTTATGCTATATTTCTTGCTATTTCCTTTTCTTAATTCATAGCACCGTTCAAATAATGTTGCATGAAGAGTTCATCCCAACATTCCACCTGGTCATTCATCTTTGGCAGCACATCTGTGAAGTCTCATTACACACCTGCATGCTATGGCACACGTGTGACAAACTATGGGTCAGTTACTTGGGGCTGTATGTTTAGAATCCTGCTAAATAGAAAATGTTTAAATGATCATAGCTGAAGTCCTAAGGAAATCACGTTTCCTTCTAATATCTCACTCTGGGTTGACCCTAGGGAACATAAAACCAGATTCTACTGATCTTCCCTTATCAGCTGTTTGGTTTTCTCTAAGCAAACATCTATCTGGGGAGCATGACAGGGTCATGACAGATTTCCCAAGTGAGGATTGTGGAGACTGGCTGGAAGACTACTAGTGAGTGAGCTGACATCCACCGTAGCCTCTCTCATTTTCTAATTAATTATCATGCCAAGCTGTGCAGGCTCACATGACTTTCCTAAAGTGAATGTTCATCTGAAACGAGGCTAACAGTGTCTTATGTCCAAACTTGTTTGCATTTGGTTGTTGTTGCTTCCTCTCCCCTCCAGGATAGTGGTGGTGATAGGACAAAGACAGAATAAAATGAAAGAAATTGGAGATTTCTCATTTCTGAAACTTTTTCAGTTACTTTAAGTTTCCCACTTCTGATTCTTACAGGCAATTCCTAAATATTCAAACCATATTTCATTATGCAATTGGCAAGCCTTCTTTCCTCAACTTTCCATTTATTGTCTGCATTACTCTGAAACTCTCAATTGCTTAACTATAACAATAGCTACCTATTGAATACCTACTATGCGCCAGCTCCTTGAATCTTCACAACAGTCCTGTGGGATAACAGTGCCTGACACCCAGAAGGAATTCAATAAAAAGTTCAACCTACAATCAGCTGGAATGGTGGGAACTCAGAGGAGGAAACAGAGGATTAAAGAGGTGAAATAACTAACCCAAGGTCAAGCAGCTGGTAACATCCTTTAAAACTCAACACTGTCTTATTGACTTTGCAGAGGCAAAACAAATATCTTATTGATTGAAACTGTTGTAGCATTAAAAACCATTCTATACAAATAATGGGTCCTAAATACACACTCCCTACAGGAAGACTTCATTGGAAAAATAATAAGTAATTTCACTGATCTCTGATTATATTAATTTTATTTGAAAATTAGCCTGAAAAGAGGAAGTCTGAAACGGTCTCCTACCATTTGCTTTGCTGGTGTGGAGCAGGGGAACACCACTACTCCCTGCTGAGGAAAACTGGTTTCCAGTCTCTTCACAGTAACAGATAGGGTGTCCATTTCATTCATCCTATAATTCTCCAGACTTCATCTACACATGTAAGCTTAGCCCAAATACATTTGGATACCAAATTTAGTGAGAGAGTCATTTTTTATTCAAAAAAATATTTTCCTCAGTAAAACTTTTTTTTTTTACAAAGAAACTTTTAGGGATTTGGAAATATTTTACTTTGGAATGGAAGGTAGTGTGTTGTTACAAAATTACTAAAACTTTTAATAACTAAACTAAATTTTTTCTTAGTTTGTATAACACTTATCAAGACTCTTTTGGCTACGCACATTAATCAAATAATATCCAAAACTTCACTTTTATTAAATGTTTTTCATTATGCAAACTTTTAAATTAATTCATAATTAGTTGCGTAGGCATCTTCATTAGCCAGAGACACAATTTCCTTCCCATTTCACTTATAACAGCTAGTGGTACAGTGTGAATTCCTTATGTATTTCAGATGACTTAGCTTTCTAGTTTGATTTTTTTAAAAACAGATCTTTGCGTTTCCGTTTCTTCAAGGTCAGGTATAGATACAGCTATAGTTCAGGACTCTGGTCTGACCCTGTTCTCTGTGTTTTGATCTGATTCCCAGAGGAGGCACAGCATCTAATCTTTACCAAATACAAGAAGCTCCAAGTCATACTAAAGCATACTGAGAAGAGTCTGTGGTGGAGAGGACTCTCCTTCCAATGAGCTCAGATCTCAGACATTATCTCACAACAGCATTCTTTGTCTGTTTTCTGAAACCTGAAACTAACAAACGTCTGGGAAAAGGGACATGGTTTCTCATCTAGACTGTATTACCACCATCACCTTTGGGTGTTCCCATTCTCAATAATATTTTAGCATCACATCACGTTCAAAATAGTCTTTCATTATTTTGCAGTCAACTTTTCTCTTTTCTTCTCATGAGTAAGGTATCTATTTGTATTTTCCTCTCTCCCCCTCCTACATAAGAATTTTTCTAACATTTGTATGAGGGAAGAATTCTTGCTGATTTTTATCCTTTCCTCTGTAGTCCCCTGCAGTTTTAAAACATTTCATTTCACATTTGAATTGGCCTCATTTCCTTCTTCAGCAGTCCCCTTGTACTTTGGTTCTTTGGGGGCAGAGCCCCACCCATCACCTTCCTACTTGTCTGCCCCTCTAACTGCAACCAGCGGGGCACTGTTACTCTCCACTCTACACCTCCCTTTGAGACCACATTTCAGACACTAGAAAAAAAGTAGTTTTCTGTACAACTCTACTTCACACCTGAATTTTTCTATGTAGACCCAAATCTATCTGAAACTTCCTTTGGACAGTCTGTAATATTAGAGTGCCATTTCAGCAGACATATCACAGTGTTCTTTATATTCTGTGCCTAAATTGAATATGCCATTTTTGTCCTGTGGCTGTTTAACAGTTTCTCTGCAAATGCCTCCCAGCAATTTTGTGGCTTCCTTATATATTTATTTTAACATTTGTCATATAACATTCCCTTCCCAAAGGTTAAATCAAACACTTCTTGCTGACAATCTAAATTACAGTAAATAAATCTTTTGACGTAAGACCCAATGAGTAACTAATACCCTGCTCTCTTCCCTCTGTAGCCTCTTGTGTGGGCATTTCTTCTTATCATCTGTGGGTACCTTGCATGGATAAGAAATCATTGTTCACTTTTGTGTGCACATTTTCTTCCCTCCTTCAGAGACTCATATGCTTTCTCTCACTTACTAGAGATTGCTGTTCCTTCTATGCCAAGACTCAGAGTTTTCCCATCTCTTGCTTCTTCTAATTCTATGTTACTGCAGTTGGTTGATTGAACAAAGTTAAGTTTTATGTTGTTGAACTTATTCTCAGTCATCCTAAAAGTCCTTCGTTTCCATATGGCTGTTTAATTTCAACCTCACTTCTTCTAATGCTCTTCTTCTTTTTATTTCCCACGTTACCTTTCATTCTTGCTACCTCAGATTGTTCCTTTCTTGGGAGTAATAATTAAGTTAAGGTTTAATCCAAAAGAAGAAGCACATAAGAGTGGAATTCACAAAGTCTGGGATATGAAACCTGATTCTGCTGTATATGAGCTGTGTGACCTTAAATCCTTCAGAGCATGGTTTTTTCAGTAAAAATGCAACAAAGTTAGTATAAATTACAGAGGCCTGGTGAGTTTACTGAATTGAACATAATTTTCTCTGAACTTCCCATGTATTTATTTTCACTAAATACCTATTCCACACTCCCTTTCCCAATTTGTTTAAATCTATTATTCCCTTTTATATGCTGCTCTGTACCTTTCAAATTTTCTACACAGACATCATCCCATTGTAATTCTTTCTCTAGAGACAGAACAGACTGTGATGTGAATTCTGGAGCCATAAACTTGGGCATGAATCCTGGATCTAAATTTTTTAATATCCTTTGCAATTTTCTTGGACTCTCTATGTCTCAGTTCCCTCATCTATAAAATGAGAATTGCAATAGTACTGATGTCATATGACTATTGTTAGAATAAATTATTTGACACATGCAAAAGACAAAACAATGTCTCACACAGTAATTGCTTGGAAAACATGATTCGCATTTAACTGTGACCCATTTGATGGCAACATTTCAGTTCCACTCATTTACTTCTCCTAAAAGCAGTACACATATTACCTTGAATACAGTAAGTGCTCCATTAATGTCTAATAAATTGGACTAACTTGAGTAAAACTATCTTGAATGCTTTCTGGTTCATTTAAGACACTTGGAAAATGTTTGTGACAACTTTGAATAATTTCCCTTCTGGATGAATGAGCACTGTTATTCTGATTTAGAGAAAGTTTGTCACAGAAAAGCTGTGTATTCAGCAGCCTCCTTGGCTGGGAGTCAGATGCACTGAAATCCAGGTGTTACCAAGGTTAGGCAAGATATGCTGCTTCCTGAACTTACTATGGGTCTTAGGCCCACAAATCCCAAGTCTCTCATCCTGGCCAATGGTAAATATTTCTTATCCTTGAAGTTGTTTTCATGTGATTTATTCTCACTTGGGAGCTAAGGCATGAGGTGGCTGATAGTTTGAAATGTGTCTGAGAGCAGCAATAGTCAACAATAATTTGAG
Source organism: Mandrillus leucophaeus (assembly GCF_000951045.1). Taxonomy (NCBI): domain Eukaryota; kingdom Metazoa; phylum Chordata; class Mammalia; order Primates; family Cercopithecidae; genus Mandrillus; species Mandrillus leucophaeus. Next base: position 123,948 of record NW_012108608.1, read on the forward strand.
GTTCCAATCTATTTATAAATCAAGGTCTAATTAATTATCTTTGAATGAAAAGACTTAAGTCCTTGATAAACAAATGGCAAACTACTTGCTTTTCTTCCTCTTTATCCTTTTAGAAGCCTGTAAAAACTCAAAAATTGCACTAACCATACTCTACATTAACTATTCTCCAAGATGTCTATCACAACCAGATTCAATAATTGATTATTGACAACAAATGACACACTTGTGGTCCAACCATTATTTTCATAGATAACAAACCAATGCCTTGCTCCCTGGCATTGAAAGGAGGCTTAATAAAAATTTTCTAAAACCAAAATCAGGTATTTTTTAAAAGCTTCCCTAAATCTTATCCTCCATTTTGTAAAAAGGAAGAAGGAAGAGGAGGGGAAGATGGAGAAAATGTTTGTTAGAAAAAGGAAAAATAGCATAAGCCATTAAGGATATGGTTACAGATACTGTGTTTGAATAGCCTCCTTGAAGTTGTTCACAAAAAATACATTTGTTTCTTTAAAAATCAGTAAGATTTTAAAAAAATCCATAAGCCAATCTAATAGAACAGAAGAACAAATGAGTAAGAACAGTAATCTTATGTTAAGAAAGGCTTCTGATAAAACAAATGTTCTCATGGCATTTTATGTTGTTAACTTCATTTGGGTTTGGTTAAGCAGGAAGCCACAAAGTGAACAGACATTGACTATGGAGACAAGAGGATTATCAAACCTTCCTGAATATCATAAGGCTATTAATTAGTTCAAAGTGCATAGTTTAGCATGTTTCACACTATTATCAAATGAAAATTTCTGAAGAAAGGTTGTATCAGTACAACAACTAGGAATTACTGGAATATATATAACATATTGGCAAATAGAAAACTCAGTGGTACCCAAGCATTTAGGCCTACCTCAGTGGATGTACAACCAATATGAGAGCTGTGGTTTTTGCAGAGAAGTTCCATAATACTATGGTATAATAGGAACTACTTTTTGAGACTTGAGATTCACACACCATAAAGACTATTGCTTTACAGGCACTGTGCCTGCCTTCATAGAGATGTATGCCTATTTTTTTTTTCAGTGTCTCAGCCAGGATGCTGTTTTAAGTGACAAAAGGTTAGGATAAATAAAACCAGTTTGAAATACTCTTTATATATAAGACAAACTTTTTTTTCTAATGGTACTGTACTCTTTAATTAAGAAGACACAGGCTTTAACATTATCCAGGGTTTATAATACTGCATGTCACATTTGCTTGAATCCAGGCCTAGTAGTTTGTATACTGGTTTTGTGTCACTATTTCTTTATTTAGGTTGTTATAAATGTAGAAATATTGCAACAGAGAGTGGTAAAAGGCATTTAGTTTCTTCTGGACTTCAAAGTGTCTATCATTTCAGATTAAAAATTCTTTTTTTCTGTTTTTGAGTAAAAGTGCAGATGAAAAGGGAGAGGAATTTCAAATATTAGACATAGGACTAGGTCAGTATTTTGTGTGTCTGTTCTTTCATTAGATTACTTCTCTTTAATTTATCTTAAGTTAATCTCAGCTCTAATGGAAAATATAGCCGAGCTCTTCCATCCCTAAGGAAGAAGAAAAAATCGTTTCAGTAAATAAGTCATTTAATAAGGAGCCTTTGTGAAAAATGACACCCTGTTATAGCTTTTAATATAAATGGATTTTGTAAGTTTCATAATTGAACTTCAAGGTACATACTAGTTAAAACTGTAATATAAAATAACATTATGTACCTATGAAATATAAAATTAAATTATAAAAATAAAATGAACACTTTTTTTCCCGAAGTAGGACATTCTAACAGCCAGAGAGAAAGCAATTACAACTCCAGTTCTATAGATCAGTTATGGTTTTTTTTCAGAATTCTGTTGTTTCTGTGGGGCTGTGGGATGGTGCATGTTTAAGGTAAAGTGGCAGTATTATTCGTCAGGAAGAAATGAAATAGCATCTTTTTTAAGGACATAAGAAGCCAATTCCCCCATGTTCCGTTGACCCCATTAGTGATGGATGGCCCATCAAACTTTAGTCCATCCATGATTAATACACAGCAATGGAATGAATAGAAAATGAAACCCCTTAGCTAAGATTCTAGGCTCCAGACTTGATGTATTCGATTGAATAAAAGCATATATATTGAGCTCTTTAACAACATATGAAGAAGCAACACTACATGCTGCAGAAGATGTAAAGATGACAAAATGATAGTTCCCACTTCCAACTCATATACAGTCTAACAGTTCACATCAAATGATTTGCACACAAAAAATGCTATTGGAGTTGTCAATGTAGGGAGAGGTTTCTGTGAAGGAAAAACTAAAATGACGTTAAGATTATCAGAAAAGTAGTTTTGGAAAAGATAGAAATTGAAGGATGGACAGATTGTTGGCAGACTGAAATGGAGAAGTGAGGGAAACACCTTGCAGGTGGATGGAGTGCACAGATACAGGAGGGTCAATTCAGTACTAGGTGTGAGATAAGCCCTCAGGTAAATGATTTGGCTTAAGATGTGTTTCTTTCAAAGAGAAAATTGTTTCCGTTGTGCTTAAGGTTTGAAAAGCATTGTATCTCAAATTAAAATAACACAGAAATCTGATAATGAAAAATATGGAAGTCTAAATGAATTAATGAATAAATAGTATACTTTGGTTGAGTAGTAGATCCACACAACCAATCTTTAATCTAAAATTAAACAGGCAATATCAAAGGCTGGCTATTAATACCCAGTTAGAAAATATAATAAAAATGGCATTTGTGTAAACAACAATGTTGTCAGAGAGGATTCTGTTAAGTGTCCAAGGACGAAATGAAGAAAATTATACATATGGTTGAGGGATGTTAAAATAATTGGAGAAATAAATATCTTGTTTCTGAATGGAGAGATTTCATTTTGTAATGATGTCCAAAATACGTAAATTTAATACAGGTAAATAAAAATGTTAATTGGTAGTTGTAAGTGCAGGAGAACTTATACAGTCTTAGAAATGCCCAACTTTTATTGGGAGAATAGAGTGTTAGAGTAACCATAAAGCTTTTGGAAAGAAAGACTAATATGAGGGGATATGCCTAAGTGGATATCAAAGTGCTATAAAGTTCAGTAAATAAGATTGTATGGCACTGGTGAAAATCTTAGTAAAGATCAACAGAAATATACCGCAAGTCCAAAATGATTAAAAAATCATCATATATGTTGGGACACAAAATGATATTTTAAATTACCAGAGAACGTATGTATAACAAATGCACTGTTGGAACAAGGGCAAATTGGTACATTTTGAGGCTTGACAGTATGTTAACAACTTAACTCTTAATACCTTTAGATGCAGCAATTTCAAATGCATATATCAATGATGACCTAATTGTAGCATTGCTTTTAATAAAACATGTCTGGAAACCATGTAATATATACCAACAAGAGATTAAAGAAAATACCATACTAGAACACTATACAACCATTAAAATATTTTCAAAATATATTGACCATATATTTAAATATAAATGAATGTATATTGCAGAATATTCCTTACAGCATGGTTTTAATTGGTTAAGGCTAGTGTGGAAAAACACAAGAATCAAAGACATTTCAAAAGTAACCATTCAACTTCAGATGACAGGGAAAATAGCAGAACTAATAAAAGAAAGAAGGAAAGGGGAGCAAGCAGTAGCTTGAAGATGATGAACTACATTTTAAAATGTCAATAGAACAGACTGATGAATTTGTTAAGCAGGTGATTGGAAGAGAATTGTTGGTCAGTGGAGAGTTTGGGAGACATGAATATTTGGGGTCATCTACATAAAGATGAAAGTTTGATAACAGTGGAGGAGCTTCCAGTGGTAGAGAAAACAGAAAAGAAATATTGCCCAAAGGCAAAAGATTTGACAATGCCTGTGTTTAGGCAAGAAGAGAATGCCAGGAAAAGAATAAAGACTCAGAGAATCAGAGTCTATGGGGGAAAACTTGGTCTGTGTGATGCTGTGGGGCTAAGATGGAGAGTCTGAAGGGGGTGAACTCTGTCACTTGCTATGGGAAGAAGTTCATCAGAAGGAAATCTGAGCAAAGGCGATTGACATGAAGTTATTGATAATTTGTGAGAGAACAATCTCCAGGAATGTGTGATAAGAAAAGATAGATTGCAAGGGATTGGGTGATAGCACCCAATACATTTGATTTATATCTCCAACTTGCTTTGTAACCTTTCTAATTATTTCACCAGGGAGGCACCAAAAAAATGAACCGAAATTAGAAGAATGAAACAGCAATGACAGTGAAATTATCCCTGGTGACCGAACTTATATAAGTAAGCACTTATAGGCCTACCTAAACATTTTCAAATTTGTTCAGTAAACACTTTAGTACAACACTTAGCAGGGAAAATTGCTCCCCATCCTTAAGGGACTCCATTGGATACAGCTGAGAGATAAAGGGTAAGACAAAGGATGACAATATTTTAAATAGCACTGCAAGGGTTGTATTTACTTTCTTTCTTTAGTAAAGAATATAAATGATATGAGATACATTCCTCTAATCTATCTGAAACCTTTGGCTTCCTTCTTCACCTAAAGCAAGCTGACTTTCAAAAGTTTTATTTATTTGCTGTACAATTTCCTTAAAATAAACAACTTCAAAAGAATAGTTTGACAGTAAAACCAATGTGATCGCAAGAAAAACAGGGAAACTGATAATGAGGAGGATTAAGATTCTAAGAAAAGCAGAAATGTTCTCAGTTAAATGAAAGGAGAATGACCAAAACAAATATGATTTCACTCATCAGGAAATTGAATCTGTCAAGTCCTTTCCAAGTTGGCAGCTTAGTGCCAGTGGCCCTTCATGTTTGAGACTCCCTAGAGTGGCTGAGTAAGCTAGTAAGGATACACTCAATAATAGGCTTAGTCAGTAACATGAGAGTCTGGACATGGCTGACGCTAACTTTTCCTTCTCACAAGAATGATGTCACTGTCACCATTTTATTAAACACGTGTGTCCACCTAATCAAAACTTCCTTAAATATGGTATACTGATGATAGAATCTCAATATAATTCTGTTCATTATGAAATAATTTAGATTCATCTCTGGATATCTTCCACTCAATAATTTTATTTGTATTTACTGACCAATAATGCTTTTCCATGTAATCCCAAATCAGTGATCAAAAACTGGGAAAGGAGATTTTAGAAGGAACATTATTATTTCCCCCTCACATATTTTCAGCATCTGACCAATATTAACTCCTTTTCTCTTGCTTCTCAAGTCAGAAAGATGGAGGTAAGATGGTTTTTAAAAAAGGCTTCAGTGATCATCTAGTTAATTCCTTCCGTCTTGGAGAAAGTGAGAACCTGAGAGGTGACTTACCTGGAATCAGAGAACTTGTTTGTAGAAGAGGCAGAGTTAAAAATTCTGCTGCTTTACTCTCAGTCTTTGCTCCTTACGTATATGGATTAATTAAACAGTTACTTAACTTGTTGATGACTTAATGGCACATAGTTATGCTTTTAAAATTGCTTACTGATTCATGAAGTTTTGGTATGTTTGAGCAAAGCTAGATGAAACAATGAAAAGAAAGCTTTGAATTAGATGAGGAAGACAGATGCCACTAAACATCTCCATGTTCTTTCACCACAGTTAAAAACAATTTCCCTTTTCTTCTGCTTACCCCCTACTAAATTCTCTATTCCATGTTATCTCAGCTTGTAGCCACTTCAGATCTTTCTAGTTCTCCACTGCCCACTAAATAATTGGCTGCATAATTGTCAAACACTCTACTTGTATGTTGATAACACACATCAATAAAGAATTCATTGTGACTTCTAGTATTCTTAACCAAGTGACAAAAATCTCTCAGTGGACCAATCATTCTTACTGTTTTTGTCCTTTAATCTTACCTTATCAATTTTTAACTTGTATATGACTATAAATTATCTACATCTACTTTGAGTATAGAATAAGGTCCTTAGGCAGAAGGGCCATGATGACCCAAATTTTTTCATCCATTTTCCTTACAAGTCAATATAGTGCTGTGCACCCAGGGGTCCCCTTTTTAAATTCCACTTGCATTTTTAGACTATGGTAATTTGGTGATTTCCAGTAAAAATGCCCTCCTAGTTTTTTAAATAAAAGGAATAATAAATGAGAATTGGAGGTTTTATTTTTAGATCTGCCTATAATCATTCATCTGGACTTCATGCTTTTCTTCCATAAAGTGAAGGAGTACTCTCACTTGTTTCTCAAATCCCTGTTGTTCTAACATAAATGGGTCAGTATCAGAATCCTGATGCTTGCGGATGAGATCAGGGAAGGTAATGACCACATTTTCTAAAAATGACACTGAGTGCTACTTGGGACAGAGAATACAGAACTTTAAATTCTCTGACACCTTAAACCATAATTCATGCTTTTTAAAAAACTTGTATAGCAGTTTAGCCACGTACAATTTCTTCTTGTCAACCTAGCTCAAAACAGATGAATCTCTGCTCCCCCAGCCTTGATCAAAGAAACTCTGGGAGAGCAGGCATCACTTCCATTCTGCAGATTGACTGACCACATTTAATTAACTCGCCAATAAGACTGCCTTTCCAATTATTGCTAAAGGTGCTTGCAGATAACACAGGTGAATATATTATAGAAATTCCTTATACTTTTATAATCTTTGTATGGATATTGCCACTATTTGTTAAACTTTTAGCCTTGCCTTAGCATTGTGGGCATTTTCATGCTATAGTTGATTTTTCAAATTCCAAATAAATGTCCTATCTCAATTTTCCTTGTCTGTATACATCAGAACATCAGAAATCTACTCACTAGGGCCAGGCATGGTGGCTCATGCCTGTAATCCCAGCACTTTGGGAGGGTGAGGTGGGCAGATCACAAGGTCGGGAGTTCGAGACCAGGCTGGCCAATATGGTGAAATGCCTTCTCTACAAATAATACAAAAATTAGCCAGGTGTGGTGGCGGGCACCTGTAATCCCAGATACTTGGGAGGCTGAGGCAGGAGAATCGCTTGAACCCAGGAGGTAAAGGTTGCAGTGAGCCGAGATTGCGCCATTGGACTCCAGCAGCCTGGGCGACAGAGTGAGACTCTGTCTCAAAACAACTACAACAACTACTACTACTACTCTCTAGGAAGCAGAATAATAATAGTTTTTAGCACCGAAAGTAAACATTTTCAGCTGGAAGTAAGTTTTCCCTGGTGCATAGTGTCTGCCTTTAACTTTTCTGCCATAATCATGAATCCATATGGGAGAGCTGATTTTACAGGACAATTCACAAGTTTTTTACACCAAAGTGAAATTATCAACACACGTAAAGCTTTCACATAATCCTCTCAAAGACTTGATCATCTATATTCTCAGCTAGTTGAGGTGTTTAAGAGTTTCCCAAAATACCTGCACTGTCATTCAGTCTACCACTAGAGTTTTGGACTACAGCCACTGTGCTAGCAGTAAAGCAGCACTTGCTGCATCAAGAACTCTGCCGAGTTGAGCATGTGTAGAGAGGATGGATGTCAGTATTCATTATCCACACAATTGCTTGGGATCCTGCTGACATCCTTATGTCCATATGCTTAGCTCATCAGAATTCAGTTTGCAGCAAGGTGGCCATAGTAGAGTGATCATTGCCAGGTGAGCACAATAAATGTTTTAAGGAAATGATGAAGTATATCTTTGAATAGAAAAGTAGTCCTATGAAATTCTGGAAAAATAGCACCAGATGGGCCAAGCTGGCATCCAACTATCACAAACAGCAAGAAATATTTTAAGCAAAAAAAAGCATGGGGGGCAGTCTGCAAAGCAAAGACAAAAAAAAAAAAAAAGTGTTTGTAACATGACAGTAAAAAGGGCATGGGTTTTAATCTCAGACTTGTTTTTAAATCCCAGCTCTTTAATTTACTATTCCATTTTGGAAAACTATATAGCAACTTTGAGTTTCAGTTTAAAAAAATATCTATAAAATGGGGATGGTAGTGTCTGTCTTGCAGAATTATTGTAAGGATTCAGTAAATCAAACACGTAGCATAGTGGTTAGCACATATCAGATAATAAATAGATGGTTAAGTATAAACAAATATTGATGTCTAAATAACAAACCTAAAGATAGTTTTTACAAACACAGAGTGGAGAAAGAAGTTTGGCTTCAAAGTTTGTGTTTCCAGTTATGCTTACAGCATCAGGATCTTCAAACCAAAGTTTAATAAATTAAGTAAAATGCAAAACTTTTTCGCACTTTAAGTGGAAAATTGAAACACTGTCAAATTTTTCATATAATTTGGAAATATTCAAAAAGTGGAAGGACAGTGTCCCAATAATTTTCCCTTCTAAGTTTCCAGGATGAGTTCAACCAGTATTTTCTTGATGATATATAAACTTCCCCTAAGCTCATGAGTCTTTGTGGACTCATAGACGAGAATTCTTTCAAGAAAAGGCTGTGTGTTACCCAAATAGTGGCTTCTTCTGGGAGGGGATAGTGTCTGGTAGATCCCAAATAATCACAAGAGAGTGGTTTGCTTCTTCTTAGAAGAATAAAGCCTGTTTCAATGGTAGGTAACAGGACCTAGGGGCCATAGGAAGACAGGTAAGAAAGCTAAGTAGTAATATTCCCAGTCTATGGAATCCTGAAAGAGTGGCTATGAGACTGAAGGAGGCAAAGGATGAACAGCTGAGACCAAGGTAGCCATGCTACTTAACCTAAAGAAAGGTAAAATGCAGAGATAAGGCTTAGACAGGTTAGATGAGCAAAGGCATTTCTTGCTTTGAGCAAAATAATACAAAACTAAAGGAGATTCTGTATCTTCTCATTAGTAAGTATGTTTTCTAGTGAAAGTAAGCTTCTAACTGATAGAAGGGAATGGATTCACTTGCCATACTATCATAGGAAAAGAAAAATGGCCATAGGAGCTTAGGAAGGAGATGATGGGCATAATCTTTTTGTACTGGGCAGCAGCGAGGCCTGGGCAAGATCAAGATATGAAGAGAACTGGGTTCTGGCAAGGACCCTATTTGTAAATTATCTGATGTTGAGTAAGTCACTTGCATTCCTTAAATTGTTAATTTTCTATCTGTACTATGAGGACCCTGAGCTTTCTCCCTTCTATATAATTCTATGCCCAAGAGGAGAAAAAAACAAACAAACAAAATGATCAATCAGTTTCTTTACTTTTCAAGTGAGCATATTTCTTTATTCTCTTTGTTCTACATTGGCAGGAAGGCAGAGCAAGGTGGGAACTGAGGATGAGGGGTGAGTGCTGAAATGTTCTTGGTTTCCTCTCCAGATAAGCAGAGAGCTCAAGCTTCATAGTTAGCCTGGCACTTCTCCAGGTCTGGATATTATCTTCAAGTGCTACATTCTAGATTTGTTACCAGTGTGATGTGCTTTTAGAGGTTGGGGTATTACCAAGGGGACTGCCAAAACAGACTGAAATAGATGATGTTTAGGACTTTGGATGAGCGAGGATCTTTTATTTTAACCCTCTGCTCTGAGTTTGCAAACCATAATTAAAAAGAATAAAAAACAAAACACAAAATGGGGTAGTATTAAATTGCCTGCATAGTGGGAATTTTCTGAGGGCAAAGATATGATAAGAAACAAAATGATATGCCCGGTTTCCAAGGAAATACAGGATAGAGCCTTGAGGAAGCAGAGGTCACTTAGTTCACTTTTTTTTCCATGCAGGAGTCCAACAGGTGGCTGCCTGCCTTTGCTCAAACATTCCAGTGACAAAAAAAACATAGCCAAGGAGCAGTCTTCCTTGTTTTGAGTCCCAAATTATATTTTCTTGTATTTCCAAAAGATCACATAGAAAAGTCTATTTTAAAATAATTATACATTTAATGAAAAGGGTAGTGCCATTTTCTAAAAAAATCTATAGGAGTTATTCTGAAAACACTTATTCTGGAAATATTTTATTTTTCTTTTTGGGTTGAAAGTTACTGAGCTGTCACTTACAAATATTGTGCTGTACATTTTACATCAATTATTTCCAATTATTTCATTTAATCTCCACAACAAGATATAAATAAACACTACACTACCGTGCCCATTTTACAGAGTAAAAAACAGAGTGCTTTGCCTCAGGAAACATTTATGGTTAATTGATGGAACTCGGATGTAAGCACAGACTCATAATCATAAAGCTAAAATTACTATGAAACAAATTTCTAGCTTATTTTTCATTAAATATAGATTTTTACATGGGACTTTTAGAGAATTTTACAACTCAAAAATATCAAGGAAACGATCATTAAAGAGAAAATTTTCCCTTGAGCAAGAAACTGAGTATAAAATTTCTGTTACATAACTATGCTGCATTATCTTTCAAGAGGTTGATGGTAGAGTAATATACAGGACATCATTTGTCTTGTTTTATATGATGGAATAACAACTTAAGTGGCATAATTCATGGCTTCAAAGGAAAAAAAAAGACACTGGCTTTATGTGGCAGTATTATAGATAGAAGGAAGGGCATCTAAACTGCACTAGGAAATGAAAATCAAGTTATGTCAACAACACTGAGAGACAAGAAAGAGATCTAGTCTAAGACCTGATAAATTTCTTTTTTCTTATCTCAATCCAGAAATGAATCTTTTGAACAATCTTATCTGAATGTGTGGTACACCAGTAAATATAATGCCAGTGCCAGAAAGATATATATTCCCGTGTTAACCATATCGTCTCTCTTAGTAATGATTTTATTGCTGTTTCTGGCTGCTCGCTTGGTCTAATGTGTTCTCTCTTGCTGCTTCATTGCTCGCATGAGCAACAGCTAATCTGTCATCCCCTTTCTACAGCACCTGTCACTGTAGCTTTTATGAGTTGTAAATGAGGACTGCACAGTTTATGCCCACAGAACTAATACATGAACATAATCCTTCGTTAAGAAAGGTTTTTTTCTTTTCATTAATTAATTAAACTCATGCCTACCTATCACTGACCTTTATATTTCTAATGTTTGCCTCCACAAACCATACCTTGCTCTCTGAGAAAAACGAACAAAAATTTGGAAACTGTTCCTATGGTGCTCAAAACTGCTGTCTCATCTAGCAGTAAAAGATTCCTTTTTAGTGAACCACAAATTTTCCTCCCTTTGTAATTTCAATGTGTGTGTAGCATTAAATAAAATACTTATGTTTCAGTAATTGCACATGGTTTTCAAAAATTCTACTTAGAAAAATGATGGCATGTTGGCAAACTGTGATAACAATCAACTTAGAACAATCCACAAAATTCCATGACTATAAGCTCCTGGGTGTATGTTTTTCCCTACTATTATATTGGTACATTTTTTTGTCAGCATACCAGCCCTCCAAGTGCTTGTTATGTCTCTTCCCTCATCAATCCAATCACCTCACTGGCTGGCTACTTGACACAAGAGAGTTCTGGCACCATGGGGTTTACGACCACCTTTTCTAGGCCTACTAATGTTTACCAGGACTTCGTTTAGATTGGATCTTCTTGCTAAATGTGAAGAGCAAGACTCCACAAATGAACACTAACTATTCCAGAATATAAAAATCACCTTGATTATTTCTACTAAGTGGGGTTTCCTGATGAACATGTTGCAAATTGAACTGTCTCTTCCTAAAAGGTATGCTGGAGTCCTAATTCCTAGTACCTCTGAATGTGACTTTATTTGAAGATAGAGTCTTTGCAGATGTAATCAAATGAAGATGAGGTCATACCAGATGAGAATGTGCTCAGTTCATTGACTGATATCCTTTTAAGAGAGCCTTGTGAAGACACGGACACAGAGACATACACAGGGAAAACATAATGTGAAGACCGAGGCAATGCAGCTGGAAGCCAAGGAATGTCAAGAATTACTGGTAACCACTGGAAGCTAGGAGAGAGGAAGGAATAAATTCTCCCTCAGGTTTCCAGAAAGAACAAACTTTGCAGACACACCTTAATTTCAGACTTCTAGCCTGCAGTACTATGAAAAAACAAATTTCTGTTGCTTTTAGCTACCCAGTTTGTCGTAATTTGTTACAACAGCCCTAGAAAACAAATACAGAAGGCAAGAGGTGCAAGATAACTGGAGGTACAAGAAATACTAAGCACAATATGCAATATATGTACTATCTTATCATTCACAAAACATATCAAATGACAATAAAATTTAAGCTCATGACTCAGTGGGGTTTTAGTTAAAATATCACTGAGACCATGAGATTTCCAGAAGGCAATTTCTGCATTTAAAAGAAAAGTCACAACTTACAAATTCATATGAAAATTGAACTATCAGTGAATTGAGCATCAAGTCAGGAAGTGAGGTAATTGTACCAGTAGGAAGATACTCAGTACCATAATTTTTTGTGCACTCTACTTTGAAGCACTTGATTTTTTTTTTTTTTTACTAAATAGATCCAGAAAACAAGCAATGATGCAGTGTTGCAAGTCTGCTGCAAAATTTCCAAGTACTACAATAACTTGTTCTACATATTTCTTCAAGTCAATCTGTTCTCTCCATGCAATTCTGCCATATACTAATTTTGATATTTACTGATCAAGAACAGAGATGTCTCAGTTGTGGGAAAATTACTTTTTGTTTACTGTTTCAACATTAAGTGTTATGTGGAAGGCATTATCTAGAAATATGACAAGAGATGGAAAAAAACATTTGGGAACATTTCAACCACTACTTACCTATTATTTATGCTATCTTTGCTCTCAGCTAAATAAACATGAAGTTTATGGATGAAAGAGCACGATCACTCCCAGGGTTCTTGCGCATGGCAAAGTTTCAGGTAATACAATTTCTCTTTTCATTTCATTTCCATTGTCTCAGCCTTGGTGTAAGAATTAACTTTGACTCACCTCCACCTTTACCATTTCACCTGTTTACATAGGTGTAGGGTGCCCTCTATTGGTGCAGATGTCGGCAAAAGCCCTTGTCTAGTTCTCACTGGCCGTTAATCATTACTGCAAGGATATTTGTTATTTTCTGTTGGTTATTATGACAGAAAAAGAGCTGGTAATGTCAAAATTACTGGTTTTTTTTTTATTAATTGTATCCTACTATGTTCTGGCATGAATGGGGCATGGCAGTGCTGGAGTGTGGTAAGGGCACAGACTCAAGTCTTGGATTTGAAAATCCACTTTGCCATTGCTTAACTGTGAACAAGTTTATTAACAGCTCTCATGCCTCTTTTGCTAATATGCCCAGCATACAACTCCTGCCTCATGGATTTGCTGTAATCAAGGTCTGGCATTGATTTATCTGCCAAGTACTTACTAAGTACCTATTATGAGCCAATGTTTTAGGTTAAATTTCTGTCTTCTTGGAGTCTACAATATAATGGATGTTTTACCAAATTATAATCATATACCAACAACTCAATAAATAATAGTTATTTCTATTGTTATTACTATGTTCATCATAACAGTTATTGAATTACTAAAATAAATGTCCTTTTGCTTAAGTTTTATTTTCCATTGACAGCAGAGAATTTATTGCATGCACGAGGTGGTTGTCGTCTTTAGAAAACTTCACTCTTAAGATAAACACAGGTAGTCACAGTAATTAGACCATTTCTAGTACACAAAGGCCTACTTAGATTTGATTTACAATACGTTCTCAATGGTGTCAATAGGGTCTTGGAAATTGCTACTTTAAGTGAAAAAACATATAACCAAGATATTTTTATTTTTTTCATAACTATGTTACAACAAAACAACATTGAACAAAATGACATGCTGTACATCATTTTGCTTAAAGTCACAGTTTCCAAGTACCTATCAACAACATCAAGTGAAGACTTACTCTACTCTAATACTTATTTCTGCAATTTTATTTATTTATTTATTTAATAGGTAAAAGCCATGAGTACATGACCTAGCAACCAGATAATTACTTAAAATCATCCATCAGGCACACATTTTATTATCAAGGAAAATATAGTAAAACAGCACGTGGCCATTTGCTTGCTATAGCTGAGCTCAAGGATGATTATACAAGCTTCACATTTTTCTACTTATTCTTGATTTTTTTAATTTTATAAATCTGAAAGGGTTCTGAGTATAAAAATAAAAACGAATTATTAGCATCTTACATAAATACAGTAACTTCGTAAAGCTGACCAAAGCGATCCTGATACATTACTGTTAACTAACATCCGTATTTTACCCAGATTTCCTTAGTTTTTACCTAATGGCCTTTTTCTGTTCCAAGGTTCCATTCAGGATACTACATTACATTTGGTTGTCATTTCTTTTTAAGATCTTCTCATCTGTGACAGTTTCTTTGTCTTTGATGACTTTCACAGTGTTAAGGAGTGCTGGCCAGGTATTGTCTAACCAGAGAGAATTGTCTAATGTTTTTCTCATGATTAGACTGTGGTTATGAGTTTTGGGGCGGAAGACCTCAGGAGATCAATGTTACATATTATCAACATGACTCATCATTCTTCACCTTATCTTTGATCATCTGGCTGAGGTAGTGTTCGTAAGGTTTTCCACTGTGAAGGTGATCTCCACCACTCCCTTCAAACTTTACTCTTTGAAAGGAAGTCATTATGTACAGCTTACATTTAAGAGTGGAACTCACGTTTTTTAAACTTTAAGTTTGTTATGAATTTTCCCAATATGAAACTGTAGTTAAGTAAATTTGAAAAGATTTGGTTTTCAAAGAAAGAGCATTTGAAAATTCATGCATAAGAGAATCGTCTCCTTCCTGAGTGAAGCACTCAGCTGGGAGTGATGTTCCAAATGGTGATAGGACTCATTGGATAATTTCCATTCTCAAGAATTTTATTCATTTAGATTCTAGTTCTCTTTAAATCTGTGGAATCTCAGAAATTTACGTAGAGTTTTTATATGCATATAGTACATCTTTACTCTTCAAACGTTTACCCACAGTGTATATTGTAACAATCATCTCTCTTAAATTTAATAGTAATTGCCTGTCTTGTGTGGCTTATATATTTTAGAGCTACTAATGCAAGAAAGTAGAAACAGAATAATAGTAGAAAACCTCTACCAGCATATCCAGCCAGTCATACCTTCAGCTAACTTTATCAGTTAGCTCATATAGAGGCAAGGAGCCCAGCAATCTGAGAAGCACCAGAAATGATATTTCTTAGGGTCCCATTTGTGTAGGCACATGCACACACACACACACATACACACACCACTTACTTCCTTAAACTAAATGTAGTTTATAGGCATTCTTGCCCATAGTTAAACCAATAAGATGCTCTTAAGACAATGTGATCCTAGATAGGCTTCTCCTTGTGATCCTCAAGGCTTCTCCTGCGGGTTATATTCTTACTCTTCTCTTTTCTCTATAATGTAACTTTGATAAGTGACATGTACTTATTGATAAAGAAATTTAGGCTCAATTTCAATTAACACTGAGTGCTTGTGTAATGAGACGCACTTTGATGGACATTTTCCTGTACGTTTATCCTGTATTTTTAAATCTAACATGCTGATCTTGTGTATTTATTACATTTTTATGTAGATAAGAAAATAGAGGCATAGTCTGTTATTTTCCCATACTAAGGGATAATTCTGTTCTCTGTTGTTCAAAATATTATTTCAGAGTTTAACATATATTTATATACACAATAAAACAATAGTTTTATTGAAAACTTACCACATGCCAGGAACTATACTAAGAGATTTACGTAATATCTCATTAAGTCTCCCAGTAATGTTAAGTAGTGGGTTCTATTAGTACTCTCATTTTACACTTGAGGAAATCAAGGCTTAGAGAGTATCTTAGATTGACTGCATTAGGGTTCTAATTAAGGCATCCTTATATCCCTGTCTTTTGTCTTGTAACTTCATAGTCCCCTCTCATACTGATTCTGTCCTTATGTCTTGGTTTGGCCACAGTTCACTGGCAAAGTAGAGGTTTGAAAAAGAGCTTGTATGTCTTTGCTTTCTTTTTTGCTTCCCTGTGTTCTTCAAGATAGCATGTTCAGGTTAGCATGAGAATATGCTTGTTTAGCTTGCTGGGAAGATACAAGAGACACATGTATATGAGAGATTACATGGAGCAGAGCCACATCATCCTAGGGTCATCTTGAAACCATCCTAAACAAGCCAGCTCCCAGCTGACCTGTCAGCTGGCCACAGAAATAAGAGCAAGCCCAAACCTCAGTGGCAGGACCAGGACCAAGGTGAGACAAATGAGGCACTTGCAAAATTTAAGGGGTCACCCACAAACTCAGAAATAAGAATAAACAATATTTTAAGGCAGAAATTCATAAGAATAAAAATTAATGCAATGAGTCATCCATGATTAACAAAATATCAAAATTTTAGATAAAGGCAAGGCAAATATTGCTATTTTTCCTCCTGTGTCAGATACCAATACAGTATGGCAAAGCACCATTCGGCAGGATCACCCAGTGAAGCCAAGAACTCATAAAAATAACAAATGAGTTTTGCTTTAAGCTAGCACATTTTGGGATGTTTCTCACACATTAGTAGCATACCCAGAGGGATTAATTTAAAGGTCTCCCAATCATACTTGGGGAGAAAATATTTGGATCTAAGACTCTACCTCCATGCGACAAGGCAATATCCACAGCACCTCCCAGATTTTGAAATGCCATTTTAGATAGAAGAAAAAGGATGGGGAGAAAATATAAAAAACAGAGTCATTCAACAGAGACTTAGTTTCCTAAAATTATTGCTTTGATTTTTAGGCTATATTAAATCGCTCCCTTCTTTGCCCTTTGGGATGAAGGCATTGTAAAGAAGATGAAATCCAAATCAAATGTATTATTTGCAGATGTGAGTGTCAATTAGGAAATTTTGCAATCTGTTACATGATTATGTAACCTCCTGAGAAAGGAAGTTCTAATTCACAGGAAATTTGGCTGAGGATGGTGCACAGGCCAGGGAAATGATATCTGAGCATGATATCAATAGCATCACTGTACAGATTCAGGTAGCCTTGAGTGTCAATCTGGTGGTAGCCACCCCTACAATTACTACAATTTAAAAATTATGTGATCTTCCTCTTTTGTAGGGCTAGTCTCACACTCTGCTCTTTTCCTTGCAAAATGTTGGTAACAGGATTTCTTAAAAACCAAGTACACTGGGGGTTTTTGCATCGATGTTCATCAGGGATATTGGTCTAAAATTCTCTTTTTTTTCTGTTGTATCTCTGTCAGGCTTCAGTATCAGGATGATGTTGGCCTGGTAAAATGAGTTAGGGAGGATTCCCTTTTATTGATTGGAATACTTTCAGAAGGAATGTTACCAACTCCTCCTTGTACCTCTGGTAGAATTCGGCTGTCCAGCAGCACATCAAAAAGCTTATCCACCATGATCAAGTGGGCTTCATCCCTGAGATGCAAGGCTGGTTCAAACATACGCAAATCAATAAATGTAATCCAGCGTATAAACAGAACCAAAGACAAAAACCACATGATAATCTCAAAAGATGCAGAAAAGGCCTGTGACAAAATTGAACAGTCCTTCATGCTAAAAACTCTCAATAAAATCAGTATTGATGGAACGTATCTCAAAAGAATAAGAGCTATTCATGACAAACCCACAGCCAATATCATACTCAATGGGCAACAACTGGAAGCATTCCATTACATTTGGTTGTCATTTCTTTTTAAGATCTTCTCATCTGTGACAGTTTCTTTGTCTTTGATGACTTTCACAGTGTTAAGGAGTGCTGGCCAGGTATTGTCTAACCAGAGAGACTTGTCTAATGTTTTTCTCATGATTAGACTGAGGTTATGAGTTTTGGGGCGGAAGACCTCAGGAGATCAATGTTACATATTATCAACATGACTCATCATTCTTCACCTTATCTTTGATCATCTGGCTGAGGTAGTGTTCGTCAGGTTTTCCACTGTGAAGGTGATCTCTACCACTCCCTTCAAACTTTACTCTTTGAAAGGAAGTCATTATGTACAGCTTACATTTAAGAGTGGAACTCACGTTTTTTAAACTTTATGTTTGTTATGAATTTTCCCAATATGAAACTGTTGTTAAGTAAATTTGGAAAGATTTGGTTTTCAAAGAAAGAGCATTTGAAAATTCATGCATAAGAGAATCGTCTCCTTCCTGAGTGAAGCACTCAGCTGGGAGTGATGTTCCAAATGGTGATAGGACTCATTGGATAATTTCCATTCTCAAGAATTGTATTCATTTAGATTCTAGTTCTGTTTAAATCTGTGGAATCTCAGAAATTTACGTAGAGTTTTTATATGCATATAGTACATCTTTACTCTTCAAACGTTTACCCACAGTGTATATTGTAACAATCATCTTTCTTAAATTTAATAGTAATTGCCTGTCTTGTGTGGCTTATATATTTTAGAGCTACTAATGCAAGAAAGTAGAAACAGAATAATAGTAGAAAACCTCTACCAGCATATCCAGCCAGTCATACCTTCAGCTAACTTTATCAGTTAGCTCATATAGAGGCAAGGAGCCCAGCAATCTGAGAAGCACCAGAAATGATATTTCTTAGGGTCCCATTTGTGTAGGCACATGCACACACACACACACATACACACACCACTTACTTCCTTAAACTAAATGTAGTTTATAGGCATTCTTGCCCATAGTTAAACCAATAAGATGCTCTTAAGACAATGTGATCCTAGATAGGCTTCTCCTTGTGATCCTCAAGGCTTCTCCTGCGGGTTATATTCTTACTCTTCTCTTTTCTCTATAATGTAACTTTGATAAGTGACATGTACTTATTGATAAAGAAATTTAGGCTCAATTTCAATTAACACTGAGTGCTTGTGTAATGAGACGCACTTTGATGGACATTTTCCTGTACGTTTATCCTGTATTTTTAAATCTAACATGCTGATCTTGTGTATTTATTACATTTTTATGTAGATAAGAAAATAGAGGCATAGTCTGTTATTTTCCCATACTAAGGGATAATTCTGTTCTCTGTTGTTCAAAATATTATTTCAGAGTTTAACATATATTTATATACACAATAAAACAATAGTTTTATTGAAAACTTACCACATGCCAGGAACTATACTAAGAGATTTACGTAATATCTCATTAAGTCTCCCAGTAATGTTAAGTAGTGGGTTCTATTAGTACTCTCATTTTACACTTGAGGAAATCAAGGCTTAGAGAGTATCTTAGATTGACTGCATTAGGGTTCTAATTAAGGCATCCTTATATCCCTGTCTTTTGTCTTGTAACTTCATAGTCCCCTCTCATACTGATTCTGTCCTTATGTCTTGGTTTGGCCACAGTTCACTGGCAAAGTAGAGGTTTGAAAAAGAGCTTGTATGTCTTTGCTTTCTTTTTTGCTTCCCTGTGTTCTTCAAGATAGCATGTTCAGGTTAGCATGAGAATATGCTTGTTTAGCTTGCTGGGAAGATACAAGAGACACGTGTATATGAGAGATTACATGGAGCAGAGCCACATCATCCTAGGGTCATCTTGAAACCATCCTAAACAAGCCAGCTCCCAGCTGACCTGTCAGCTGGCCACAGAAATAAGAGCAAGCCCAAACCTCAGTGGCAGGACCAGGACCAAGGTGAGACAAATGAGGCACTTGCAAAATTTAAGGGGTCACCCACAAACTCAGAAATAAGAATAAACAATATTTTAAGGCAGAAATTCATAAGAATAAAAATTAATGCAATGAGTCATCCATGATTAACAAAATATCAAAATTTTAGATAAAGGCAAGGCAAATATTGCTATTTTTCCTCCTGTGTCAGATACCAATACAGTATGGCAAAGCACCATTCGGCAGGATCACCCAGTGAAGCCAAGAACTCATAAAAATAACAAATGAGTTTTGCTTTAAGCTAGCACATTTTGGGATGTTTCTTACACATTAGTAGCATACCCAGAGGGATTAATTTAAAGGTCTCCCAATCATACTTGGGGAGAAAATATTTGGATCTAAGACTCTACCTCTACTGCGACAAGGCAATATCCACAGCACCTCCCAGATTTTGAAATGCCATTTTAGATAGAAGAAAAAGGATGGGGAGAAAATATAAAAAACAGAGTCATTCAACAGAGACTTAGTTTCCTAAAATTATTGCTTTGATTTTTAGACTATATTAAATCGCTCCCTTCTTTGCCCTTTGGGATGAAGGCATTGTAAAGAAGATGAAATCCAAATCAAATGTATTATTTGCAGATGTGAGTGTCAATTAGGAAATTTTGCAATCTGTTACATGATTATGTAACCTCCTGAGAAAGGAAGTTCTAATTCACAGGAAATTTGGCTGAGGATGGTGCACAGGCCAGGGAAATAATATCTGAGCATGATACCAATAGCATCACTGTACAGATTCAGGTAGCCTTGAGTGTCAATCTGGTGGTAGCCACCCCTACAATTACTACAATTTAAAAATTATGTGATCTCCCTCTTTTGTAGGGCTAGTCTCACACTCTGCTCTTTTCCTTGCAAAATGTTGGTAACAGGATTTCTTAAAAACCAAGTACACTGGGGGTTTTTGCATCGATGTTCATCAGGGATATTGGTCTAAAATTCTCTTTTTTTTCTGTTGTATCTCTGTCAGGCTTCAGTATCAGGATGATGTTGGCCTGGTAAAATGAGTTAGGGAGGATTCCCTTTTATTGATTGGAATACTTTCAGAAGGAATGTTACCAACTCCTCCTTGTACCTCTGGTAGAATTCGGCTGTCCAGCAGCACATCAAAAAGCTTATCCACCATGATCAAGTGGGCTTCATCCCTGAGATGCAAGGCTGGTTCAAACATACGCAAATCAATAAATGTAATCCAGCGTATAAACAGAACCAAAGACAAAAACCACATGATAATCTCAAAAGATGCAGAAAAG
>NW_012108608.1:148964-215051 GCF_000951045.1 Mandrillus leucophaeus
GCCAACAGACACATGAAAAAATGCTCATCATCACTTGCCATCAGAGAAATGCAAATCAAAACCACAATGAGATGCCATCTCACACCAGTTAGAATGGCAATCATTAAAAAATCAGGAAACAACAGGTGCTGGAGAGGATGTGGAAAGATAGGAACACTTTTACACTGTCGATGGGACTGTAAACTAGTTCAACCATTGTGGAAAACAGTGTGGCGATTCCTCAAGGATCTAGAACTAGAAATACCATATGACCCAACCATCCCATTACTGGGGATATACTCAAAGGATTATAAGTCATGCTGCTATAAAAACACATGCCCATGTATGTTTATTGTGGCACTATTCACAATAGCAAAGACTTGAAATCAACCCAAATGTCCATCAGTGACAGACTGGATGAAGAAAATGTGGCACATATACACCATGGAATACTATGCAGCCATAAAAAAGGATGAGTACCTGTCCTTTGTAGGCACATGGATGCAGCTGGAAACCATCATTCTCAGCAAACTATTGCAAGAACAGAAAACCAAATACCACATGTTCTCACTTATAGGTGGGAACTGAACAATGACATCACTTGGACACAGGAAGGGGAACATCACACACTGGGTTCTATTGTGGGGAGGCGGGGGGTTGGGGCGGGATAGCATTAGGAGATATACCTAATGTCAATGACGAGTTAATGGGTGCAGCACACCAACACGGCACATGTATACAAAGGTAACAAACCTACACGTTGTGCACATGTACCCTAGAACTTAAAGTATAAAAAAAAAGAAAAAAAAAACAAGTACACTTATTAAAGTAATAAATGACATACATTCATTGTTTTATTTAACATGTTAAATTGCAGTGTCAAAATTAATAATAGAATTCCAATAGTTGTGATCATTTCCAGTACCTAGCATATATTAAGGATCTATTCATGTTTAAAAAGGGATGAATAATCCTGAGAAGAAAAGCACTGTTGCTTAGAAAAAATACTGGCTGTAAATTTACATCAGTCCCAGAAGATTTTCAAAGAAAATCCCTTACAGAAAGGGAGAAATGAATTTTTCAAAAATATTTTATATGACTGACTCATTTGTTGTAATGAAGGAGAACGATAAGCGAACATGAAAAAACTTGGAATTCTTACAATTTTAGTTGGTAGGGGTAAAAGAAAATGATTTGGAGAGCAAAGGTCAGTGAGATTATTCAGAATAATAGATATTAAACATAATTATATATATTTCTTTGGGTATTCATCATTTAATCTTATGGGTTATATTTTATTGGTTTATGGGCTGAATTAATGAATCATAAAGAATCAGTTTGCAAACACTGAATCTAAAGTGCACGTGGAAAGATAATTTAAAATAATACCACCTGGAGATTTAGAAAATTAGAATTCAAGCTTCTATGCTTCTCCTTGAACCTATCAGACATCTTTAATAAATTCGACTAAATGATGTATTCTTCAATTAAATTATCTTGGGTGCCCATGAGAGTTTCTAGACTCATGGGCACCCAAGGTTTCATGCATTGATCAATTCAAGCCTTTACAAGATGGAGAGTGTCAGATATGATGAAGAATATAATACATAATATATATGTGTGTGTGTGTATATATATATTTTTGTGTGTGTATATGTATATATATATACACACACACACAACTTCTTGAAACACAACCATCTCTCACTTCTCCTGAAACCAGCCCTTAATTATTATAGATTTCTCTTTAGAGTACACCTACATTTGAGAAAATGTAAAACCCTAATGAATATTCAGAATTTACTGAGATCATAAATTTAGGACACATTTCTCCAGCAGCAAATACTCAAGCACATTGCAGGAATGCTTAGTTCTCAGGTGAGTATGGTATCTGAAATCTGTCCTGTAAGTGTTGAGCCAAATTTTCTTTCATTTACGACTTCTCTTCGCCCAAAATGGAATTGCAGAAAAAAATGGCCAACTCATAGAATGTCTACCAAACTACTAAGTTCATCATAAAAGAAAATAAAGAAAATGCATTGTTTTACATTTCTAATTTTATATAGAATGAGTTTATTGTTAAATGGCTCTTCTCTCCTAAATATTCATAAATCACATGACCTTCTAGAATTTCAGTGGGGATTGGTATTAAATTTGTTATTCCATAGGTTTAAAGCAGATCTTTCATCTGTTTTCGGGAAGTCAAGATATTTATCTAACTTGGCAGCTTTCAAATGTCCATTATTTCTTGAAGATCACCAAGACTAGTCCCTTTGTTTTAATGACCAGATATGTAATATGACTGAGGCTGCAAACTTGGACTCATTTTAAAAAGTGAGATAGTCTTTGATCCACCTCGGTTTTCAAATCCTTCATGTTGCTTTGACTTTTCTAGTTTGAATATGCTTCATTTCAGGAGGGATGGAAACAAAAGGTCTCTGCATTTTGCCATCTGCTAATATTCGTGCATGACTACTTCATGCAGGATACCTGGTGATTCTTTATTATTCTAGTTCTAAACATAGGTAAAGAACTTTCTCTGCTTGGCTTTAATATTTTCCCAAGTGTAGTATTAATTAATATAACAACAGAGCTTTCAAAGTATCTATTAGGTACTAACACAAGGTGGAACAAACATAGACTCACATCTTGAATTTTTATTTATATTTGACCATACTGGCTTGGTCACTATTCCTGTGATCTTCTCTGCATGTTCTTTTCAAATATTATCTCATTGCATAACATCATAAAACTTTATTTCTTTATAAAAGATCTGATGTCTTCTTATTGTGTGGAAGTTAAAATTTTATTGGTTTGTGTTTATTATTGGATTATGTTTATCATTTGTTTGATTATTGTGAAGATCCAAAGTTAATAATCCAAAATTAAGTTTACTTATTCTTATTGGTTCAAACTTCTGAGAGATGAATTTTCTAGAAGGTACAGTAAGACTATATCCTATGTTACTTTTAAAGGAGGAGGTTCCCAATGATATCTGGATAAACGTAGCCTTCTCTCACTAATGTAAGTTGTATTTTTGCCAATTTTGTAATATTCACTAGAAAAGCATATTGCACATTCTTCTTCTGATTGGGTGGTATGTAGTATATGTCCTGATGTGATTGGTATTTCTATCCTCTCTTATATTCACTGAAATATGCTTCAATAGGCTTCTACTCAGCTTTCTCATTTTCATCCATTCACCTAGCAAATATGTACTGAGAGTCTACTCTGTGCCAGATGTGGTTCTAAATACTCTGGATACAACAGTGAACAT
This sequence comes from Mandrillus leucophaeus, assembly GCF_000951045.1. Lineage (NCBI taxonomy): Eukaryota > Metazoa > Chordata > Mammalia > Primates > Cercopithecidae > Mandrillus > Mandrillus leucophaeus. The sequence continues at coordinate 152,221 of NW_012108608.1, forward strand.
AAAGGAGCAGGAGTTCTGTACTTGTGGAATTTCTTTGAGTTGAATGAGAACATGTCGCCCACATGTTCAACTCCTCTAGTGTTATTTTTCTTTTCTTCTGTTGATTTATGGGTTCTATTGATTCATGGTCTACTAAGTCATTTTTTACTTGAAATAGTTAATCTTTCCAGTATAAATACTATATTATTTAAGAAAAGATGTGAGCTTTATCTGTAAAACTGAGATAATAATACCTCATCACTATTTTTTGAACAGTAACTAAAATGGCATGTGCATGGTGAATAGCATATTTCCCGGAACACAGCAAGGATGTAAGAAATGTTTGCCCCTCATGCTCCAAAGACAAATGAAAGTTTATAGTAATAATCTGAGCAATGATAGAGGAAAAAATAAATTTAATCAGTGACAGATATGGCCTTCGTATCAAGTTAAATCCATTTGTCATAATAAAAATTATGTTTAACCATAAATGAGGCAAGCCTAGTCATGATCTATCATAGTATTACATTCATTTAAAGTTTCCAAAGGGGGCATCTTTTGATTTAACTAAAACACAAAAGGTACATTGTACAAATATCAACAGCATCCAAACCCAATAGCTAGAGGAGAGGTATAATAAAGCACCCTTATAAGCACTTGGATAAACTTTCCATCTATAAGTTTGCCCCACCCTTTAGAAAACTGAAGCATCTTTTAAGAAAATATCTAGGACCTGGGTATTGCTATTCATTTGAAATGCTTTTATTTTCTGCACACGCTTGCTTCTGTTTGGTCATGCACAAGAGCTTTCCCAGCATCAGGTCTTTGGAATGCAAACACTCACTCCACATGTAAACTTTAATTACTCTTGGGGTATGTCGCGATCTCACTTCACCATAGGGTCACACAATTGCATTCAGCTCTTCAGCACATTGTCCAATATTTTAAAAGCCTGCTGTCCACTGGAATCACAGCTCAACAAAACCTGTTGGCTCTAATGTATCACTTCTACAGTCTCTGGAAAGTGTTCCTTATCTGTCCATAAGTGTGTATGTCCTTCGAAGGGCTCTGCTCTTGAAAGATTTTCCTGGTCACTCTTGTTCCCACTGATTTTATTTCCTTCTCTAGACTTCTTGAATAACTATGAAAACAAAAGTGCTTTGAGAGATAATAGGGTACTATGGAAAACCTAACAGGGGAGCTAATGTAATCTGGGGTCAGAGAAAGTGATATTTAAGCTGAGATATGGATGGTGAAAACTGACCAGGTGTAAAGGGTTAGCAAAAATTTTAGGAAACAGGGGTGAACATCCTAAGGCCCATACCCAAGAAAAGGGAGATCATGGAGATATTGGATAAGCCAAGGGAGGTCCAAATGGCTGAAGCTCAGGGAAGAATGGGAGAATGTTTTATTATTCACTGTAGTTTTACATACTCTTTTTGCAGCCCTTGTAAGTGGTGAGCTTCCTGGTTACTTTGAATGTTTTATGCTCCTCATGTAGCTTTTACCAGCATACCATATGCTAAAATTTCTCGACTGACACATTGACTGTAAGGAAAACTGGCTTACTGAGGAGTATTAAATCAGTTGGATCTGTACACATACACATTCACACACACACACTCTTTTCTATCTCTCTTTCTCTCTCTCTCTCTCTCACACACACACACACACACACACACACACACACACAATTTGCTGGTTATCTACAAATACCAGACACTACTTAAAGCAAACTGTACATACTAATTTTTTTTTTAATCCTCTTAACTATTATCACCATTTCACAGAGGACACGAAAGACTAAAGATGTTAAGTATCTATCTCAAGAATAAAAACCATCAAGTAGTATTCAAACCCAGAAAATCGGGCAATATAGTTTCTGAGCTTGAGCATTTCATCACAATAAATACAAAATGCAATGAAATATCTTACGGTTTTTCAAAATTAATTCTTTTAAACTGTGCTCTGTTAAGGTTCCCCTTCCATTCCTACTATCTCTACTATATCCACTATAACTCTACTTGCAGCCCAGAACTGCTTACTAGCATCTACATTTGGATATGAAATAAGTAGTTCAACTCGATCTGTCCTAAATTGGGCTCATATTTCTCCCTCAAATCTCCTCCTTCCCCTTCATTCACTGTACCAGTTAGGAGCCCCACCATTTATTTACTTGGACACTTAAGCCAGAAGCCTTCTGTCCCTTCCATCCCACACCAATCCACCTACCATGACCTGTTGTCCTGTCACCTTAATGCCTCTCTGGCTGGACTGCTTCCCTCCTTCCCCTCTGTCACTACCTCAGTTCAGCTCCTCAGCAGCAGCCATCTAATGGATCTCTTGCATTTGATGTTCCCTGACAACATTCTCCATCCTGCGGCTAGGATATTCTTTCTAAGTTTTGATTACTATCATGTCACTACCCTGCATAAACCCCTTTAATATTCTCCATTGCCTTGAGAACAAGGCACTAATTTGCTAAAATGACTTCAAGCTTACTTCTATGACCTTATTTCTTGCAAATTATCCTGTCATATGCCACATACCTATTTAAATGCTGTTAAAGTTACTTGAAGTTTTTCAAATTCATCACATTCTCTCTCATCTTTAGCCTCTGCTCATCTTACTCTTTGTGCCTGGAATGTCCATTCTTTACTTCTCTTGGCTAATTACAATTGGCTCATTGGAATTCAGTTTAGAGGCAGAATGGAATTTCTGAGTGTTCTGATAATATTCTCTTATTAACATTACTTATCATACTTCTTACAATAATACCAGATTATCATGTCATTCAAGGCAGAGTCCATTTCATTAATGTTTGTATCCTTAAAGCATGCCATAGTACCAGCAGCCTAATTTGATATTTAATAAATATTCATTGAATTAAACATTTTATTTTTAATAGACAAACATCTTAAGTGTTTATAATGATACTTTGCTGTTTTTCCACCTTTTCTCTCATTTACCACCCAGGACTTTATCTCCCCTGTCTGTGCATGGAATTAGCTACAAAGTCTGATTTTACATTGACACTGACCCTAAATTATAGAATTTTAAGTATGAGAATTGTAAATTCTTCAGGATTCCTTTTGTAAAGAAAGAGCTCAATGTTTCTCTGTACAGTGACCTAACTTTAAAATGTAACACAATTTCAGAATTCCTTAGAGCTTGTCCATTTATTTATTTTCCATAAGAGAGCACTGTCAAGATGTGTGCACTTATTCATGTTATTTTCTCAGTTCTAACTTTCTAGCTCAACTCTTAGCATAGATTCGTCTACAGAGGACTTTGGGCCTCTAGAGCTCTCTCTGAAGAACAGGTTCGAGATGCCCACTACAGGCTCTGTGCTCTGTGGTTTATTAGAGGAATTTCCCCTGTGGCGATGAAGAAGCCTGCCTGGTGGCATAGAACTTTCATATGCATTAAAAGCTGGCTCTAAGGTTGTGAAGTGAGATAAATTTTATGGAATGACTTTGTTTGATGCAGCTGCAGAATCAATTAAGGCTGAATAGGGTCCTTAGTTGCCAATTTTAGTAATAGCTGAAAAATGCAAAATGCTGAGGCTGGTAGTCACCCAGATGTTTTAGTCCTGATGACTGGCACACCAGTGTTCATTCTTCCTGATCTCTCTTTGGTTCTTGGGCTTACCTCCTAATATAAATAGCTATTGTTCTTACTCTCTTCCATGAAGTCCAATTACTGAAGTGGCTCAAAATGGTACAATAGAAACTATGCTCTACTGTTCTATTTTCATGGTTGAGGAGTCTCAGTCTCAGTTACCCCACACAGGTGGATCATGATGAGGGTCAGTAATAAAAATAACAAAATGAAGAGGAAAGTCAATGGTGAAGAAACCCTGGGGAAGTTATAGCAGTACTCAATTGTCAAAATGAAAAATATGGAATGCAATTCAAACCTCCTAACTTTTATTAGAAAGCGTGTGTGTGTGTGTGTGTGTATATATACACACACATCTGAAAGCATATATTTATAGTGAGTATGCATATATATGTACAGTAAGAAATCAGACTTTTCACACCATCTTTAATTAATGTAGGACCACCTATATATCTGACAAATGATGTCAGCCTCTGAGACAAAGCTCCCACATTCATTTTTCAGAACTGGCGATTCTTTATCCTCTTATAGGTTTCCACAACTGTCAACATAACTCATATAAGAAGAAAAAGTCTTTTATTCTAGACAAGGAATATTGGAAATCCCAGTAAGCCTGAGGGTGACCTCCATCAAAACTGAATGAAAAACACGTATCTCTCTTTGACTTGTCAGCTGACAGGGTCTAGAGGTAACACCTAGTAGCAGTGAGCACCTCTAGCACCCAGATCTTAATTTCTAATATTCTCCAATTAAAGGAATCAGAGCTCCTTGAGAAATGATTGATACTAGGACAGGGGTAGAAAATACACATGTTAAATATACAAAACACAGTGTTGGAAAGTAAAGAATTATCCAACTCCACCCCCACCCCACCACACACAGAAATACAATGATGAGGTATATCAGAAGGATAAAAGAACCAACTGAAACAGCTCTCAATAGCTAAAGCTGGAATAATCTGAAAAAAAAAAAAAGTAGTTTTGGATTATAATCCAAAGTATAAATGTCCATGAGTTCATACTGATATAAATAAATGACTGCATAAAATAAACAAATGGGGGAGAGTAGGCAAGCCTCCTGTGTAGAAGGATTCTTTCCAGTCTTTGTCCTCAAGGAGGTGGAGCATAAACCCCACTCCCTACGTGTGGACTGTACTTAGTGACTTCCTTCCAAAAAGTTCAGCATGAAAAGGTTAGAGCAGGGGGAATATCTTTACAGTGGAGAAACCTGACAAACATTACCTCAGCCAGGTGATCGAGGGAAACATCCATCAGCAATGATGAGTTATGTTGATAGGAAATACCATCAGATGATGTGATGTGATCAGAATGGTCCTCCACCTCCATGGTCTTTCTCCCCAGAACCCATAACTTCAGTCTAATCATGAGAAAAATATTAGACAAGTCCCTCTTGGGGGACATTCTACACAATATCTGACCAGCACTCCTTACCACTGTATTAAGTCATCAAACACAAGGGAAGTCTGAGAAACTGTCACAGACAAGAGGAGCATAAAGAAATAATGACAAACGAATGCAATATGGCATGCTGAATGGGATCTTGAAACAGAAGAAGGACATAGGTAAAAATGACAGAAAACTAAGCAAGATGCGTGATTTAGTTAATGGTAATGTATCGATATTGGTTCATTAATTTGGGCAAGTGTACTATAATAATGTAAGATGTTAATAACAGAAAAAATATACCTAGGGAGCATGTGGAAACTCTGTTCTATGTTTACAATTTTTTTTTAATCTAAAACTATTCTAAAATACTGAGTTGATTTTTAAAAAACTTAATGACTTTCAAATCTGTTTTTTTTTCTACTTAGAAAAGTTAAGGGAAAAGTCCCCACCATTGCAATATTTAATATACAAAACATTAATCATTCTAATTATATTCATTTATCTAGAGAAATAAGTAAATATCTCATAATCATGTCCAAGGGAGAGAAACCTGAAAGAACACATCTCTTAGGAACAATAATCAAAGAAATGAATTAGAATGAGTTGACAAAAGATGAATGAGCTCTATGTAGTTTGGTTTATGGATGCATCAAATGGTCAGTAGGGAAGCTAGGAGAAGAATTTGCTCTTGCTCAAGTTAATGGTGTAATTTAGAGGATATGTGAATAGCACCAGAGAAGCCAACTTGTCAGAGGAGCTCTGTTTCCATAATTTTAGTATGATATTTGAAAATTATTTTCTTACTGATGTATTTTATTTCCTTTGCTTATGCCTTCAGAATATCTGGACACATTCAAAATGTGGTTTTATTAAAATCATGTCAACTTTGAAGTTTGATTTATCATGTCAGTGCCCAAAGCTGATGTTCAAATTGTGTGTGAAAGAGATAGTTCTCATCAAATATTCCTTATACTCCACTACATTTCTCATTCCTTGTAGCTAAGCCGGGACCATGTGGCTGGTTTAGGCCAGTGATTTGTGAAAGTGATGTTAGTCGCTTTGGGGCAGAGGCAGTTAAAAGCCCACGTCTCTCTCAACCTGTCTCTCTACTCCCCTGCCATTGCAACTTCACACAACATGTTTCCAGGTAATGCTGCTGCAAGATGGGAGCATCTACTAGTCCAAGTTTCTGAGTTATTTTGTTGGGAAGACACCTCTCCTCACAACCTGCCAATCTCTGTTGAACATGTAATATATATTACATACTGTATGATGCCCTAAGTTATTGGACTTTGTTGCTATATTTAGTGTTAGTTATTCTACAACTTGCAATGCAAATTGCATATATTTTAAGAAACAAATACTGCATTTTAGACGGTCTTATTATAGGTAGTCAGAAGTAGCTTTTGATATTACTATAAGGATTGGTTTCCACAGATCCAAAATCACAGTACTTTATCCCATTTAAAACATTTAATTTAAAAGGGACCACGTCTAGAAGTTCTGACTGGAAATAGTCCTGACGGTAGAACCCATTTGGGAAACAGATGGATTCTTGCAAAATTAGGAAAAATACAAAAATTCAAAATATTGGAAGAATGGGGATTTTGGCAAAAGATTTCATCAGATAGCATTTCAGGAAATGCTGCATCTCAGGTAGAGGGGTGATAAATCACAGCTACTGCTTGGCCTGTGATTTTCAGGAATATGGGGTGAAGAAACCACAGCTTTTGCAGCTTAGACCACGTTATTATTGCCTGAGATAGGGAGAGAAGAGTGTTGACCGAATGTAGTTTAAAGTACTTTGGGGACTGAGTATAATTTGCTTTACATAATTTTTATAAAATATGGGGGTATGAACAGGGAACATTCATTCACACTCTGCATGCAAAGACCTTGCAGACCAGCTTGGGATGCATTGCCGTTAGTCATTATCATTACAGTAAATAGCTTTTATGGACTGAAGTTCCCCAAGAGCTATCTTTCATTCATGTACTCAAGCTTGATATATGTGTTGTTATGGTTTTTATTTCTCCTGGTAACTTTTTTACTTTTAATCTTTTGAGGTACACAGTAGGTATATATATTTAAGGTATACATGAAATATTTTGATATAGGCATGCATTGTATAATAATCACATCAGGGTAAATGCAGTATCCATCACCTCAAGCTAAATGCTGTTAGCTTGAGGTGATGTTCATATCATTCACCTACTTTTTGATGGGGTTATTTGTTTTCTTAATTCTTGTAAATTTGTTTAAGTTCCTTGTAGATTCTGGATATTAGACCTTTGTGGATAAATAGATTGCAAAAATTTTCTCCCATTCTATAGGTTGCCTGTTTATGTGTGTTATAAACATTCCAGTTATACTTTTTTAGTTATTTTGAAATGTACAATTATTATTGACTGTAGTCACCCTGTTATGCTATCAAATACTAGATCTTATTCATTTTATTTAACTATATCTTTTTACCCATTAATCATCCCCAGTTTCCGCCATCCTCACTACCCTTTCCAGTCTCTGGTAACCCATCATTTTATTCCTATCTCTATGCATTCAATTGTTTTATTATTATTATACTTTAAATTCTGGGATACGTGTGCAGAACGTGCAGGTTTGTTACATAGGTATACATGTGCCATGGTGGTTTGCTGCACCCATCAACCTGTCATCTACATTAGGTATTTCTCCTAATGCTAATCCTCCTCTAGACCCCAAACCCCCGACAGGCTGCAGTGTGTGATGTTCCCCTCCCTGTGTCCATGTGTTCTCATTGTTCAACTATCACTTATGAGTGATAACATGCGGTGTTAGTTTTCTGTTCCTATGTCAGTTTGCTGAGAATTATGGTTTCACCCATGTCCCTGCAAAGGACATGAACTCATCCTTTTTTATGGCTGCATAGTATTCCACGCAGCCATACACATGTGGCCATGTGTATATGCGCCACAGTTTTTTATCCAGTCTATCATTGATGGGCATTTGGGTTGGTTCCAAGTCTTTGCTTTGTGAATAGCACTGCAATAAACACATGTGTGCATGTGTCTTTATAGTAAAATGATTTATAATCCTTTGGCTATATACCAGTAATGGGATTGCTGGGTCAAATGGCATTTCTGGTTCTAGATCCTTGAGGGATCACCACGTTGTCTTCCACAATGGTTGAACTAATTTACACTTCCACCAACAGTATAAAAGCGTTCCTATTTCTCCACATCCTCTCCACATCTGTTATTTCCTGACGTTTTAACGATCACCATTCTAACTGGCATGAGATGGTATCTCATTGTGGTTTTGATTTGCATTTCTCTAATGACCAGTGATGATGAGCATTTTTTCATATGTTTGTCAGCCGCATAAATGTTTTCTTTTGAGAAGTGTCTGTTCATAACCTTTGCCTACTTTTTGATGGGGTTGTTTGTCTTTTTATTCTTGTAAATTTGTTTAAGTTCCTTGTAGATTCTGGATATTAGCCCTTTGTGGATGGATAAATTGCAAAAATTTTCTCCCATTTTATAGGTTGCCTGTTCACTCTGATGATAGTTTCTTTTGCTGTGCAGAAGCTCTTTAGTTTAATTAGCTCCCACAAATGCATGGGAATATGCAAAGTTTGTTTTTCAATGCCTGGTTTCTTTCAGTAAACATAATGTCCTCCAGTTCTATCCATGGTATTGCAAACAAAAGGACTGCATTCTTTTTTATGACCGAATAGTATTCCACTGTGAATACGTACCCCATTTTCTTTATCCATTTGTCTGTTGAAGGACACTTAGGTGGCTTCCAAATATTGGCTATTGTGACTAGTACTGCAATAAACATGGAAGTGCAGTTATCTCTTCAAAATACTGATTTTCTTTCTTTTGGGATCCAGTGGGATTGCTGGATCGTATGGTAGCTCTATTTTTAGTTTGCTGAAGAACCTCCAAACTGTTCCCCATAGTGGTTATACTAGTCTACATTCCCACCAACAGTGTATGAGAATTCCCTTGTCTCTACATCCTTACCAGTATTTGTTATTGCCTGTCTTTTGGATATATGCCATTTTAACTGGGGTGAGGTAACTTCTCATTGTAGTCTCGATTTGCATTTTTCTAATGATCAGTGATGTTGAGCACCTTTTCATATGTCTGTTATTTGTATGTCTTCTTTTGAGGCATCTCTATTCAAATCTTTTGCCTATTTTTTAGGCAAAATATTATGTATAATATATGATATATATCATATATATATATCATGTATACATATATATATTTTCTGGTTATAAGTCTCTTGTCAGATGAGTAGTTTGCAAATATTTTCTCCCATTCTGTGGGTTGTCTCTTCACTTTGCTTATTGTTTCCTTTGCTATGCAGAACCTTTTAACTTGATGTGGTCCAATTTTGCTTTGTCTGCCTGTGCTTACAGGGTTTACTCAAGAAATCTTTGCCCTGACCAATGTGCTGGAGGGTTTCCCCATGTTTTCTTTTAGTAGATTCACAGCTTGAAGTCTTAGATTTATATCTTTAATCCATTTTGATTTGATTTTTGTATATGGTGAGAGACAGTGGTCTAGTTTCATTCTTCTGCATATGAATATCCAGTTTTTCCAGGACCATCTATTGAAGAGACTGTCTTCTCTCCAAGGTATATTCTTAGCACCTTTGTGAAAAATGAGTTCACTGTAGATGTATGGATTTATTTCTGGTAATTAAACTTCTTAACATGAATGTAGAGAGAGGATTTATTCCATGTTTCACATATTCCCTAGGGCACCCCCCAAACTAATTACTTGAGGGAAAGATGACAGATTCTATCAATTATGGTGTTACACAAAGATACGATTTTCAATAGCATTTGATGATAAATTAAATAATAAACATGTTGAATTCAGTAAAGATTCCTTTTAACTTCCCCTCTTTCAAAAAATTCTTGATAAGTGATTTCAAAAGTTAAAAGAAATACCTTCTGAAAAAGTAGATTATGGGTCTCGGGTTAAGACATTAATGGTATATTTCTCTCCACTTAACTAATGAGTAGTCCCAGTGCCCCACTAATGAGCCAAATGTATTTTTCAGCAAGTTAACAGCCCACAGAAAGATTTACATTTCAATTTACATTCACAAGGCAATTTTCTGACACAGCTGTTTTCCTGATTGACTACTTAAGAACTTTTCTTATAACTTTTTTCATTGCTTTGCTTTCAGAATTACAGTGTGGGTTTTCAGTTTTACTATGTTAATTTGGGTAACCTGCTTTCTTCAACTATAAAAAGATTTTTAATTAAATAAAAAGAAAACAAAAATCCCTGTCCTCATGGTATTTATATTCTGGGGATGGGTTGGGGTGAGGTGAAGGTAGACAATAAAGGCTACCATGAGGTATTCTAGAAAGTGATAAGTGCTATGGCAAAAAGAAAAAGTTGAACAAAAGTAAAGGGGAATTAGAATGGCAGATGAAGTGGGGGTGGGTATTGGCAATTTAAAATAGTATGGTCAGAGGAGACCTCATGAAGAAGACGACATTTCAGCAAGAGAGTTAGCCATGGTACTGCTATGAAAAGGGCAGGTAAACATGGCTCATAAAATAAGTGTGCAATGAAGAATTGTGGCATTGGTAAATATGTATGAAATTTGAAAGAAGTTCTCCTGGTAAAATTGTTTTGAAATGGCATTAGAATATCAGCGCAGTCATAATAGTGCTTGTTATAGTGCTACATAGGGAATTGTCCATTTATTTATGAATTGTTCTGACAGTTTATAGGTAAGTCAGTGGCTTTGTTTTGGCTTTTTGTTTGGTTATGTTTCAGCTATGGTCATAAGGTCACTGGCTACATTAATTAGGAAGGCTTATCAATTTTTGATTGTCTTGTTTTGACAGAAATGACACAAAGAGATCTCATCATAAATCTCAAGACAAAGGAGTAGCTCTGGTTTCTAAAATTCATTTGGGATGCATGTGATGGAGGCTCTCACTGCTCATAATTTTCTTTTATTTCCATCAAAGGGATGAAGAGTTTCTCCTTCAGTGACTACAGTCATCATTTCCCCTCCACTCCTCCCAATTGTCTGTTTCTCATTGTAGCTTCTTAGTATGTCAATGTCACATACACAATTCAGTCTACCCCCCTAGTAAACCATGGGTAGAAACATATTGAGAGGCTCATTTCAAACAAGTAAGTTGTAGGACTGCAGTCTTTTTTTTTTTTTTTTTAATTAATACTAAGCTGTTTCAAAATATTCAGCATACCCTTAGGCTGCTAACAAGGGTTTTTATCTACTCTGGAAATTTCATCAGTTATTGCTAATACATGTTTGGCCTTCTTTCTAGTAGTAAGAGATCCTATCCTACGTACTTAATGGCTTTACCCTTATCTCTTGGCTTCATGCCCTGTGAAGCCTGCTGGTGGCACCCAGACCCTAAGCCAGGGTTCACAATATTTACATGGTTGCAATGAAATATGCATTCAGACACCAGGGTTTTGTTGTTGTTGTTGTTATTGTTGTTCATTTGTTTGGCAGCAAACCAAACGGATGAAGACTCAACTCACTCTAAAAAAGCCAGCAATAATCATGGGGTAATCTGGACTCCTAAATGACAGCGTCTCACAGAATTTATAAAACTATACACAGTCAGGGCACTATCAGTTTGGTAGCCCTTCAGCATTGTGATGAGATCTGAATAGAGCTGTTTACTGCCCTGACCACCTTCCATTAGACTGTGAGACAGAATTCTCACTCTTTCAATAAATGTTTGGCTTTTCATTGCTACACAGTTGATGCTACTTCCTTAATGCTGATTTTTACAATAATTTGTTCCTGTCTCTATATTGCATTGTGCTACCTAGCTCAACATTTTCTTTGATAGTCATCAATTTAAAATTATATATGCTAAACTATATTTTAAAATAACTTATGAATCAAATGTGATGATATACTTGTGAAGAGACTGCAACACAATAGTGAGAACCACTGCCCTGGAAAATACTCACCTTTATTAGGTTACAAACATAACAATCCTTGCGTATTGGGCAGAAGGTGCCAGTGGCACAGCCATGTAAAACCCCACACCCCTTTAATATGCTTTTCTTCCACTGACTTAATTTTTCTGAAAAGAAATTACTGCCAGTGAATGCTCTCAAGCTTAGCTTTTTTTTTTCCCCTTTCTTACCGGATTCTCTGGTGGCCATTGAATACACTACCTGTTACTCCAACATAAATAAAACTCTAAATCTTATTTCCACTAGTTTCTCCAAATAATCTCCCTTTCTATGGTCCTATTCCTACCATGGGCCATGGTTTTTGCTAAATTTCAAAATAGCCATTTGCTAAGTATTCATCTCATTATTATGTCTAAAACTCATGCTTGCATTTGAATGGGAAGAGAGTTTGCAGTGTAGGCTAATTCACACTACAAGTTGTGGAAGCAAGAATTTGTTTGTTTGTTTGTTTTTTGAGACAGAGTCTTGCTCTGTCGCCCAGGCTGGAGTGCAGTGGCCGGATCTCAGCTCACTGCAAGCTCCGCCTCCTGGATTCACGCCATTCTCCTGCCTCAGCCTCCCAAGTAGCTGGGACTACAGGCGCCCGCCACCTCGCCCAGCTAGGTTTTTGTATTTTTTAGTAGAGATGGGGTTTCATTGTGTTAGCCAGGATGGTCTCGATATCCTGACCTCGTGATCCACCCATCTCGGCCTCCCAAAGTGCTGGGATTACAGGCTTGAACCACCGCGCCCGGCCGCAAGAATATTTTTCAGTGTATATTTTCTAGGTGATAATATGGTATTGCCAAAATATAAGTAATTTCAAAACTACAGGGAAAAGACAGTAATATCAGACAGCCCTATATAAATACCTTTGCCAGATCCATTTTACAAAGCTAAAATGTAGCTATAGAGCTATACACTAAATATAAATTTTACTCTATAATTTTTACCCATACACAAAATCTATTGTTTTGTTTTTAATCTATCTGTGAGAGGTTGGTTTGTTGAAAAGAACCCCTCTGTGTTCCGTCTCCTCCAGTACATGTATACAGTATATATTTTCCCAGAGGAATGAGTGGTCTCACAATATTTCTTCTTTCAGAAGTGTAAAAATATTACTCACAAGGAAGAGAAATATCTTATTTAAGTAGGAAATAGACATTTAGCAGATGACATATAATACATCAGCTACAATTTTATCTTCAGTTTTCCTTTTAGAAGCTATCTAAGCTGTGCTCTCTGGTAATAAGGTGATAGTTGTCTCTAGCAACATGGAAGTCCTCCATTTTCTGACATACTACAAATTATTAAAATTTTTATATATAAATATTTAAGGAAACAAACTTACAGTAGGACAACTGAGGTGAAATATAAAGAAAAGTCCCCTTTAAAAAGTCCAAATTTTAACTTCATAGTTAGTGAAACAGAAATTTTATGTACATACACAAACATAGGCATATGTACACATATATATAAACATTATTCAAATTCTGTTTAATAGATCTACTTGCCAAAGGGATAAGGAAATCAGGAAGAATATGGAAACAGTTTAATTCTAGGTTTATTAAGGTTAGAGTGGGATTGGCAGAAAATCTTTTGCTAGTATTTCTTAAGGAAGGATCCACTGACATTTTCGATAGGCCAGTTCTTAACAGGGAGGGATTGTCCTCCACATTATAAGGCATTTAACATCCATCTACTAACAGTCAGTAGAACTTTTCAGCTATTAAAACAGGTCCCTTTACTTTCTTAAAATACTTCCTAGGAAGTACTTGAAAATCACCACAGGATCTTAAACTACATTTTCTTGTAAAGGAATATTTTAATCATTTTTCACGTTATTTTCCTAAAACAAATTAGTTACTCACTCCTGAGTTGTTACGGATTTTTATAGCTTTGCCTGTGACCCATGTTTCCGCTGCTCTCTTTCTGCCTTCTAGGGCTCTGCATATCATCTCCAACCTCCAGCCCACTCTCCATGTCAATATCCCACACTCAGTTTCAACTCCAACAGCAAACTGTAACAGGATATGATTAAACTAGCATTGAGATTATTTCCTTATCTTGATTTTACCATTGAAAGACTGAGGGAAGAAAATGTCATAGAGAATTAAAATCAAATCAATACTTGTATTAGTCAGAGTTCACCAGAGAAACAGAATCAATAGGATGTACATATGTTATATAGAAAGAGATTAATTATAAGGAAATGACTTTTGCAATTATGGAGACTCGTAAGTGCCCAAATCTGCAACTGGCAAGCTAGAGACCCGGGAAAGCCAATGGTGTCATTTTAATCTAAGTCCAAAGGCCTGAGAACCAGGAGATCCCATAGTATAATTCTAGTCCAAAGGCTGGCAGAAGGAAATACAGAAAGAGCTGATTCTTAAGTTCGCGACCAAAGGCAGGAAAACACAGACATTCCAGTTCAAGGAAGGGTTCCAGTTATGTTCTATTCAGGCTTTCAACTCATTGGACGAAGCTCATTGATATTTGGGAAAGCAATCTGCTTTGCTCAGACTACAAATTTACACGTTAATCTCATTCAGACTATCCCCACAGAAACACCCAGAATAATGTTTGACCAAATATTTGGGCATCCTGTGGCCCAGTCAAGTAGGTACATAAAATTAACCATCACAATACTCTTGAGAGTCAATAAAACTCTGGTAATAAAGCAGTCAAAGAACAGAGCAAAGGACAGTGTTAAAAAGTTAGGTATGTGACAGCCATACCTAAATTTAACTCGACCTACAAAAACTAGAATTTGGTGTTTTCTTTGTCTGTATTCTGCATTGAGAGGTGCTTTAGTCCATCTGTATAAAACACAGGTAAAACTGAATTTGGACCCAGACTTCCATCTGAATTGAATCCTTTGTGATGTTTAGCAATAATTTTACATAGAAAGATTGTCTGTCACATCTGTAGTGGGAAAAACTGTTAGAGAACAAACTAAAAAGGATTAAGTGTGCCTTTTATAAGTATTAGATGTAATCTAGTGCCACATTAAAGCATGTAGAGCTACACTGCCTGGGTTCAAATCCCAGCTCTACTTATTACCAAATGTGTGACCTTGGGCAAGCACTTAAACACTCTGTGCTTCAGTTTCCTCATCTGTAAAACATGGATAGTAGGACTGAGCTGTTATCATAAAGCAGCAAAAACAGATAATAGTACATAGCAAGTTCTATATAACTGTTTGCTAATTTTATTGTTTTTGGCTTTTATACTAACATGTTCTTTTTTTCCAAAGTACTTAACTACTATCTGATATTTCACTGGCTAAGGGCTATGGGGGTAAAGTTAGAATTTTGAAGAAGGACAGATAATAAAGAACACTCCCTCCCGTGTTTATCACTTTCAAATGTGAGATCATGAGACTAGTGACTTGTCTGTCTTATGTTACTGTAACTGTAACAATATTCAACAAATAGTATGTGCCCAATAATTTTAGAAAGAACTTATTCTTTTTATAAAACATAAAAGAATGAATATGTAAATGAATATATAAATGTTCATATATACACACATAAACACACACACACACACAAAGAGAGAACGGGGGGAGGTAGAGAGCATCTACTCAGAGATAGTCACTGCTGAGCATGGCAGATACAATGATGAACACACACTCTCACAAAATTTACAGTTCTGTGGGAGAGATATTCAACCAATATCCACATACATATAGTTACTATGGAACTATAAACTCTGATATGTTCTCATCAAATTTATAGTCTAATAAAGGAAACATTCTAGATTTGAATTTATTAATATATTAATTATTATATACTAATTACCTGATTAGAAGTGTTATGAAGATGCCATGAGAGAATGAAAAACTAATATTAAATGAATATTTTATTTATATAACGTGATACTGAGCGTGGTGTAACAAATATATCATTATTTCTTGTAACTATACTTCAATTAAATTTTTTTACTAACTAAAAAAATCGCAGCATTTATCACTGTCTGAAATTACTTTGTGTGTTTATTCATTTTCAGTCACCCCCCAACAAACTATTAATACAATATAAGCACCAGGAAGGGTTATCAACATTAGCTGAATATTGCTAAATGAAATCTCTGGCTACTTTAAATGATTGCAACTCAAATTTTTCTGAGAATTGAAAAACTCCATGGACATAATAAGTAGAAAACGGACAAAAACAAAAGATAGTACATATATTCGTTCCCTGAGAAAATGTTAGTTTAACCTGTTTAAGGAGAAAATTTGATAAATATTGTTTCCAACATTCGTTTTGAAAGCCATATACAGTAGAAAAGAGAGAAAAATTCACGTGTCATATAGTTTTTTAAAATCAGAACTGACTTAAGTATTACAATAATTCACTTTCAAAGTGTTTAAAATATTAAAATTTATTTATGGGAAGTTCTAAAATGGTGATGATAATATTAAAAATGGTGCTGAAGCTTTACAAATCCCAAAGGCCTTTCATATATATAATTTGGACCTTCCAACAATCTGATGTTTCATGAAGTAGATTTTAGAGAGGAGTCAAAGTACTAGGTTTCCTCCTTTCTCCTTCTCTCACCAACAGTTCCTAACCCATCAGATGTAGACTGAGTGCTTGCTAAATATTTGGGAATTATTATGATAATAGTATAGTGATGAGAGTGATATTTTGTTCAGAGGCATCGTATGGACATCAGGTTGGAATGTCAAGAAAAGAACAAAGAAGAAGCCAAAATTGGAAAGAATCATTTGAATCATTACAGAATTTAATAAGTGAGACCATAAAATTAGTAGGTTTTTATGAGTAACCATCTTTTGGAGGCTATTTGGTGGCTTCACAGCTCACTAACTCTCCAACTTGTTAGCCTCAGTTTCTCAAAATGTAAACTAAGTAGAAATTCCCCAGAGGGTGGTAGAGAACATGGAATGAGAGGGTGTGCATAAAGCTTCTAACCCAATCTGGCATATAATAGGCTTTGAACAAATGTTCAGTGCCTGGTGCTGCTCCCCACTCCCACAGTGCTATTGTAGTTGCACCGTAGGCTTATTTAGCGACGTCGTCCAATACTGCAGTAATGAACCAGATTGCTTGGATAATTGGCAATCTCCCCTTCAAATCCAAGATTGATAGATTCAACATAAGTCTATGCAGTTACCTATTCTTATAATAGAGAGTTCTCATTAAGGAAATGGATTAATTGGCTTACTGATATTTTACCAAGAGCCAAATTTGAATAAGTGAACTCGGCAGTACTGAGAAAAGAAAATTAAACACTAATAAAAGGAGAGATGTTCTTGCTTAGGCTGAAATCTCAGCCACAGGCTCAAATCAGGGATCTGAGTTTACGATTTGACACTATGAATGGACATTAATGTCTGACAGATAAAAATGCTCTGATTTTTTCCCCCCTGACAGTTCACTTTCTCCACAAGACACGCATACCAGCTGGAGACTGCATGTTGTCTCCTCCTCTACATTTTCATGAGGGATTCCAAACCACACGTCAGGAAATGTGTTTCTAAAATAGCATCATGCTTCACTCTTGTTTCCACAAACAGCTAATAAGACGTATTTGGGACAAACTAAATTAGAGCAAAATATTCATCAGAATCGTCCCCAAAGTATCATAGAGCTCATGCTTCATTAGAAAATTTTATCTTAATCTCTCTCATCTCCCAATAAATCATCTTTCCAATATTTAGAAAGGCTTATTACTATGATGACTAATTTTAAGGATAAATATATAAATATGCACATACAAATATACATACACATGTTGCTAAATGAAAAATTTGATTATCTGTCCTATCTTAGTTGACCTGTCAGTAGCATTTAATGTAGCTGTCCTCTACCTCATCTGTGAAAATCTTTCTTTTACTTGGCATCCAGGTCAATAGATTTCTTGATTCTCTTCCTACCTTAAATGCTGCTCACTGTTGGCCTTTTCTGTTGGTACTCCCTATAACCTCTACTTCCAAACTTTGGAACATAGTAGGCATTTCAAATTTAACATGTCTCAAGCCAAACTCCTGATTTTTCTTAACAAAACATTTCTTCATTCAGTCTTCCTCATCTCAGTAAGTGGCAAATAATTCCACCCTCTGCTTCTACCAACATACTTGGAAATATCAGTAACTACTCACTTTCTTTTATATTCCACCTCCAATGTCAGTAAATTCCATTTTCTATACTATAAAACAACGGCATATTTCAAACCTAACCACTTCTAGTTGTCTTTGCGGCTGTCATCCTACTGTAAACTACCATCTTTTTATCATCTATCATCTGGATTATGGGAGTAGTTGCCAACCAGGTCTGATCTGTCCTTCTTGCCCTGTACAGTCTGTGATCAATATAGTTGTGACTCTGATCAATTTAAATCATATGATGCCTGATATGGATTGGCTCTTTGTCCCCACCCAAATCTCATCTTGAATTGTAATCCCCATAATCCCCATATGTCCAGGGTGGGACCTGGTGGGAGGTGATTGAATCATAAGGCAGTTTTCCCCCATGCTGTTCTGATGAAAGTTAATGAGTTTTCACAAGATCTGATGGTCTTATAAGTGTTTGGCAATTCCTCCTTCTCTCCTTTCACCCGCGGCCATATCAGATGTGACTGCTTTCCCTCCCACCATGATTGTAAGTTTCCTGGGGCCTCCCCAGTCACGTGGAACTGTGAGTGAATTAAATCTCTTTTCTTCATAAATTACCCAGCCTCTGGCAGTTCTTTATAGCAGTGTGTAAACAGACCAATACAATGTCTCTGAGAATTCTCTAATGCCTTTCTCCAAAATACCAAATTCTCATCATTGCCTTTACAGCCCTACAGATCTGGCCTTACTTATCTTTCTGTGGCCATCTATTACTACGTCTTTTCTTTCTCATTTACTTTGCTTCAGTAACATTTGCCAACTGGCTCTTTTGTGCATATTCATATCCTACGAGAGCCTTTGCCCTTGTGCCATTTTCTCTTATTGGAATACCTGTCCATATAAATGCATGAATTTCTCTTTCATAGTTGTAGGTAGTTACCAAAAAGGACTCCTCAGTGAATACTTCTCTGACTACTCATTTCAAAATTGTTCTCCCTCCCATCTCCTTTCACACACCACTTTACACAATGTGGTTCTTTCTATTTCTTCCTGGTCTTAAACATTAATTTCCACTAGACACATTGTATATATTTATTTATTTATAGTCTTATTTCCCATTAGGGTAGGAGTTTTGGTCTCTTCTGAATTTCCAGTGTTTAGAAAAATGCTTGGCACCTAAGAGGTAGTCAATAAGTATTTGTTGAACTCAATCAATCAATTTGTTAAACTAAAATTGGAGACTGTTTTCTGGCTCAAGTGTGGGCTGATTAATTTATGTAAAACAAACCCAAAATTTAGCCTTCAACTGGTGCCATTTATTTTCTTTTTATACTGTATTTTTTAGAGGCAGAATAAGTCAATCATAATCTTTACTTTCTCACATCTATATCTATCACAAAGAGAGTGTTGCTACATAAGGAGAAATGAAAAAGAAATTATATTGTTGAGGCTCAGAGCTGTAATATTTGATGAATATTCTTGTTTTTTGATAATACAAGTCTGATTCTTTTCATATGCCTGGAGAGGCCTTTATATGAATTTAAAGTAAAAACAATTTCAAGATACTAGTACAAAAGTATATACCCAATCTACATTGGATTATATTAAATACCCTTTTCTTTCTTCAAGAATCAAGAATGATGGAAATTCAAAGCCAATTAATGGAGATGAATTTCCAAGAACAATATTTTTCCAATGAAATTATAATTCAATTGCCTTTGCATATTTTCCTTCTGAAAGGACAATGCCATGTGTTTGTTTCATGAGGGCCACGCTCTACAGATATAGTATCAATACCGATTGCTTTAATTACCATAAGTGATTAATTTTGCATTCTCTGAAACTGTATTTCCTTTTGACCAGCAGGCATGTAAGTGACAGCTCTAGGTTACCCTGTTCTACAGGTAAAGCTAATTGCTTTGAAAGAAGAGAGAAAAAAAATGAAAGATCTGAAGTTTAGGTTTCTGAGAAATCAGAACTCTAAAAATTACAAAAACTTAGGTCTCCAAGGGGTTTTAAAGACCATTTAGCCCCCATAGACAAGGATGTGACTCTTAATAGAATCCTGGAGACTGCCAGAATCTGAAGCAAATGTATAAAATATAATGAATTACCTATTTAGAATAAGATACTGTTTCAACTTTAAAAAATGATTTAATGATGTATTAAGGATCTCTATTGGAAAAGAACTGTAAGCACATGTATATTATTTCCTTCTATTACTTTCATAAATTGCCTTGTTATTTGTGGGTATTGAATTAATTTTAATGCAATGAGCATAAAAATAATTACCTACTGAGGCATAGGTAATCAAAATCATATCATCACTTTTCCTCATATACCATGATTGCATTCGCAGCAGCTACGGCATTTGGTACAATGAAGATAAAAGCAAATATATTATAAATTCTTCTGAACTATATAGCTGTTACATCTAAATTTTCCACCCCAGCTCTGTTCCATGTATTTGAGAACAGTGGGAAATGGGCTTAAAGTGCAGATAGAGGGCCTTACCCTAACTCCAAAGAATATTTTTTCAAAAGTGAGAATAAATAGATATTCAAATAAATATTACAAAGTAAATCTCATTTAGGAATAAAATTACGATATCTCCCGAAAGCGCTAAGATTCCCTTCTGCCTGGGAAAATAAGATGTGGCTTTTCAGAGTTCAGCTGTTGCTAAGACAAAGTGCCCTCTAAGGTTTATCAAAAGGGTCATTGTTTTTAGAACAATTTTTAACAGTAAGTTATTTTTTAATACTAATTATTCAATTGAGGGAAGTTATGAAATAAAGGAGTAAACAGACCTTGGAATAAAAAGGATAACAAATGTCTACATTATGAAAAATGTGTGTCTCATGTTTTTATGAGAATATAACATTTCTGATATAAAAACCCTGAATGAAGAATATAATACATTATGCTTATTCAAGAAATTGGAAACACAAATCACACACTATATTCATTTTACAAAACCTCTATTTTGTTGAACTTTAGGGCTAATTTCTCTTTTGGTGATGTAAATTGATAATGCAATAATCTGTTTATGTGTCTTATTTGTAAAAAACATTCAAGGACTATTCAGATATTTTACTCATCTTGCTTCTCCCAGTGATGCTTGCTCTCCTCCCCACCTCACCGCCAAATGATTATACTGTGTGGAGCCTAGCTGTACATCAACCTGACCCTTTCTGCTTCTGTTTCCTCCTCTACTGAGGCAGAATAATGAATGAGAACCCAGGAAAACTTTTAAAAAACTATATTCTTTGTATATGGAAAGAGAGTGTACAGACACTGGTAGCTATTCTAGCAACTTTATGAAAACATAAATCATTTATTACATAGAAGAACAGTGAGAAAACAGTGGCTGTGACATCTGAGAATAGTTATTCCTGAGAATTACAAATGGGGCTTTTGCTTGACTCTGTTAAACCAAACTAACATGATTTCTGGGAGAAAGAGATTACTTTAAGCAGTCTCACACACTGGGCTTAGTGGACATGAGAAATGTCTTTCCTAATGAACATTCTACTGACAAATACCCTAAAGACAGTTTTCCTAAATAATATAACTCATAAAATTAATTAGGGAAAATTATTTTTACAGTTTTTTTCTATTTGAATCTAGCTATATCATACATATTGCATTAAGCATACAACCTGTGCAAAGCATGTAAATAAATAATTGAAAATCAAGTATTTTCTTATATTATGAGTAGGCAAAAAATACTACAAACAACTAGATTTTTATGTACTTACCATTAAGTTGTGTATGAGCTCTTTGGGGGCTCTACAAACATTTCTTCATATATATTTTATCAAAATATTATATAAAATGTTAAGTTTTCTTTTAATAGGTGCATAGTCTTTTGTAGGTCATTATCATAAGTTAAAAAATAATATATTCTGTGAAAAAAATCAATAACAAGATTTGATTTTCTGGCCTAAGAAGTCAGGGTTTACCTACTCTGCCTTCTTCACACAACCGCGCATCCCATTTCTTTCACCATATGAATCCTTCACCTTTCCCCATTAAGTGCTTATTTAAAATCCCATTTAGAATGTTTCTTCTGCTTCATGCAAATTCCACATGATTTCATTTGTTCCAGTTATGATACTGCCTTTTAATCATAAGTGAAGAGAGTGCAGAAAGAACCTTTGCCGATGGGGAAGACAAGAAAGCCACAAGGGGTCAGTGGACTTTCAGAAAGAGGGCAGGGTCAAGGAAAGCAGTGTCAAAGGTTGTGCCACAAGATGTCTGAAAGAAATCCACTGGATCTGATATATGGTTGATTAGTTATGGCCTTTGACAGAGCAGCTGTAGTAGTCAGCTAAATGCAAAGCACGTATAGAGAGTCTTTAAACAATGCAAAACTATATGTCTATGTAAAGCAAGTGTGTGTGTGTGTGTGTGTGTATATATATATATAATTGAAACATTTGTTCAGGGAAGAGTCAGTATAATGGGAGAGATTAATGATGTAAGAAAAGAAAAGGTATCATCGATGGTGAAGTCTAAATTTGATATGAATAACAATAAGCCAACAGAAAATAAGGCAAATGCAATATTTTTTGTGGGTCTTCTATATATTTAACAATTTCACATTCATTTCATCAAATCCTAAAGTGCTCTATAAAGAATTATTTTTTCCCAGGATGCAAACTTAGTTTTTGGTGAAGTTAGGTTTAAAATCCAGACCTGACTGAATCCCAGGACTCTAGGAGTAAAGGAAAATACAGCAAAGAGATTCAAGGGAGTTTACACAGCATGTTTAGAGCTGCAGAGTTAGGGCATCAAAACTGGGTCTGATGACTTGGAGAAGAGAAAAATTCTGTGATAGCCAGATTTTTGAAAGAGATTCCTAAGTAGTTTCAAGCACATAACTGACACATAAATTTATAATGCATGCATGCAGTCAAGTGCAGTTATGTGACTTATTCTAGTTTCTTCAATTCTAACAGAACAGAACATCAATATTGAATAAAGGCCAGGATTCCAAAATTCATACTAGTTGGGCCTATTAAAATATATGCTGAAGACAAGCAGTAGGGCTGTCTATGAAGTCTCTGAAACTAAACTTAAAAAAAATTCCAAGTATAGGAAATATGACCAATTATTTTATTTACCATATGGGACCTATTTAAGTATATGATTGGGAAAGTGAAATAAGACAAGTCTTTAAATTGGACACCGACCTTCTGCACCATCAATGAGAAAAATACATGCTGAGCACCTTTAGTGTACCTGATGGTGGGAGGGGAGGAGAGCCCACTATGCTTCATGAGCTTCCAGACTTATAAGAAAGAAAAAACCACATAAGCAAAGCAGGATATGCTGCCATTTAAACTAAATTATAGAACACTGATAAACACTGAATTAAATGGAACAATCTACTTGCAAAGTACTGGGAGGGCAATGCTGAGAATGAGAGAAATAAAGAGCCAAGGAGAGTGAATGTTTACTACTAGCCTAAACACCAAATCTAACCTCTGAGTAATCAGTTCTCTATATTAGCCAGTCAATTATTGCTTTATATTAGGGATATTGTAAGTGCTTCAACACCTACCCCTCCATACATGTATTTTAAACCCAAGCCCTTGACTATCTGAAAAAGATTAGGGCCTATCAGTCAGATACTGGAGGGCAACAAAATCTCTCTGTCTCTCTCTCTCTCTCACACACACACACACACACACACACACACACACACACACACACACGGGCCCAGTGTCCACAGGGACAAAGAGCAGTGTAGGGACAGATTAAGGAGAGCCTGATGCCACAGGAATCCCATCTCACATATGAGCCATAGAAAGATTCTCAGTCAGGAGTACTCCTGAAAAGCCAGTTAGAGAATGTGCATGGAAAGCTGATTTTCCCATTTCTTAAATTTTCTTCATGAATATTTATAATTAACAGCGTATAAATATTTAAACCAAACTACAAGTGAACACAGTGGTGGAAGAAAAAAGATATTTTCTGGATATTGTTTCTAAGATAAGTGAACACCTGCTCCAATTCCATAGCTGGCCAACAGAGGAGAATGTACTTTTCCTTGTCTATTTACACATTGATATAATCATTTTGTTAAGGGTTTTAAATTGAAGAGGATGGATAGGATGACATATCTGAACTAATACAAGTGGATATTCTTTATATCTGTTTGGTTAAAGTACAGACTAGTCTTGTACTCTTTATCTTAAATCTCAAGGTACCTCAATCTGAGGCCAAGTTCCAGTTTGTTTTCAACTTTTCATGCACGTTTTATTTAAGAGATAAGTTTCTGAAGACTAAATAAATCATCAATGTCACTATTTACTATTTGAAATGTCCTGGGCTTTCCTTATGAATAATGCTAAGCAAATCGTTGTTCACACCTAGTTGTGAATTTAAGTACCAAATATTTTGCCCTTTTCCCACCTACTTTTCATATTAATTCTCTCAGGTGACATTGTCAGAAACTGAAAAATGAGTAGATATTTTAAAGACTTTATGGATTATAGAAATATATGATATTATCATCCAGTAATAGCACTGAAAACATAAATGAAGTACAGATGTTAATTACATAACTTTATCAAAACATGAAAGCCATTCATAATGAAGAGGCTCTGTTCATAGACTGTGTATAAATTATTAACCTCTCAAATAAAAAAGTCATGAAGCAATGTAAATGTAATTTCAGACCCTCTTCTTCTCCTACTCTCCTCCTTCTCTCCTTCTTTCTCTTCCTCCCCTCCTTCCTCATTCTTTTCTTCATCTTCATCCTCTTCCTTCACATACCTAACGATAAGACATGGGTGTCACTTGGTTTATGAATGCTTGCTAATGCTTCTGTGTTTTCTCTGTATTTTTCTAAAATCACAATTGGCTTTTTCCTTCTACCCACTTCATTCAGTGACGACCCAAATCACTGTATTGTAACTCCCTGTGGAATTCTAAAATGAGCAATGTTTTATTGATGGGGGATTAGGAAGTATTGAACAAATCAGTAAATTAGTTGGGAGCAAAATATGTTGGAATTTAAAAATAGATATTTCTTCAGTAGAAGTATAGTCCACTGGTAGATCGTAAACCTCAAACTTAAAAATATCTGCTCCTTTAAACTATTCTGAAACAATAGTTCATGAAAAATTTGAATGCATATGTGATGATCTCAGATTTTTCAGAATCTAGGTCATTATAACATTGAAGTGATATAGATGCTTTTAAAGCAACAGTAAAGTATTTTAGTAGCATAATGAGATTCCACTTTTCTCCATCAGGTTTACATACACTCTTTACAAGACTGAACTAACAGTATTTAGAATAGATAGTGTCAACATCTGCTTATCTGGCATACCTTCAGTAAGAAGATATGACTTCCAAATTTATTTTAAATAAAATTGATAATTAGAAGAATAATTCATGTATCATATAAATTGACAGGAAACATTTTTCCATGTGGGTCAAAATGCAATACATATGTTTCATTTTCTTAACTACACATTTGCAAAAAGGCCTTCATAGCTTGCAAAATTATTGTATATAAAATTATCCAGGGTCATGAAAACGCATTGACAGATCTGTTGGCACTTGCAACAGTTACAGTCAATTCCTTACTGACAGCAGAACATTCACAAAATAATTGATCTATCCCAACTATAATGGTAACGTTTACTGTAGACATTCAGGCAGAAATAACAGCTTACAAAGATACTATAGAAAATTATGTAACAAATTTCACACAATAATTATCAAGTATAACTGTCAAATTAGAATGCAGCAACTATGAAAGAGTGATTGTCACCTAGAGACAATGATAGCAATCAACTTCTATCAGCACTGTTATTGCAGGAGCAGAGGTATAAATACTGAGAGGGTGTAAGAGAAAAAAAAATTATATCCCACATCCATCAAACCTCACATCCTACCATTGTACTTACTTTCATACCTACTGTCATCATTATGTAATATTTTGTTACTTATGGAGCACCTGAAGTGTGCATGCGGTTGCATCTGTCAAAAGGTGAGTCTTTACTGGAGAGCAAGAAGTGAAAGAATGACTTTTTGAAAATCAGGGATTAATTTAGAAAGCATCCCTAGATGATAGGACTTCTAGGGAAAATTTTAACCCAGTGTACCAGTGGCTAAAAATTAAAGAATAGAGTTGTACGGAGTTAAAGACAGGCACCTAAAATGTATTAAATAACAGTATTAATGGAAAACATCCAAGGCTAAATTGACTTACTGACTTACCTGAGGTAGATACCATGCTGCCCTATTCAATGCCTGCATACAGTGAACAATTATGAAAATTAATGCCCTCATCAGATAAAGCATGACAACTAGTTAAAAACTAGCATATATGACAATCACTATCTAAAATCCTTCCAGAAATAAAAAGAATGGTTATTTCTGATTTGAAGGACCTAAGACTAAAAATTAGTAGTTTATTAATTTTGTCATAAAACTTCATGTTCTATATTTATTTTAAATATACTCTCCAGAAATCTCAAATACCAATGATTGTTTTTGAAGTCCAATATTAATTAGATTGGCTTAATCTGACAATCAGAATAAATGCTAAAATAACCAGAAGCTTACAGGATTTACATATTCTATATTAACTCTTCTTTGACAACAAAATTATTTGTTTTAAATACTCAAAGACAAATTTTGATAATTTACCAGCATAATCATTGTCCCATTATATTTTCCAAAGAGCCATCAGGGTATAATTCACTTTCTGGAGCAAAATGTGCATATCTTTGTTACAAATAGAAAAACAACTGCTTTTCTAAACATGATTATGGAAACACAAAGTATGTTTTATGTACTGAGATAGCATCCGCTCCTTCTTAAAATCTTCTTTCGATTACATTCTTACAAAACTAACACTCTTCAAAAAGTGTTCTGTAATTTGGGGCTTCAACCTACATAAGACAGAATTGGGACTTAACAGGGAAGAGGAGAAGGAATCACACAAGGAAAACAAATTTAAGCAACATAAATTCACTTTTTAGGCGGGGTGAGGTGGTTCACGCCTGTAATCCCAGCACTTTGGGAGGCCGAGCTGGGCGGATCACTTGAGGTCAGGAGTTTGAGATCATCCTGCCTAACATGGTGAAACTCCATCTCTACTAAAAATGCAAAAATTTGCCGGGCGTGGTGACGGGCGCCTGTAGTCCCAGCTATTCAGGAGGCTGAGGCAGGAGAATGGCGTGAACCCAGGAGGTAGAGCTCTCAGTGAGCCAAGATAGCACCACTGCACTCCAGCCTGGGCGATCCAGGAAGACTCCATCTCAAAAATAAATAAATAAATAAAATAATAAGAAAATAAATAAATAAATAATTTTTTTATTAGGTAGACTTTTTGAATTATCATCAAATTGTTTTTCTGCAACTCACAATTATTGATCTTTTTTCATGTGCCTAATAGTGCCTTATCTAGACTCTTAAACAAAATGGTAAAGGTAATAGGTTTTTTCTTCTTACAGTTTCTTCTACAATATCAAACAGAATATACAGAGATATAATTCAAAAAAAAACTTACTGAAAAGTCTTCAAAGATTTTCTTGAGTTCTTTGTGACCATGCCTTTCAGCAATATGTGCGGGGTCTGAACCCTCCATATTTTTCATCTTAGATGCCCAGGTTGCTCCTGAACATTGAAGCAAATGAATAGCCAGGTTCTTTAAGCCAAACTTTGCTGCACAGTGGAGAAGAGTTGGAAGTTCTTTGAAATGAATATCTGTAAGCATAAGAAGTAGTAGGATTTAATGTTTTGATTTTATTGGCAATCTCATTAAAAGAAACCATCAATAGTTTCAGCAATTTAGAATCTTCCCCTCACTCAATTTCCTATATTAAAATAAATATAAACTCATATTCTCACTAGCATTAATGCACCAATCTTATTTGTCAGGTAAGTTTAATTGTTTAATTTAAAAAGCCACATCAACCTCTTAAATGAAAAAAAAAGAAAGAAAAACATGCTGTAATAACTCCTTTTGAATGTACCTAGACATTAACCAAACACTAAATTAAAAAAATTCTGTAAGTTCATCTATGAAATAATTTTATATTCTACCTCCCTGCCTAGTTTGCTTCCTTCCAAAGTTGAAACGAACATGAAATTCTTTGAGGGGTTATACTAGATTTCTATATAAAATTTTTCTTTCACAAACTGACTGCAACAGAAAATACAGGTGAGCGTTTTTATAAATAACTTCAGTGTGGAAATTTCCATCTGGATTTTACAACTTTTATATCAATGTCTTAAAGAGTTTGATTTTTCATAATTATTAACTATCAATTAGAAGACATTTATTAATTTTATATCACTATAAAATGATGAATGTAACCTGTATCCCAATGACAAACAAAACAAAACACAAACGAATGATGGTTTGTTATTATTCTATACTTTTGCACTTAGCTGAAAAAAAAGTTATGGAAATTACACATCAACATAATAGCTGTGGCATTATCAGAAGTAAGGTGAAGACTTATAGCAAAATAATCAAAGGAATCAAAACCAAAGTCAATTGTCTTCCAGTAAACTTTTAACGCAATGGAAAACAGCCATCTCATTGCTTTTTTGAAAACTGTGAATTTGCTTTAATCATCTTAGTTCATACACTATGTAGTTATTTTCTTAAATGTACACATTTACTTTGCAAACAATTTACAGTCTTACTTGTTAGATTAAAATAATAGATTTGTTTAGGAGATACAATAAACGTTTAGAATGTGTTTAATCTACAGTGTACGTTTGTTTCATTTCATGGCAATTTTCATTTAATTAATCTAGATTCACTGCCTCTGTTTTTATCACGAAGGTGTAAATAGAGAAGCCATAATTCAAACCAAAGTATGACAAATTTACTTTTCATTTTTCTTCTAGACCAAATAAAATTTTAGTTTTCAGTTGTTTCAGCCAATGTCTTTCAAACAGTAATTTCATGAGAATAGAATAAAATGTCTGGGGGAATTTTTTAAAGAAAAGTCCAATGTCACTTGCTTTACAAATACAAATAAACAGGTGAATTGTCACATAGCAAAGAAATCAAATCATACATTTGTTTGTGCAGAGCTGCTCCTAAACTTTTGGAGGCAATCCCTACAAAAGATGGCTAATAATTAAACAGAAGTAATCAAACCAAAGCTTTCAAAAGATTAACCTAGCTCACTAGAATAATAAAATGAAAATATACTCAAGTTTGGAATATGAGCATTAAACAAGAATTTAACAGTAAGATGAGTATTGAAACTGGAAATTCATGACCACGTAATCCATTTGTTTTAATAAATCATTATTTTATCTGGAATAGTAAATACTCATTCAGAGTAGAATGACCAGGTGGCCTCTTTGGGGCAAAACAACAAAGCACACAATAAAGAGACGATTAAAAATCAGGAAATCTGCATTCTAATCCCAGCTCAGCCACCAAATCTGTGGTTCTTAAGAATTCATCTTGTGGACCTCAGTTTCCTAATTTATAAGATGAAAGGGTTGGGGTCAAAATTATAGAACTTCTGATATTCTTCTGGGCTTGATGCCATGCCACAAATGCTTTAAGTCAAGAAACTCTCTGGAAGGTATTTTTTCCTGGGTTTTAATCAGACACCAATTAGAATAGGGAAGGTAGCTGCAAAGGTTGAAGAAACATAATTTTTATTCCTTTCGTAATAGGATTTGAAACCTGATGAAATGTTATTATTTCCGTGGATCTGTAAAAACAGAGCATTGCCGTGTTTATGAAACTTTCTGCTCTCTGACAGGAGAACCATTATGTAACATGTGAGGTGTCACTTTTCCAATTCTGTCAAAAGATTAGACATATAATTCTTTTTAGGATTTTAAGAAACAAAAAAATGCTGCCAAGGTTATCATGCTTCTAAAACCTTTATAATGTAAACAAAATGCACAAAGGAAATAGTCCATCAAAACCCTATGCTACAGTTTTGTTGTTATCTCTCATATTATATAAAATATAGCAGTGGAAAATTCATAAATAGATATATAC
Source organism: Mandrillus leucophaeus (assembly GCF_000951045.1). NCBI lineage: Eukaryota > Metazoa > Chordata > Mammalia > Primates > Cercopithecidae > Mandrillus > Mandrillus leucophaeus. Next base: position 182,275 of record NW_012108608.1, read on the forward strand.
TTTACTATTAAACTCAACATTGAACCTGCCTCATTAATTGTTATAATTGAATTCTTGTTACTAAAATATTCTCTTAAATAAGAGAAAAAATTAGAATTTGCATCCACTTGGTATTTCTCTTGTTAATTATCTCAGGAAATTTCATACAAGATACTCTTTCTTTTAAATGTTTTAGTTGAATAGGTTAGGTCCTAATCTGCACTATATTCATATGAGTCTTAATTTCTTCTTGTTAAATAAACTTCAAAATAATGTCTTTTATTACTTAAGTACCAAAATTCTAAAATTTAATATTTATTTATCATGATAAGCAATATAGTGTAGCACTTAAGCATTAGGACTTTGGAGCCAGATTGTATGGATTAAATCTATACAATTTAATTTAATTCTAGTATTTAGTCATAGTGTCATTTGCACAAGCTACTTGAACTTAGGCCTCTTAATTTTCTTAATATTCAATTGATGACCACAACATCTGCTCAGTTATTAAACCTATGTCCAATGTATTCTTCCATGCAAAAAGTACTGCTAGTCCTCATTAATTGGGAATTCTGTTTATGCAAATTCATTTACTCACTAAAATTTGTTTGTAACCCCTTAAGACACTTTTCCAGGCATTTGCAACGAAAAATACGTATAGCAACGAAAAATTTGAGTCACCCAAAGCACACATTCCCAGCTGGGGTCAAACAAGACAACCCTATGCCTCCTTATTTCAGCTCTCATACTGTAAACAAATGTCCTGTTTGCAGTCCATTTGGTGCCACAACTGTCACAGCTTTTGTGGTTTATTTTGGTGAATTAGCTGTTTAAAATGGCCCCCAAGCACAGTGCTGAAGTGCTGTGTAGTATTTCTAAGCACTTGAAAGCAGTGGCGTGCCTTATGGAGAAAATACATGTATTAGATAAATTCATTCAGGCATGAGTTACAGTGTTGACGGTAAGTTCAGTTTGAATCAACAGTATATATTAAATAAGGTATTGTTAAACAGAAACACACATAAAGCAAGGTTATGTATCAATTGATTGATGAAAACATTGTGACCGGAAGCTCACAGGAACCTAATCCTATATTTCTCCTGGGAGCAAAGGTTCAGCACTGACTTATTCGATTACTTTACAGAACATAACTACTGCAAATAATGAGAATCAAATGCATTTTAAAGCAATCCAGAGGCCCCTTTTAATTTTGGAGAGGGAGTTCATAATTGGTTTCCCATTGCAGCATGGCCAGTTATTTTCTGACTTATGGTGCCTTATTTTCTTTGCTCCTCCATACAGTCAGGGAGGCTCTGAGAGAAACTACGGCCCCTGTATACTGCTCCTCAGGGTGAGGCCAGAAAAACTGTGGAGCTGCGGGAGGCAACTGTGAGCATTGAAGTCCGTGACTTATGAGACCTTCTCCCGGGCTATCTCTGTGTTCTGGGCCCACTCAGTTAAAATCCAAACCAGGAATGGTTAGAATCCACTTCCACAACCAACCAGCTAGTAGAAAGAAAGAGTAGTTCTACAGCCTTGATTCTCTGTTTTTTATTTTTATTGTCAGGCATAGACAAACAACAGGAAAAACTTTGGGTGAAGATGAATAGTTACTTGTTGTTCTCAGATAATTTCTTTGAAAGACTGTACATTTTAAATTTTTTGATAGAAATTCTGTATTTTGTTGATCTGTATGCTTAAGATTTGAAAGTTTTGTAAAATTGTAAAACTTGAGTTCTAAAATGATGATATTCTGTCATCCAAAGGATCTGCATGATGAGTTGACAAGAAGTATGAGAAATAAATGGAGCATGTGACCTCAAACCCAGAAGGGACTCATTGCTTACTGAATACCGGAGTGGATGGAATCCACCCTAAAATTAGCAGCAATAATGATAGGAGGAGGAAAAGGAAGAAGAAAACATGGTGGTTAACAAATGGAATTGGAGAGGTAGGGATTTAAGGTACTTAGTGGCAGATTGAGTAAGAGCAGATCAACAGAACAAGGATGTGGCAGGTGGTGCAAGATGCTCTGATTTCAGAAAAAGAGTCTTTGAGAACACACTATGAAGTGCCGTCTTATCTAGGACTGTGGGCTAGAATGGCCAGAGAGAAGTAGGCAATGAGTAAAACAAGGTTGAAGTAGGACTTAAGGCCACAGACGAAGAGCCTGGGAGCTTGGAGTCCATGTGTGGAGGTAATTCTAGGAAGCAAAGGGAGATGTGAAGTGTTTATTAGAAGTTCCTAGAATTGATATCAACTAAAATTAAATCTCACAATATTTAAATACGTTTATTTTCCATTTTCCACTAGAAAACCCAGACAATGTTGAGGCAATAAAAAGAGCTGGACAGTTTCATGTTTACCCCAATCCATCCAATCTGTAGCTAAACCCTGGTTCAAGTCAGAAGCCTCTAAAAATTTTATTTCTATACAAATATACTTGCATTCTTTTCCTCTACATTCATTAGAAAAATATTCCTCTTGAAAATTACCAACTTTGTCTCTGCTGTGTCTTAACAAGACAATAACCAAGAACCAGGAAAAGATCCAGGAAAAGTTGAACAGTAAAAGTGCATAAACCAGATGGGCTGGGTTGGGATCAGATGGTTGGGCACTCTGGTACAGAGCCATGCCTTACAGGTAAAATGCTACCTACTGGCCTTTATTTAGATGGGTCTCACATGGACATTCAAGAAATTAGGGCCACAAAGCAGTAAATCAATATGTCTGGCAAGGAAACTTTACTTCATTAGTAAGGACTATTTCAGCATTTTAAAAGGAATACCTTTTAGTCTTGAGCATTGGAGTTGTTCTTTTAAAATGTTAAATGATTTGATAATAAAATGCACAAAGGCAAGGAGGTAAATCTCAGAAATCTTATGGGCAGTAAAAGGAGTGGGTAGAACTTAAGATGCCTTTGGAAGCACTGTCATATATGTATTATAGAGACAAAATGAAAATGGAATATGAGAATGATTAGGGAAGCCCCAAGTGCCAACCTGCTCTGCATATTTCAGACGTGCCAATATTTATATTTTATAAATATTTATTTATATATTTATAATATCTATTACATATATATTTAATAATTTAATCTATGTATTCAATACATACTTTATATATTTATATGTTATAGAGAGATTATAGATAACATATATTTCTATCAACCTATCTCTATCTATCTTTCAACACACACATATATACACACATTTTATTGATTTCTCTTGAGAACCCTGACCAGTACAGTGAGGAAGATGCTGTGGTGGCTTTGGTAAACCATAACTTACAGAAAGAAGGCATAAAAACAAGTTCTACATCTAAGTTTCTTTCCTTTTCAGAATAATACAATGTGAGTTTTCAAACCTGAACATTTTTTTAAATAACTATTTGGTAATGGCAGAATCCAGTAAGCAAATGAGTCCTTTCAGAAAGGGCAGGGAGGTGTTCTCAGGGTGGATTAATAATAGGGTGTGGTATACAGTGGTTTCTGAACCTCTCAAGAATTTCAAAGAATTTCAGACATTTGAGGATCGTTACTGCATAACAACTGCAAAAGAAAGAGGGAGTTTCCTAAGTCGTAACTTATTCAAGACATTAATTAAAAAGCCCATTTGGCCCCACCTCCCCTCTGTGTGTGTGTGTGTGTGTGTGTGTGTGTTTCTAATTGAGGCCAACCCATGCAAACATTTTCCTAATTAAAGTAAATGGATATTAGAGAGCCTATTTCCTGTTATCAGTTACTAATAGATACTATTTATGTTTCTTTTCCTAACTCTATGATATAATTATAGATGCCTATTACTGTTGACCCTGAAAAACCTACAATTTGTGTGTTGGCCCAGAGAAGACAAACATATGTGCCTTGGTACTTGAGCACAGACAGTTCAGTGCAGCATATTCAGAAGGCACACATGCCAATTTTTCATTCTGCTAATAGCAGATGCCATGAATAAGAAGAACAAAATAAAATGAAAAAAAAAATGACAATCTAAATTAGTGCCTTAGTCCAACGAAGAAGAATCATTTTATTTGGGGAGCTCAAATATTACTAATTTGTATCTATTGATACCAGGGTTTTATTCAGTCTATGGTTCACTTGGTTACCATTAGCTAAGTAATTAATATAATAAATTTTTATTGAGCACTAGAAATTCTTCCAGGGACTGGGAAGTAATCTGTGAACCACACAGGGCTTCCTCTTAAAGGGCAGTATTTACCCATAAAGACAAAATGGCTGATATGAAGGAAATCATATACTACGAAACAAAAATTACAATGTTTCTAGGATTGTAAAAATAATGAAAAGAGTATCTGAGGTTATTTCAAACTTGTCGTCATAAGTTATTCATTATAATAGTAATTTATATAATTAGGCAGAAAAACTTGAGAACCTTCCTTTAAATTTAAGATAATCTTCCCTATAAAGTTTCCTCTGACTGTCCTCTTTCTTTTGTGCTCCCATGACACCCTGAGCTCCTGCTCACTATAGGGTACCGGGGCACAGTCATCCAGGGACTAGCAAAGTGGCCACTGGAGCTAGGCTGCCTGGATCCAAGTCCCAGCTCTGCCACTTACCATCTGGGCAAAGTATGCAACTTCTCATCCGTAAAGTGAAGATTAAAATGGTACCTACTTCAGGATCATTGTGAAGAAGTAAATGACAGTGTAAGTAAAGTGCTTAGACCTGTTTGACAGAGTAAGCAAAACACATGTTAAGTGCTATGCGTAGGGCACACACTGTATTCAGGACACTTATTTCTGTAGTTTTGTTTTCTCGTTCATTGGCTTCTGTGCCCTCTGAGAGTGTGGGCTGTGTCCTGTTTATCCCACATTCTTCTACCTTCCTTCAGTATCTAGAAGAATACCTACTATGAAGTGGAGTACATTAAACTTTTTGTAAGCATTTCTGAGTTTTTTTTTTAAATAATGGTATGGGAAAACATATTTTTAGATGAACAGTCACTCTAAGACTACTTCATTCTGCATCCATGATTTTTTTTTTTTTTTTTGAGATGGAGTCTAGCTCTGTTGCCCAGGCTGCAGTGCAATGGCATAATCTCGGCTCACAGCAACCTCCGCCTCCTGGGTTCAAGTGATTCTCCTGTCTCAGTCTCCTGAGTAGCTGGGATTACAGGCATGCACCATCACACCAGGCTAATTTTTCTATTTTTAGTAGAGACGGGGTTTCTCCGTGTTGGTGAGGCTGATCTTGAACTCCCGACCTCAGGTGATCCACCTACCCCGGCCTCCCAAAGTGCTAGGATTACAGGCATGAGCCATCGTGCCCGGCCTCTGCACCAATGATTTTAATTCAAGCACACAGAGTGATGGAATAAAAAATCTATCTTGACTTTAATTTGATTTATGTCAATTTGATTCATGTACATAAAAATGATGCCAATCAATTACTGTTCACTCAGTGGTTCTCACTGGTGATTCACAGAGGCGTAGAATCAGCATCATATAAAAATTTGTGAGAAATGTAAATTCTTGTACCCAACCCAGACCTACTGTATCAGAAATTTGAAGAGAGATGGCAGCAATCTGAATTTTAACATATCCTTCAAGCGACTCTGAAGCCTGCTAAAGATTGAGAACCATGCCATTAAATAAAAGAAAGAATAGGGGCTTGGTTCTAATAATTAAACAAAAGTGGATAGACAAGAAAATTGGGGTTAACCTCACAGAGAGCTACATAAAACTGCAAAGTGTACAAAGTAGTGGACTTTCTCTCCATTCTGTTCACAGTTTCTGTAAAAAACTTCCCTCTTCTGTCATGGTTTACATATTTTAAAATACATTTTCAGTAGAGTAAATGGAAAATACTACAATAGAAGTGAAAATTATGTGTATTATATTTGCCCCATATCTTTTTTTACATTTTATGAAGGTATGATTGACAAATAAAAATTGTATATATTCAGTGTGTACAACGAGATAATTGGTATATGTACACATTGTAAAATGATTACCACAATCAAGACAATTAACATACCCATCACCTCATACATTTATAATTTTCTGTTGTCTGTAGTGAGAACACTTGAGATCTACTCTTTTAGTACATTTCAAGATACAATACATTATTATTAACCACAGTCATCATGCTGGACATTAGATCTCCAGTACTTATTCATCTTACAACTGAAGATTTGTGTCCTTTGACCAATATCTCCTCTTTTCTCCCATCCCTGGAGCCCCTTAATACCACCATTCTACTCTCCGTAAGTTTGACTTTTCAAAGATTCTAATATAGATGAGGTAATCATGTAGTATTTGTTTTCTGTGTCTGACTTAACTCACTTAGCACACTGCCCTTCCGGTCTTTCCATGTTGTTTCAAACGGCAGTATTTCCTTTTTTTAAAGGTGGGATAATATTCATTTGTAGATGTATACCACATTTTCTTTATTCATTCATCCATCAAAGGACAATCACATTTTTCCCATATTTTGGCTACTGTGAACAATGCTGCGATGAATATGGGGGTGCAGATATGTCTTCAAGGCAGTGATTTTATTTCCTTTGGATATGTACCCAAAAGTTGCATTGATGGATCATATTACAGTTCTATTTTTATTTTTTATGCTGGGCAAACATTGGAACATTTTTTAAATTAACTTTTTATTTATAACTGACACATAATTATACATTTTTATAAGGTACAGTGTATGTTTCAATGCACACATACATTGTATAATGGTCAAATCAGGATAATCATTTCCATCACTTTTCATTTATCATTTCTTTGTGATGATATTCAAAATATTCTCTTATAGGTAGCTATAAATATACACTACATTGTTATTTGCTATAGTCACCTTACGGTGTAATTGAGCACCAAAACTTATTCTTCCTAACTGTAACTTTGTACCCATCAACCAATCACCCCTAATTTCCCTGCCCTCTCCCATCTGCAGCCCCTGGTAACCACTATCCTACTCTCTACTTCCATGAAATCAACTTTTTAAGGTTTCACGTATGAGTGAGATCATGCTGTGTTTGTCTTTCTGTGCCTGGATTATTCCACTTAAAATTATGTCCTTCAGGTTCTTCTGTTTTTGCAAATGACAGGATGTTATTCTGTTTTATGCTTGAAGAGTATTCCATTGTGATATATAACACATTTTGTTTATCCATTCATTTGTAGTTGGGCATTTACGTTGATTCCACATCTTAGCTATTGTGAATAATACTGCAATAAACATGGAAGTACAGATATATTTTTAATATACTGATTTCATTTCCTTTGGATATATATCCAGTAATTCGATTGCTGGATTATATAGTAGTTTTATTTTAAATTTTTTGAGGAACTTCAAGACTCTTTTCCATAATAGCTGTACTAATTTATATTCTTATCCACAGTGCATCAGTTCCTCTTTTTCCACATTCTTCCCAGAATTTGTTATTTCTTATCTTTGTCATCATAGCCATTCTGATTGGAATGAGGTGGAATTTCATTGTGGTTTTGATTTGCATTTCTCTAATGATGAGTGATGTTGAGCATTTTTTCATATATCTGTTGGTGATATGTAATTGCCATTTCTTCTATTTCTTTTGAAAAATGTTACATTGTCTTTTGCCCATTTTTAACTGGATTAATTCACATATATGAGTAATAATTATAATTTTCAAGTATAAGTAAACCCAATGTTGTAGTTCAGGGACAAAACTTAACAGTATGGGCAAAATAAAACACAGACAAAAACAAATATATTAAACTATATCCTCTTTACAATGAGCATATTTTAAAACACGAGGAAAGTTTGAAAGTTAATGGAGGAAAAAAGACATAACCGCGCATATAGTAGCTATATATCAAGAAAGCTGAGGTAGCTATAATAATATTTGACAAAAAAATTAAGGCAAAAACCATTACTAGAGTTAGAAGGTCATACTTTCATGATTTTTATGAGGAAGACATAGTTAAACATTTTAGGTGTCTAAAAATACAGGCTCAAAATATATAAAGCATAAAAAGGAAGTGAAGGAATATAAGGAGAAACAAAATCATTATCTTAGGGGCTAATTTTAACATACTTCTCACTGTGGTAGAATAAGGAGATTCAAAATTAATAATGCCACAGAATATTTGAATAAAGCAAGTTTAATATAAAGAAATATGTAAAACATTGTACCTGACAACTGAAGAATGATATTTTTTAATGTACATAAGAAATATTTATTTGGAAGAACTGATCATATGTTGAACTTAAAGCAAATCTCAATAAATTTCAAAGATGTAAAAAGGTATATAAATGGACAATTATGAAAGGTACCATTAGAATAACAGCACAGACCTTTGTAAATATCAGATGAAAGTAAAAAGGGAATAAACATCAGTCAAATCAGTAACTATAGATTAAATCATCTACTTTAAAAATATTTTAAAATTGCAATCCCAACTTAAGCCCACATCATGCTAACTTCCAAATAGCCTTTATACAAAACAAATTGAAAATCACATGCTAAACAATATTTATAATAATTTATTTCTTAGAGAAATATGCAATCAATAGCATTTTTAGAAAAACGGTATTGTTAGAATAATATTTCAACTAAACATTACCTATTATATTCCTACAAAAGTAATTTCCATTTGCATCTTGTAGATAATGATCACAAGCAATATAATTTCTTATAGTCAACCAGGTGTCGTGGGTAGATAGAGGACATGCTTATTTTTCAGGTTTCCGTCATTGTCAAAAGTTTGTTCTGTGAGAATGTATGAATAATTCTCATCTTTCAAGGTCATCTTTTCAGCTTCCAAGATGACTCAAGTCAGAAACTGATACTTAGCCAGACAGGAATGGCGTAAAAGTGGCTGGAGATGGGCCGGGCGCGGTGGCTCACGCCTGTAATCCCAGCACTTTTGGAGGCTGAGGCGGGTAGATCACGAGGTCAGGAGATTGAGACCATCCTAGCTAACACGGTGAAACCCCGTCTCTACTAAAAATAAAAATAAAAAATTAGCCGAACGTGGTCACAGATGCCTGTAGTCCCAGCTACTGGGAGGCTAAGGCAGGAGAATGGTGTAAACTCGGGAGGCGGAGCTTGCAGTGAGCCCAGATAGCACCACTGCACTCCAGCCTGGGCGAGAGGGCAAGACTCCGTCTCAATTAAAAAAAAAAAAAAAAGTGACTGGCGATAATGCTGCCAACTACTTCAGCCTTCAAGCCTTGTCTGCTCTTTATCATCTGCCTCTTCATGCTGGTGTTCTCCTACTTTTTGAGTTCTTTGCCTAATCTGTTACTGTTTTTGATGCATCTGCTATTCTGTCCTTTGTATTTCACATGGACTTGTTCACAATTTGTCCCATAGCTTCTAATCATACCTTTCCCAATATTTATGCATCTTAACTCAGTCTTACTTATCTGATACAAACTCTGGAGATGCTTAAAATAAGGAAAGGGTATACAGCAAATGAAACTGCGGTTCACTACATTGGAAAATGAGCAAAAAAGCAGTCAATTTAAATTTTACATAGACCTGTTCTACGTTTTATCTGGATAGCTCTTTTTCCTCTCCACTCATTAACATTTTGCATTGTCTCAATCAGTCTGCATTCCCATCTGTTTGTAGATATTTTGTGGCTTGATATGTTTGGGGTACATAGTGTGTCAGAATATTAATTCTTTATCTTCCCAGGCATTTGCTCTGTAAATAATACCTATTGATACTGAGTTTCACTAGAAACCAATATATCTACATTATTTTCATGGCACAAAGAATTGGGAGTACCTAGATCCATGGGGGTACATTTCTAGCATTAATGGATGGTGTTGTGTATATCACAAGTTATTTTGTGGCTTTTCTTCACTTCTCTCTGGAGAAGGACATGATATGGTTGATCATATTCTTTTCTCAGAAACATTATTCAGTTGGCTTTCAAGAGACGTTCAGTGACTGCTGCTTCTCAGTCTCTTTATGGAAATTTCTCTCCTAGTCCTCTAAATACAACAGTGTGTAGGACTCAGACCTTTGCCCTGCTCTGCACTCTCTGCAGAATAATCTCATTCAGGCTATGGCTGTGAATATCACATATGAGCTCCTTCCTGGGTGTTTGACTTATATACTTAATACCAACCAATTTATTCTATTTTAATTAACATAGCCAAACTAGAACTTTTGATTACACTGTCAAAACTATTCTTGCCATAGTACCTCTATTTCAGTTAACAGCATTGATATTTATTTTATTTATATTTTTATAAACATGTATTTAGTTACACACAGACCAGTCCTCTCTTTCTTTCACCTACAGTCTATCAGCATGTCCCACAATCTTTACTTTCAAATATCTACCAAGCTCAAGCAAGTCTCATCACTTCCACTGCTACCACCCAGGTGTCAGTCACCTTCAAGCCTCTCCTGCCACTACTAGGACAGTCTCCTATCTGGTGTCCCTGTTTCCATTTTTACACACCATAATCTATTCTCTGCCTAACAGCAAGAGTAATATTTTGTCTTATGTAATTAGACGATATTAAGCGATGTGTAAAATCCTCACATGGCTTTTCATCACTTACTAACTCTCTATCCTCTTACTTTATTTTTCTCATAACCCTTATCACTATTTGCAGTGGTCTTATTGTGTTGCTACTGTTTTATTACTCTGTTACTCTCAATGACTTAAATAAAAGTTTCATGAAGAAGAACTTTCCTATACAGGCCGCCTGTTCCTGGAGCACCTAGAAGAGTGGCACTTAGTTTGCACTTGTTACATAAATGAATAAATGAGATCACTTAATAATCTTTCACATCAAGGTGCTTCTAATTGGGAGAAAATACTATGTCCACCGGCTTACCTTTTTCATCTATAATTAGAGTCCTCTACTTTTTCAGAACATGTGTTGTTATGTTAATGGAAATGAGCTGAGAGGGGATTATAAAGGTCACTGAAAATTGGAGAAGGGCTTATCATTCCTAAATGCTTGTTCCTTAAAGCTGGACTCAGGATAGCACATTGCCTGTGATCCGCAGTGTTAGGTTGCATCCTGAGGCCAGATTTACTTGACTCTGTAACAATGTCCTGTCTTCTCTATCTATGTTTCTTGTATACTCAGGCCAGAGGTAATTCCTTGTCTACGGAGTGATTCTAGGATGAAGAAGGCCAAATTCTCATCCTGGTATCAACCTTGTTGTTTATTTTTTTTCCTTCTTTCTCTCCCTTCTTTTTTCCTTCCTGTTTTGTACTCACAGACTCCAACCACAGTATGTTTGTAAGCATACCTTTTCAAACTTCACATTTGGGGAAATATAGAATCTTTGAAGAAAACACTGTAAGCGTGAATAACAATAGTACAATTTTGGAAAAATCTTTTTTTGGTTACTCAGGTAAAAAAAATTTGAAAGATTCAAACTGGCTGTTTTATTTTATAATATTTGATTCAAACAGAATCATCAGTTCATAAAATTAGCTTGAGAATATGCTAAAATTATTATTGGCAAGAGATGAAAATTTGTACTTGTGGGTTGTATTAGCAAAAAAAAAAATGGAGTGGAAAAATCTATAATTTAACAGTCAATTTACATCCCATATCTCTAATTTAATCACTAGAAGTTTGTATAATGTCTTATGTATACATCAATCCCTTATTTAGTGTATTTACTTAATGATGATGTGTTTGTGACTAATTTGAAATGAATTTACATGATTACATTTTTCCCTACCATCTATTACTTTTCATCCCGGAAAAAATACTCTTGCCCATTTTTTTTTTCTTTTACATTGATTTCTTCACAGCTTCCGATTTTCTTCTCAGGTAGTTTAAAATGCAAATGGAACAGGTCACTAAAACTTCATGCTTTGCAAAATTCATATACTGGAAAAATATCTCAAAAAAGTTTCTTATAAATATCTTCTCAGCATTGATTTTATCTTTTCCTAATTTTCTTTTCAGAGAGTAGTAATTCCTCACTTGTTAAAAGTCTTCTTTCTCTGTAGAGCCATGATACATTATATAATATTTGGTTCCATCCCACAAATATCAAAGAAAGGGGCAGCCATCAATGATTTAAAAACGTAATTTTTAAATAAGATTTTTGATGTTAACAAAACCCTAAGATAATTAGGAATAAATGTAACAAAGATTGCCAAAAGTTTTATAAAATACAATATTTTTTGAAAGTTGTAAACAGACCCAAATAAAGTATCATGCTTTTTTTTTTTTTACCATATTAATCTACATTTTTATTTCAATTTTACAGAGTTTTTCATGGAAAACTGACATACTGATCTTAAATACCATAGGACAAATAAAGGAAGTGGAACAAAAATCATGTAAAGAAAAAGTAGGGTCCAGCTCTAATACATACCAAGATTTATTATAAACTTTAATCATATGCTCACATAAAATACCGTATAAAAGAGAAGCCACTAATTAAGTACACATTTGCAAATGTGAAAAACTGACAAATAGTTACTATTTAAAATAGGTACACTGAAAAAGAAAAAAGGATTTTCAAACTTCAATAAGAAAAGAATAACAACTAATAGAAATAAATGAAGCCTATTAAATGGAAATTCACTAAAGAAAAATCAACTTAATAAACAGAAGATGCTCAACTATGTTTGTGATTAAAATATTATTTAAAGAGTGAGATTCTCAACAGCTGTCACATTGGCAAAAATAAATAGCTTTACATTTCTTAACGTAGAAGAGATGTGGAGCAATGTCACAATACTGCTAGTGAAATTATTAATCAGTGCAAACATTTTTGATAGAAATTTGAAAATATCTAGCACTGTACATATGTACATATCTGTTTAGAACAGAAATTTCACTGATACATAGCTCCATCCCACAGGTATCAAGGAAAGGAGCAGCCACAAATAATTTAAAAATATAATTTTTAAATAAGACTTTTGATGTTAACAAACTCATAAGATAAAGAGGAATAAGTCTAACCAGGGTTTTCAAAGTAATTGTATCGCCTGAGAAATTATTACATATATGCATAGGGTTTCATATGCAAGATTGTTCACTGTAGCATTACTTGCAATGATAAAAAAATGTAAAAACAACACTAGTATTTATTAGTAGAACAGATACATATTATGCTGTAATCAACCAAAATAATCCTATAGAACATTTAAAATGATGACCTAGATCTACATATATACATGTATAGATAAAAAATTTATATGAATAAAAAATAATAAGTTGAAGGAAAAAGTATGATGTAATTTATATAAAATTTACAAAATTGTACAACAATATATGTTAATCATGAAAACACACATAATGAAAGGATGAAGAACTGCACAGGAATGATTGTCAAGAAATTTAATTAAAATGATGGGTTTTTTTCGAGGTATAGAATCACAAAGTGAAATAGAGAAATTCAACTAGATCCATAATGTTTTATTTGTTAAGAAAAAAAGATCTGAAGCAAAGCGTTAAAATCTGACAAAGCTACAGGGTGTTCTTTATATTATTGTCTATATTTTTCTGCATGTTTAAATTATTTAATGATATAAAAAAGACAATCCAATGGACATTTAGTTCTCTTCCACTGAATTAGCAAATGATCTATTTTCTGTGAACCTAAAGATATTACTAGTCCCAGACAAGTCTTCGAGCTACAGTTACCACCACATGATGTACTGAATATCCAGTTCATGCTCCATGTTTCAAAGATATATTTGGAGATAATATTCTGAGTTAATACTTTCACAGTCCTGGGTGATCATCTGCTGCCCTCTTTCAGATTAAAATATTGCTACCAATTATAAATGAATATATGCTGTGACATGCTTTTCTATAAATTGGCATGGGTTCTACTGAACCAGTTCTTTCTAAGTGAAGGTAGATATTCTGGGAAAAAATAACCTAGTTTAATTTTTCGTAAATTAATTGCCACTTAGGATAACTAAACCAGGAACTGTAGCCCCTTTAGAAACAAGCATTTTTTTTTTTTTGGTATAAATTTGAGGTACAAATGCAATTTTGTTAAATGCGTAGATTGTAAAAAGTAAAAATAAAAACAAGCTAAACTATGTGTTTTTCCTGTCCATGACAGGAGATTCTCTGCATTATCCAGGCTTTGGAAGGACTCTGAAAAGAGTTACGAAAATTCTTGGATCTGCTGCGGTGAGATTTATGAGACTCTGCAGCAGGCTTGAAACTCAGACTAGGTGAGAACTACAGAGGGGCTAAAACAATTGTGTTTGCCTAAGTGTGCTGTTCCACTTCACCATCACACCAAGTCATTTTTTTAATGACAACTCACAGCATGTGTGTTCATATATAAATCTACCACCAAAAGAGAAGTTGCTTAAAATAATATTCATACTTCAAGTGATGTACTCTGGTATTTTCTATTCAAGTACGGTATACATCAGCTCAAAATTGCCTATCACAATCTTTTATATTGACTTCACAGTTGCTGATGATTCACACACTAGAAAGTTGTTCATGAATTAGTTCTATGACTCGCGTGTTCAAAAGTCCTGTATTGCATTAATACATCAAGCTTATTTAGAAACCTGATTACATTCTACTCGTCGAGAGAACTTCTTTGTATGGAAAATTCTTGTCAATGGAAAGCACTAATTTTAAATCAAAAATGAAGCATTACAAGGTAAGAGAACATTAAAGCAGAATGTTATTTGTTACATATTTTCCCTCTTATTTCCGCCCACCCCTATAATGCAAGAAAACATGAGTGTATTGTGTAGAGAGGAATAAAAAATGACTAAGACATATTGACATGGAATGGTATTTTACTTACTATAAGTGAAGTGGCAGGAAACCAAACCCAGAATTTACCAAAATAACTTTAAAGAGAAGATGGGGCAATAATAAAATTTTTGGTTGATACAGCATTTCACTCTAAACTTTTAAAGAACCATAGGTATCTGCAGGTAATTCCATGACAAATCCTTAGGGTAGGTCAATCTTAATGTATACTTTCTCAATTCCTTATGATTATGTTCTCTCAGAGTGACTCAATTTCTCAATTTCCCATAGCTAAGACATAGAGAAATAAGTAATAACTGTTTAATAAATAAAATAGTTCACCAAATAATTAGAGACCTGTCCTCAGGGATAGATACCTGGGGTTACACCTGATTCATGGTTTGCTGAATTTACCTCTCAGAATGCCTCTAGTAGGTTCTTCAACAACCCACTATTTCTCTCTCCAATTCCCTTGATTAATATATGTATAAAGGTAACTTAAACCTTATCAGCGTGAACATTATGAAACACAGGTGGAAAGCCTTAAAGACTAGATATTCTGAAGCTGACATTGATCTGAGACTACTGGGTCAAGGAGGCAAGCAAAACCCTAGCTCAGTCATATTCATGTCTTTATTGCATATTCTTATTACATATATTATGGTATTTTGTATTTTAATTAGAAATTAGAGCTTAATATTATGGAGATTCTTTGGCTCTGTTATATATAGGTTTTATAACATCTGTCATGCAATAATACCCAGCAATAATGCTTCTGAATGAGCTATCTGGATTACAGTAAACTTTTCATTTTTAGCTTTAAAATTATTTTTAATTTTGTAATTTTTTTCAGATACAAAATTATCATTAATTATAGTGATGGTTCAAAACTTTCATATACTATTATCTTTATAACATTTGTAAAGACAGGGTAATTTTTTTTCTGTGTCAAAATTCAATATAAGGAAGAATTATCTTGCTGGTCTGTAGTACATTGAAGCAATTAGGGGCTAGTAAATTTGACTGCCCATTAAAATCACCTGGGAAACTTTAAAAACTATTGATGGCTGGGACCTACTCCCAGATTAATAAATTGGTTTAGGGTATGGCTTGGGCATAGGATGTTTCAAAAGCTACACAGGTGATTACAATATGCAGCGAAGTTTGAGAACAATTGCTCTAAAGTCTTGGTACCTAGTGAGAGGTCTGAGGTATAGCAGCATCAGTTTCACCTGGAAGCTTCTTAAAAGGCAAACACTTAGAATGTACCCCATCCCTGCTGAACCAGATTCACATTTTCAGGGGCTCTGATATAACCCATCCAGAGTTATCCATCTATAAAAATAAGGGGCCACAATTGTCTTAGCTTTTTTAGCTCTAAAATTCATATTCCACAACCTAAACAGTGTACTGAGAGGCAGTTTTAACCTTATCTAGAATTCTTTATGTGTAAAACCAAGAGACCAAAACCATGCCATCTTCTCCATCTCCACAATTTCGATTCCAAAAGCCTAAGCAAATATTATGCTGAAGAAATTTGTAAAACTGTGTCGTAATTCCATCTTCATACCGTTGTATGCACTTTCTCTTGCCTAGAATTCCTTTCTCCTTTCTCTGTCTTCATTGGTTCCTTAGCTTGAATGAAGGTTGTGATTAGGATCAAATTGCTCAAGATGCAAATGATTATAGGAGATGAGGAGATGGGTCAATTAATAAAGCCATGAGGTGAGGAGCGGTTTGTGGAACAAAAGTTCCTAATTAAGACTTTTGAGATAATTTCCAAATAGAACTAACCTGTTATCCAGCTTGCTTTTTATTCAATTAAGTATACTTTGGAACATCATTCAAGCCAGCAAATACATTTCCAATAACATTAATTTCTGATGGTTGTATTAATAGATGCACCAAAATTTACATAATCAATTATCTATCTTTAGAAGATTATTTTCATTCTTTTGGCGACTATAATTATTTAAGACCTAGGTAAAATTCCACTTCCTTTTTGAAGCACACCCTGAAAAATAATGTACCATTTGTCTAAAATTCTATTGTTAATATAATCACTACCACAAAGTTTATCTCATTGATTCTTTCTGTAAATACATGTCTATTATTTGTTTTCCAATTAAACTATGTGTTGTATGTAAAGAATCATATCATGTTCCTTTTTCCATTCTCATCTAGTATTTAGTTTTCTAAGTGAATTATATATTGTTAAAATACATATTGGAAACAAAAATAAAATGTCACTAATTTCACAAGAGTACTTATTCACAGCTAGCATACCACTGGCTTTTCTTCCTAATGGAACCTCACCATTATGCAGCTTCTTACATATCTAGGTGAATCACAAGAAGCTGTGCCTTAGGACTCCTACTCTTTTCTTATTGCCGTCTTGAAGCCTTCCAGGCTGATGACAAAACTACTTTAAATAGCACAGAAATCCTACAGAAAATAAAACCTTGCTCATTAATTTTTATTATGTCAACATTAGACTTATATTCTTTAGCTTCATGTCTGTCATACTCCCCATTACATCTCTACTTTAGTGTTTCACACATAGCCGGCATATAAATGAATTATAAACAGTATGTCAACAAACTATGCAGCAACAAAAAAAAGTTCTAAAATATACTACTGAGCTCAAGATGACATCTGGAAATATAATTTTTCATGTATAGCTCCTATATATACTTTTCTTGATATCTGTATATTTTAAACCACATATATAATACATAGTTGTTGCAGAAAATACAGATTCAATAAGATGAAACAAGATGTAATATTTGAAATTGCACAACCCAAACACAACTACTGTGAACACTAGCTGCACACCTGTCCAGACCATATGCTGTTAAATGTACATGTACTTCTTTACACAGATGATCACACTCTCTCTCTGCTACATAGCCTGCCTTTTATTCATGTAAGTATACATGAAAACATCACCATGGCAAGCAAATAAATTTATAATAATATTAATTTCTGGTGGTTGCATTAATAGATGTATGAAAATAGGTATAATCAATTACTTGTCTTTGTAAAGTATTTCCACTTTTTGGTTATTATAAACAATTATATGATGAATAATTTTTATCATAAATGAAGTTGCCCAAACATTTCCTTAGAGTAAAAGTCAAGAAGTAGGCTTGTTAATTGCAAAAGTTATGTGCATTTTTAGGGCCTGAGATTAAAAAAAATTACCAAACGAACATTCAGAAGTTTGTACTAATGTACCCTTTCACCAGGAGTCAGGAGTTGTCTAAATCATCTCATCGACAAAGCAGCTACCTATATTTTTGGTTATAACATTTATTAAACAGTTACATAGAATGGAATGTGATATAAAAAATAATTGATGCAGCAGGAAAATACTCACATTTGTTTTGAGAGCAAATTTCAGTTTGAAGAGATTGGAACTCATAATATGGTATCTCATGTTTGAATATGGATGTAAGGACATCATCAAGTTCTTCAATGCCATTCTGTTTTCAAGTGAAAAACAATTTTCACTAGGTTAATTATTTACATAGAAACTCATTTTAGTGCAATTTAATGAAAATTTATTAACTGGGGTAAACAATGGCTAATCTTTAGTAACACTGATAACTTTTTAGAAAAAATAAATCAAAGCATAAGTGCCCTGCCTAAAAACCAATTATTAAGATAACAGAAAAATGGATTCAAGAAATAAGTCTCTGCTTTTGGATAAGAAACTATAACTTTGCTCAAATACAAATTTTAAAAGAGAATTACAGTAGGTCAAGGATAACCATGAAATTTGTTTCAATAATAAATTTTGGTAAAATATATTTTGCAGTTTAATAAATGAAATAATAAAATGAATCTTTTTCTTTAACTTAAGGATCAAAAGTCAGATGGTCTTAAGTTACATTATTGCTGTGTCTAAGTGAGGGAAAATATTTATCTTGGCCTTTCTCTTCCCCTGCAGATACGGAGTAACTATATTCTACTTTATTTCCCTAGCTAAGCATTTTGGGAGGAGCCATCCAATATTCAAGTGTTCTACTGACCATGATATAACCTGTTACAAAGACCAGTATTCTTTTCAAGTTGTGTTTTGTCGTGCTATGACTGGGACCAAATTGCTCAAAACACAGATGTTTATAGCTAAGGAGGTAGGCTAATCAATAAAGTCATGGGATGAGGAGGGAACTGTGGAACAAAAGTTTCTAATTAAGACTTTTGAAAGGATTTCCAAAAATAAAACCAGAAATATTATCAAGATATAGTCGCAAATTAAATAACTGGATTGAAAAAAAGACATTTTTGTTCTTTTATTTCTTAATTTTTCAGAATTCTGGGTGCAAGTAATAAAATGGTTTAGGTCTCCCTGGATTTCTTGAAAGTTGTGCTAAGAAGTGTAAAGAAGGAATGAAAAATCCTTTTCTCCACTTGTAGCTATGTAACGCAGAACAAAACCCAGCATTCATAAGCATCTAGTAGACACCACAGACTATGCAAAGCCCTTAGCTCTGGAATATATTTTTTAAAAAAAGAAGAAGGGAAAATGTGACAACAAACACTGCCTTCCAAAAATTCAGTAATGTAATCACATATGGGCAATGAAGAGTCCCTGGTACCATGTTGAAAGTCACTATGAGTTAGGTATAGTGTGGGTAAAAGGAAACTACCTCAGTTGCACAAAGAAAGAACTGGCCAGCAAAGGCTTTATGGAAGACATGCTCCAAATGGAGATGACCATACACACAAGGAGCATTCTAGACTAAACAAACAAATTGCATATAGGCATGCAGGTATCATATGCATGGCCTGGTTAAGGACTCTATGTTCCATAAGAATACAGAAGAATGAGAGATAAAAAGGAAGTGGGTATTTCAGATAGGGCCTTAAACACCTGATAAGTTTGCAATTCATTTTGTACGCAATGAATGATTGTTTCAGGCCTATAATGCTTAATGTGGAAACATTTACTATGTGAAATAAATTAAACTTATTTAGGTTTCAGCATAATTATGATTGTTTATATGTTGAGTATTTATATTCAGTGCAACCTATCCTATAAATGAAGATGACACAATTTTATATTAGTTTGTATTACTGTTTTAATCTCTTCAGGAAGCCTTTGAAAGAAGCAGTGGGGCAAAAAATTATTGGTAATATGTTCACACTTTATACTAAAGCGAAGAAAATGTGTTTTAGTGATACAAACTGATGAGAGAAATTTTAAATATATGGAAATCATAACATTAGTTTGTAAATTTTCTTTAAAATTTGTGTCAATGGCCTTGACAGTTCTGCATAGCATATTATCTAGCCATTGACATTTTTACATAAGGAGATCCATTCACTATTTCTTCTTAAAAATATACAAAATCTAGTGGATAGAGATTGGTGTGGCATAGAGTTATTACACTCACGTATAAGTTAGGCATAAAATAGCTTCTGGGATTCCTTCCAGATCTGAGATTCTAAAACACAGATGAGAATTCAAAAGAGCAAGAGTTCCCACTAGGAATATGAAAACTACCATTTCTCATGGAGGGTACCACAGCACTTTAACATGAGAAATGCTATAGATAATATAATGAATTTTAAAAATAAAGTAGCAATGTATTCAGAATCAGAAAAAAAGGTCGCTACATAGACAAAGACAATTAATTAGGAAAGAATACAGATAACTCTTAATATTCTAGCCCACCATAGTTAGTTGGATCTAATCACTTCTATTTTAATTTAATAATCATACTCATAGTATTATGCTTGCATATAAATAAGTGGTATATAACACAAAACAAAGATGTGAAAAATCACAGAAATGGCTGTGAAAAATAATCCCAAGATTTCTCCCTAGAAGACAACCTAACCAAAAATATCTGACTTGAGTAGTTATGCTCCTTTTAAAACTGTGTTTCAAAGACACAATATGCAACATTTCTAAACATTGGCATTGAAATTTTAAAATGACATAAATTAGAATGTTTCTCTCCTTATAATAAATTGTACAACCCAAAGAACATTTGATGAAGCTGATACAATTGTACGAATCTTTCAAAAAGGAAGATTGAAATAAAATAGTATAAAGTTTGCTCATCAAAAATCACATTTATCCTAAGACTTTAGTTAATGAACTTGATGTTAAATTAAGAATAGAATAAAATGATGAAATTATATTAGTGTTATTATTTTGTTATAGAACAAATTAAATACATATCCATAATAAATACATATAAACATACACATATACATGCATACATGCATCTGTATTTATTGAGAATAATGGAAAAAGAAAACAGAAAACAGATTGAGAAATGAAATAGGCAAAAGTCTGGTTAAAAAACAATGCTTTATGTGTATGAAGAAAGTGTTAGACTACTCCCAAGAAAATTTTTTTAGTTCCAGATGAGGGAATAAGGGATTGATGAATGTAACTTAAAAATCATTTGCATATGTATTTATAAATCACAACTCTATTTGAATCTCAAACTGTTACATAAATTTACACTTATTTCTGATAAACAACTTTGTTATTATTAGTATTTCTTCCTAACTAGAAAATATAAATATAATAAAGATATAAATTTTATTTTAAATAATATTCAGAATTACAGACTTGACTTCTGGAAATATGTAGTAGTCCTACTTTCCTTTTTCCTCTCTCTAAATACAAATAAAATGTCCAACTTTCAGTAGAAAACATTTTTTATATGACATATCTGGAAGACTGCAAATCGACTGTAAAGAAACGACCAATAAAAATGCCAACACCAAGAGGACAAAGACGTTAGAATTATCTGTCAAAGGTTTGAAAACAGCTCTGGTAAAAAAAATAGTTCAGCAAGCAATTATAATCATGCTTGAAACAAATAAAAAATAGAAAGCTTTATCAAGAAAACAGAAATTCTCAGCAAATAAATAGAAGATACAAAGAAGAACCAACTAGAATTTTTAGAACTGAAAATACAAAAATCAAAATTATACCTCACTGGGTAGGCTTAACAGTGACACGAAGAGAACAGAGGAAACAATCAACGAACTTGAAGACAGAACAATAAAAATTACTCAGTCTGAACAATAGGAAGAAAATATACTGAAAGAAATCAGCAGAATTTCAAGCACTTGTAAGACTATAAAGAAAGATTGAACATTCTTGTGATCAGAGTCCCAGGAAGAGATGAGAAACAGGGTGGGGATGAAAAAGTAGACAAGGAAATAATTCCTAGAAACTTTCTGAATTTGGCAAGAGGCATAAACCTATAGACAGAGCAAGCTGTGAAAAGCAAAATCAGGATAAACCCCCCAAATTTCAAGCCAAGACTAATCACAAAACTTCTGGAAACTAAATACAAAGAAAAGATTTTGAAAAAAGTGAAAAATAAATAACACTTTATCTATATGGCAAAAACAATTTGATTGCCAGAAGTAGCTATGAAGGGCAGAAAGAAGTGGCAAAATATTTGTCAAGTGTTAAAAGAAAGGAACTATCAACCCAGAATCTTAAAAAAATACCCTTCAGGACTGAAGAGAAAATCAAAGCATTTCTGCTTTGAAAAACTAAGGGAATCTGTTATCAGCAGATGTGTCCTAAAATAATGGAGAAAGAAAAGTGCTCTAAACCATAAGTGTATAATGAAAGAAGACCTTCTGGAACATCAGAGAGCAAGAACACAGTAAGCAAAAGCATAGGTAAGTATGTATGATAGGCTTTCCTTCTTCTCTGTTCTAACTCATACTTGACAGTTAAAGATAAGGTATAACACTGTCTTATGTGTTCTAAATATATGTGGTCAAAATATCTAAGACATTTATATTATAAATGGGGATTGGCTAAAAAGAAGTCAAAGAAGGTAGGATTTTTATACTTCACTCAAACTGGTAAAATGAAGACAGTACTAGACTATAAGTTTTGTATACATAATATAATACCTACATCAACAACTAAAAAAGTTGTGCAAATAGTTGCACTTAAAATGCCAGAGATACATCAAAGTGAATTTCTTTATAAAGCAAATAGTACATAGGAAAGCAACAACAACAACAAAAAAACAGAAATGAAAACAGAGAGAAAATTTTAAAAAAATAGAGTGGATTTAAAAATACGATTTAACTATATGTTCTCTTTATAATAATAAATAAAATAATAAATAAAATTATCAGATTTTTATAGTAAATAAAACTATAATAAATACTTTTATAATACTTATAATAAGTAAAATTATCAGGTTGAAAGTAGAAGAATAAAAAAGATATAGCATGCAAAGATTACAAAGAAAAGCAAAAATGGCCATATTAATATCAATAAAATAGACATCAGAGCAAAAAAAAAATTTACAGGAGACAGAAAGGGACATTATATAATGATAGAATCAATCCATCAAGAGGACATAGTAATCCTGAATCTGTATGCACCAAAAAACAAAACTTCAAGAAAATGCAAAGGAAAAATGGACAGAACTGAAAGGAGAAACAGACAACTCCACAACGACAGTGGTGACTTACACATCTCTCTTTCTACAATTGGTAGACAGAAAATCAGGAAAAAATAAATTCAAACACAGTATCATCCAATGCTCTAACCAATCAGCATCAATCCACACACATAGACCACTCCACCCAGTAACAGCAGAATACACATTCTTTCCAAGGGTTTGAGAAACTTATACCAAGATAGATCATATCCTCAGACATAAGACAAATATTAACAAATTTAGAATAATTTAAATCATACAGTGTCATTTCTAACCACATGGAATCAAACTAGAAATCCATAAGAGAAAGATCATAGGAAAGCGCCCAAACAATAAGAAACCAAACAACATGCTACTTAGTAATCTGTGAGTCAAAAAGAAACTGAACAGAATTTTAAAAATACATTAAATTGAATGAAAGCGAAATACAACATATCAAAATTTTTGGAACATAGCTAAAGGAGGGCTGAGAAAATTTTATAATACATTGGAAAAGAGAGAAAGTATCACATCAATTATCCAGGTTCCTACTCCAAGAATGCATAAAAAGAACATAATAAACTCAAAGCAAGCAGAAGAGAACAATAAATATAACAGCAGAACTCAAAATTTAAAGTATGAAAACAATGAAGAAAAATTATAGTAACAAGTGATTCTTTTAAAAGATCAAGAAAATTGACAAACTTTTGGCAAGACTTACAAAGAAAAATGGGGATTAAATGCAGATTGCAAATATCACAAATGAAACAAAAGATATCAATACAAACCCTGCGGACATCAAAAGAATAAAAAGGAGTACTATGAAAAATTCTACATACATAAGTTTGATAATTTAGATGAAATGAACCAAGTCCTTGAAAAACGCAAACTACCGTAACACACAGTCCCTTTCTATATAACCTACAACTATATATCAATGTACTATTATCTAAAAATTAAGTTTAATTAAATACTAACAATCCCTCTAAATATTTATTACACAAAACTGAATTTCTTGAGATATATAGATATTTACATAAAAGCACTCCTTCGAAGTTGGATTTCACTCCTCTCTTTGATGAGGGGTGTGAACGCTGAGCATAATGGCATCAAGAGGCTTTCAAAGCATTTTAGGACAGTATTACATAATGTAAATAGTTGGAAAATAGTTCAGATCACTGGAGTGCTGTGAAAAGATATATGTTATAGGAATAAGCATGCAATGAACAGATTCAAACAGTTTAACTAATAGTAATAACTACCACATGTGGAGCACTGCTAACGTGCTAGGCTCTATATAATCTATCTCTAAGTTTTATAACATCTTGCAAGGTAGATTTTTCTAAATGTCTACTTTTATAGAGGTGATAATCATGGCACAAAAATCTCAGTAACACCCAAATTTGCAGAGCTAATAAGTGGTAAATAAAGATTCTAACTGAGATCTTTATATTCTAAAGACACTAAATTTAATCCTACATTCTAATCCTGGAGAGAAGAATAAAATCTGAAATAGTATTTAAGTAAAGAATAAATTATGCTCCCATGGCTTCAAGATGACCACTGCAGTTCCCAACATTACACTGATGTTTAGCCAGAAAGAGGGAGGAAAGTGATGTATGTGGGAGGTGGGGGTACTGGGAGAGGGGGCTACAGCCAACCATATCTATTCTTTTTCTTTGTTTAATCAGAAAAGTAAAAGTTCCAAAGATGTCCCCTTGTGTCTCGTTGAAAACTCTCTCACGTGACATGTCTAACTGCAAGGTTAGTTAAAAATGTTGGAATCTGGTCTTTCTAGCTCCCATAAATGGAGGTAGGCCAAGAAGTATCTAAAAGGAAAGTCAACGGTTGAGCTGAAAACAGCCTTGTTCTTCTTATAACAAATTGTTGTGCTTGTTTAAGTTTCACTAGTAAAAGAAAGGTCATCTCGTTTGTTCCTCTGTTCTTAAATGTGTGCCATGAAAGAGAGCCAAAACAGCCATTTAAAGTGAAATCTGATAAATAGTTTACATATCTTTAAAAATACCTTACTGTAGCTTATAAAGAAAATGATAGAAAAAAGAGCAAAGCAAATATTTTCTAGGGTTATGCAAAGATTTTTTTTTAAACTTTATACATGCTCAGCTCAAAGCAGTTAATTTAAAATAATAATGTAAATGTATAAATCTAAAAGAGATATTTTCTTTTTTCAACTTAATTTTCTGTTTTGAATGAATCATTTCTTTGAATTGCAATATCTGTGGCTATAAATACAAAAACAAACATATAAAACAATGCAAATTATTGTATATGTATTATTGATTAGGTCTTCATATAGTTGTAGAATCTCTTTAAATACTTGCAAGTGGTATTATAACATGAAGAAAATGTGTTTTGAGATTCAAGGAACCTGCATTTAAATGCCTGCTCCAGGACTCATTAGCTATGAATCTCAACAATAATTAACTGACAGAATTTTTTAGAAGTTTAAATGTAAATATTAAATGTAATCTTATAAATGTAGACTGCAAAATTTCCAGTAAAAATTCTATTTTTCTCTAAATACTATTATGTGAACTCTTGGATACAAAAACTCATGAAATGTAATCATGATATCAGAAGAGCATGTAAGTCTAGCAATAAGGAGATGTGACCTCCCAAACTGGCTTTTCCACTGACAAAACATACAGTCTGTTTATTATTTCTAAATTCTTAAATTAAATAACACATAGCTTTTAAATTAGTTAGAATGCAGATTTCGCTTTGGCAATAGAGAGACCCAAAGTGATAGTGGCCTAAACAAGAAAGAAACCCTGGATTTAGGCATCCAGGCCCTTTCTGTCTAGAGTTTCACTGTTATATGTCACCTTCATGGTACAAGAAGGTTCATCCATGACTTCCTTGTTTGAATTCAAACCAGGCAAAAGAAAAAGCCAGTGAGGGAGAGAGCATGACTCCACCCGTCTTTTAAGGACATGCTCATAAATTTGCACGTATTGCTTCTACTGACATATCATGCGATTGAGCTACACTTAGTTATATGGCTACACCTAGCTTCAAGGGAGGAAATGCAGTATTTCCATGTGCTCAGATGAACGTTATATTGTGCTGTAAGAAAGGAAAAAAAAATACTGGGGAATGACTAGCATCCCCATCAATCATGAAAAATACATGAACATCATAATTTATGTAAAGACAATCTGATTAAAGTTTTCTTAATACACTTCTGAAGTATTGACTGAAACTTGATTGTGCTGAGTTTTTCAACACGCTCCCCACCCCAATATATTAATTCCTAATGTCAAAAGGTCTCAAAGTTTTAACTTAGAACAGATTGTTTAACTTTGAACAGATTGTTCAACCAAACTTGAACAGATTCTATTAATGGAGATACTTAATGACATTCATAATGTAAGAGACACACCAAAGTGTTTCTATTGTAGGCATTAAATAAAGCATAAGAACCATGCCCTTTCTTGCCTTTGCCTCTTTTTAGTAACCATTTTGTAACAATGTACTGTTAAAGACAGAAGTTTTAAAACAAACATAGCAATAACATACTCAAAACAATGTCTCTCAAAAATGCTTTCTATAAATGATGCCATGATTTATTGAAAATATTTTAAAAATTTCTTTTTTAGTGTGTTTTGGGAGATAGGTTCCAAGCTATGCAACAGAATCCATCTTGCTTATATTCATTTGATTCTTTCCTTTCTGGTCCTTCCCTTCTTTGCTTTGTTGTTTCTGCTTCAGCCAGTAGTCCCATTGCCTCCTCATAAAGGGGTTGTGGCTGTGCTAGTGGCAACTGGAACAAAGGGCTCTAATAAGTGGATCACTTGAAACTGGGTAGGAAACTTAATGTATAAAATTGTTTCACCTACTATTAGCCCAACAAAGTATTTATTGAGCAGCCATGTGTCTTACAGTATCCTTGGTCCTGGAGATAAAACAGAGAACTAAATACAGCCATGTACTGCATAAGAATATTTCGGTCAATGACAGACTTCATATACAACAGCGATTCCAAATTATAAGAGCTGCCTATGAATGCACCTTTTAAAAATATTTTATATTATATTTTTATTGTATTTTCTATGTTTAGATATGTTCAGATATACAACTACTTCCTATTGTATTATAGTTGCCTACACTATTCAGTACAGTAATATTCTATACAGGTTTGTGGTCTAGAAGCAACAGGCTATACTAGGCTTAGGTGTGTAGTAGGCTATACTCCTAGCCTAGGTTTGGATAAGTACACTGAGTGATGTTTGCACGTAGTGATGTTTGCACAATGATGAAATTGCTTAACAATGCATTTCTCAGAACATGTTCCCATTGTTAGCCAATGCACAACTGTAGATAGTATCTTTGCCCTTACTGACCGAGGTAATGAAAGGCAGGCATTAATTTGAGAAATGTCACACACATAGATGTCAAATTAGAATGTGATTAGTTTTACAAAGAGATATACAGGGAGTTGTGTAAGATGAGGGAAGGATTCACTGAGGAAGAGATAATAGAATAAAGAATTTAGAGGAGCAATTCGAATTAACTAGGTGAAAATAGTGAGAATAAAGGGGGAACTGGAAAAGTGCTTCAGTTAGATAGAGGAACACATGCAAAGTTCCCTGCAGTAGACTGTGTGGCATGGTCCAGGAGCTAAGTAGACAGTGTGCCTGGAATGCACAGGGAGAGGTAGAAAAGTGAGATTAAACTGGAGAGAAGGAGAAGGGACAGTCTCTGCAGGGCTACGTGGCTCATGTCAAATATTTTAATTCACCCCAAAATTGGAATCCATTGAAATGTTGGAGCAGAATTACATGCTGAGAATTTCCTTTTTAAAAGAACCTCCTAGGACGGGCGCGGTAGCTCACGCCTGTAATCATGGGAAGCCGAGGCCGGTGGATCACCTGAGATGAGGCGTTCCAGACCAGCCTGCCAACATGACGAAACCCCGTCTCTATTAAAAATACAAAAATTAGCCGGCCGTGGAGCCAGGGGCCTGTAATTCCAGCTACTCGGGAGGCTGAGGCAGGAGAATCGCTTGAACAGGAAGGGGAGAGGGCACAGAGGTTGCAGTGAGCCCAGATCGCGCCACTGCACTCCAGCCTGAGCGACAAGAGTGAAACTCCGTCTCAGAAAACAAAACAAAACAAAACAAAATAAAACAAAACAAAACAAACAAACAAAACTCCCAGACTATGAATTTGAGATAGTAGGAGGTGTGCAAGAACTTATGGTGGAAGACCAATAAAGAGGCTATTATAATAGTTTAGGCAAAAGAAAAAGCGATGGACTAAAGTGTTAGAACTGTCAAGATACAAAGCGAAGTGGCCAATATTTAGTAAGTAACATTGATATGTATTAGTGTGGATTGAATTTGTAGAGTAAGGATGTAAGAAGGTATTAAGGAGACTCTTATGTTTGCGGTTTTTAAACTGGATTGATGATGATGCATTTCCTGAGTTAGAGAGCACTGAAAAAATGGGGTTTAAAAGAAAACCACATTTGGAATATATCTTAAGAATTAATGAGATAACATGCAGAGGGAATATTTATTAAGGAATAAAGAGAGTCAAAGAATCAAAACTTGACCAGTTAGGAACTTTATTTTGTAGGTCAGAGAATAAAGAAACTACAAAGAATACTGAAAAGGAAGCACCATGGAAGTGAAAGGAAAACAAGGAAAAAATGGCTCATGGAAGCAAAGAAAACAAAACAAAACAAAAAATTGAATCAGGACAGTAACTTTGGTCAAAGGTGTTAATTGCTGCTGAAAACTCAAGTTAAATTGACATGAAAAACGTCCATTGCATTTGTTAGGAAAGACTTGAGCATAATTGATGCATACTTGTTTGTGTTTTGCTACCTAAGGTACCAAGGTTAACAAAATTAAATGGCTGACCTACAGGGAATTGGTGGGGAAGCATTCTTAGAAGTTACATTTTCCTTTTCAAATATTGCTTTTACTTATTTCCTATGTCTTGATTTGGTTTACTGTAAAAGCATAATTTAAGAATTCCAAAGAGAGTTCAGAGTTTCCAAATGGTATATCTACTTTATTTCTTTATCTTATTATTGATACTGTACTATAACTGTTATTAGTACAGAGGACCACAAGATTGCATGGTGACTTTTAGAAAATACAAGCAACCATATTTTTGGCACAGGAATTTTTCAGTCTTCTAATTTCCAAAAAGTTATTGATGATTTGAGGTTTGTTCCTATCAGAAGCAGATCTTCTAATTTTCTCTAATTATCTCATTATGAATAGTAGTCATAAAGAAACATTATTAACTGTGTTTGACTTGTGCTTTGTGTTTCTGGATTGTTTTAAAATGTTTCTTCTGGTTAAAGACATGAGCCCTCTAAAGAAGCAGGTAGTAAAAGCAGAGCCTTCCCTTGAATGGGGTTGGTTACAGGCAGCACTCACATCAGCACACAGTCATCCTCCGCAGTGGTGATCAACGCCAACCTCAGCCAGTGAGACAGGGCTACATAAGAAGCATGAAGATGCTTTAGTTTGGAATAAACAGAAAGTGAAGAGAGTATTTATTGCCACTGAGTGAAAAGAAACTATAAATTAATAAGTCGTTAGTGAAATATATTCTTAACAGTAGCTAAATAGAAGTTAAAACATGGGGGCAATAACTACGAAAACAGACTGAGATGGCTTATAAGGTTTAAAAAATTGTAGAGAATCAATAGTAAGGGTATTAATGGCTAAGTAATTGTACTCAGAACTACATATTGTCTTATCACAACAGCTAGTATATATGCTGTTAAAGTTAACCAATTTATTATTTTTTAGTAAATGTATAAGTGTACTAAGTGGTATGTTCCTGTCTAGTTCAATGACTTGTAACTGAAGTGAATACAATCATTAAATCTGAACTACCTCAATTTGGAATTATTTTCCCTTGAATATTATTACAAGTGGAAATGCAGCACAAAAGATATGTCACTTATGTTATCAGTAAAATACAAGTTTCAATAGATATGCCTTATTCTTATTGATTCATTCTAATAAGGGACACAAATAATATGAAAAAGTGAATCCAGAATTAAATCTCCAAACTGCATTTTATTGACTGTTCTTTCTCCAGTCATCTCAAACCTTCCATCAGGAATATGGAACAAGTAATAAAAGTGATGGACAATACATGGAACTCGAATGATTTGCTTCCTCTTTGGATGGAGAGCTAAGAAGAAATGCAAATAAAAGTGAAATAAAGCATACACAGAGTGCCCACATATTTGCAAGTCAATCTTCCAGAATAGAGAGTGGTTGTAATTCCCAATCTAAGAATTTTCTTGGCATAGAATTATGGAATACTTGAGTTGAAAGTGATCTTGGTGATAATACATTCTAGCGTCTTCATTGTACACATAAGGACATTCCTTTAGCCCTAAGGAAACAGAGCTTCCATGAAGTAAGTGACTGCTGATTTTGTAAAATAATCTAATTCTTGCTCCTGCCTCATTCAGAACTAATGCACCTATGCCATGCAGCCACTTTCCATTAAAGGGAAAGGAAAAACAATATGCAGTCTTTTGAAAGAGTGGTACTATCTCAGGCCTTTTTGAATAGCAAGTATTTCCTTAAAGGTAGGACTGGAATTGTATGCTGTTAAAAGTCAGTAAAGAAATGTATTAACGTGGTGTATTACTGAGGTAGAAAATGAAGAAAAGCTTACAGAATAAGTTCTTAATTTTTCTAGTATCTAACACTTCTTAGAGTTCAACACTTTCTTAAGCATCAGATCATTTATTGAATTGCATAAATAAAAAACAGTATTTTAAGAGGGTAACTTTCATTTCACTTTCTATTTTTATTTTTTGTTTTGTTTTTCAACTTTTAAACTTTGATATCTGTGGGTACATAGTAGGTATATATATTTATGGGGTACATGAGATGTTTTGATACAGGTAGACAATGTGTAATAATCACATCATGTAAAATGGGGTATCCATCCCCTCAAGCATTTATCCTTTGTGTTACAAACAATCCAATGATACTTTTTTAGTTACTTTAAAATGTACAACAAAATTACTATTGACTATAATCACTCTGTTGTGTTATCAAATATTAGGTCTTATTCATTCTTCTTTTTCTTTCTTGGATGCATTAACCATCCCCACCTCCCCCACCCAAACCCCCACTAACCATTCCAGCCTCTGGTAACCATCCTGCTATTCTCAAGCTCCAAGAGTTCAATTGTTTTGAATATTAAATCAACATATATAAATGAGAACATGTGATGTTTGTCTTTCTGTGCCTGATTTAATTCACTAAGCATACTGTCCTCCAGTTCTATCCATTTTGTTGCAAATGAGAGGATCTCATTCTATTTTGTGGCTGAATAGTACTCCCTTGTGTATAAGTACAACATTTTCTTTATCCATTCATTTATTGATGGACACTTAGGTTTCTTCCAAATTTTGGCTATTTTGAACAGTGTTGCAACAAACATGGGAGTGCAGATATCTCTTTGATATATTGATTTCCTTTCTTTTGGGTATATACCCAGCAGTGTGATTACTGGATCACATGATGGCTTGACTTTTAGTTTCTAAGGAACCTCCAAACTCCATAGTGATTGTACTAATTTCCCTTCCAACAAACAGGTTTCTTCACATCCTCACCAGCATTTGTTATTGCCTGTCTTTTGGATATAAGCTATTTTAACTGGGGTGAGATGATATTTGATTTGCACTTCTCTAATGATTAATGATGTTAAGCACCTTTCTGTATGCCTGTTTGCCATTTGTATATCTTCTTTTGAGAAATGTCTATTTAGATTTTTTGCCCTTTTTTTTAAAAAAATTGGATTACTAGATTTTTTTTTCTATAGAGTTGTTTGAGCTCCTTATATATCCTAGTTATTAATCCCTTGTTAGATAGGTTGTTTGCAAATATTTTCTCCCATACTGTGAGTAGTCTCTTCACCTTGTTGATTGTTTCCTTTGCTGTGCAGAAACTTTTTAACTCAATATTATTGTATTTGTCCATTTTTGCTTTGGTTGCCTGTGCTTGTCAGATATTTGTCAAGAAATTTTTGCACAAACCAATGTCCTGGAGAGTTGTTCCAAGGTTTTCTTTCAGTAGTTTCAGAGTATGAGGTCTTAGATTTAAGTCTCGAATCCATTTTGATTTGATTTTTGTAAGTGGTGAGACATATGGGTCTAGTTTCACTCTTCCACAGATGAATATGCAATTTTCCCAGCACTATTCATTGAACAGAATGTCTTTTCCCCACTGTATGTTTTTGGCACCTTTGTCAAAAATGAGTTCACTGTAGGTGTTTGGATTTGTTATGGGTTCTCTATTCTGTTGCTTTGGTCTATGTACCTGTTTTAATGCCAGTATCATGCTGTTTTTGTTATTTACTATAGCTCTGTAGTATATTTGAATTCAGGTAATGTTATTTATCCAATTTCTTTTGCTTAGAGTTGCTTTGACTATTCTGAATCTTTCATGGTGGGTGCTCCTGTATTGGGTGCATATATATTTAGGATAGTTAACTCTTCCTGAAGAATTGATCCCTTTACCATTATGTAATGGCCTTCTTTGTCTCTTTTGATCTTTGATGGTTTAAAGTCTGTTTTATCAGAGACTGGGATTGCAACCCCTGCTTTTTTTTTGTTTTCCATTTGCTTGGTAGATCTTCCTCCATCCCTTTATTTTGAGCCTATGT
>NW_012108608.1:215892-219548 GCF_000951045.1 Mandrillus leucophaeus
CCTTCATTTCAACTTTGGTGAATCTGACAATTATGTGTCTCTGAGTTGCTTTTCTCAAGGAGTATCTTTGTGGCGTTCTCTGTATTTCCTGAATTTGAATGTGGGCCTGACTTACTAGGTTGGGGAAGTTCTCCTGGATGATATCCTGCAAAGTGTTTTCCAGCTTGGTTCCATTTTCGCCGTCACTTTCAGGCACACCAATCAGACGTAGATTTGGTCTTTTCACATAATCACTTATTTCTTGGTGGCTTGTTCATTTCTTTTTACTCTTTTTCTCTACTCTTCTCACTTCATTTCATTCATTTGATCTTCAATCATTGATACTCTTTCTTCCAGTTGATTGAGTTGGTTACTGAAGCTTGTGCATTTGTCACGTAGTTCTCGTGTTATGGTTTTCATCTCTATCAGTTCTTTTAAGGACTTCTCTATATTGGGTATTCTAGTTAGCCATTCGTCAAATCTTATTTCAAAGTTTTTAGTTTCTTTGTGCTGGGTACGTAGTTCCTCCTTTAGCTCTGAGGTGTTTGATCAACCGAAGCCTTGTTCTGTCAACTCGTCAAAGTCGTTCTTTGACGTTCAGGAGACTTCCCAGTATCTCTCAGTGGGAAGAATCACCTGAAGAATTCCTTAAGGGAGACAACTGCTAACATCTAAGCTTTAATTCAATGAAGAAATTAACCTTTCAGGCAACTATTAACAGAGAAGCACAGGGAGAAATTTCTCACAATGAGAGTTCCGTAAGTGTACCTTTCCTCATTTGAAACCCTTCTGGCTTTACATTGTATCAAATATTTGCAGGAGGCAAATCAAAGATTGAATAATACATGCAATTTAATAAAAACATAAGTGTACCTGACATGAAGATGAAAGTAATATTTCAATATGTGTAAAGTAAAATATGCAAAAGGATAAATACATGCAAAACAAAGATACCTTTTTACTAATAAGCAATATAACCAAGAATTATTTGGTATCATTTCAAAAATCTTTTATTGATGGGTGCACCCAAGATGGCCAAATAGGAACAGCTCCAGCTTCCAGCTCCCAGCGTGAGCGACACAGAAGATGGGTGATTTCTGCATTTTCAACTGAGGTGTCGGGTTCATCTCACTGGGGCATGTTGGACAGTTGATGCTGGCCCTTGGATGCACCCGACCAGTGAGAGCTGAAGCAGGGCGAGACATCGTGTCACCTGGGAAGCGCAAGGGGGAAGGGAATTCCTTTTCCTAGGCAAGGGAAACTGAGACACATAACACCTGGAAAATGTGGTAGCTCCCACCCTAATACTGTGCTTTACCAAGGGTCTTAGGAAACCACACACCAGGGGATTATATCCCATGCCTGGCCCAGAGGGTCCCACGCCCATAGAGCCTCCCTCATTGCTAGTACAGCAGTCTGAGATCTTACTGCAAGGCAGCAGCCAGTCTAGGGGAGGGCACCCGCCATTGCTGAGGTTAAGTAGGTAAACAAAGCCACCCGGAAGCTCGAACTGGGTGGAGCCCACCACAGCTCAAGAAGGCCTGCCTGCCTCTGTGGACTCCATCTCTGGGGACAGGGCATAGCTAAACAAAAAGCAGCAGAAACCTCTGAAGAAGTAAGTGTCCCTGTCTGACAGATTTGAAAAGAGCAGTGGTTTTCGCAGCACAGAGGTTGAGATCTGAGAACGGACAGACCGCCTGCTCAAGCAGGTCCCTGACCCCTGAGTAGCCTAACTGGGAGACATCCCCCACTAGGTGCAGACCAACACCTCACACCTCACATGGCTGGGTACACCTCTGAGACGAAGCTTCCAGAGCAAGAATCAGACAGCAACACTTGCTGTTCAGCAATATTCTATCTTCTGCAGCCTCTGCTGCTGATACCCAGGCAAACAGAGTCTGGAGTGGACCTCAAGCAAACTCCAACAGACCTGCAGCTGAGGGTCCTGACTGTTAGAAGGAAAACTAACAAACAGAAAGGACACCCACACCAAAACCCCATCAGTATGTCACCATCATCAAACACCAAAGGCAGATAAAACCACAAAGATGGGGAAAAAGCAGTGCAGAAAAACCGGAAATTCAAAAAATAAGAGCGCATCTCCCCTTCCAAAGGAACACAGCTCATTACCTGTAACGGAACAAAGCTGGACAGAGAATGACTTTGACGAGTTGACAGAACAAGGCTTCAGTCGATCAAACTTCTCAGAGCTAAAGGAGGAACTCCGTACCCAGCGCAAAGGAACTAAAAACCTTGAAACAAGAATGGAAGAATGGATAACTAGAAAAACCAATGCAGAGAAGTCCATAAACGAACTGATAGAGATGAAAACCATGACATGAAAACTATGTGACAAATGCACAAGCTTCAGTAACTGACTCGATCAAATGGAAGAAAGAGTATCAATGATTGAAGATCAAATGAATGAAATTAAGCGAGAAGAGAAGTGTAGAGAAAAAAGAGTAAAAAGAAATGAACAAAGGCCGAGATTCATAAAGCAAGTCCTTAGAGACCTACAAAGAGACTTAGACTACCATACAATAATATTGAGAGACTTTTAACACCCCACTGTCCACATTAGACAGATCGAGACAGAAAGTTAACAAGGATATCCAGGAATTGAACTCAGCTCTGCACCAAGCAGACCTAATAGACATCTACAGAACTCTCCACCCCAAATCAACAGAATATACATTCTTCTCAGCACCACATCACACTTATTGCAAAATTCACCACATAGTTGGAAGTAAATGACTTCTCAGCAAATGTAAAAGAACAGAAGTTATAACAAACTGTCTCTCAGACCACAGTGCAATTAAACTAGAACTCAGGACTAAGAAACTCACTCAAAACCACTCAACTACATGGAAATTGAACAACCTGCTCATGACAGAATACTGGGTACATAACAAAATGAAGGCAGAAAGAAAGATGTTCTTTGAAACCAATGAGAACAAACATACAACATACCAGAATCTCTGGGACACATTTAAAGCAGTGTGTAGAGGGAAATTTATAGCACTAAATGCTCACAAGAGAAATCAGGAAAGATCTAAAATTGACACCCTAACATCACAATTAAAAGAACTAGAGAAGCAAGAGCAAACACACTCAAAAGCTAGCAGAAGGCAAGAAATAACTAAGATCACAGCAGAACTGAAGGAGACAGAGACACAAAAAAAACCCTCCAAAAAATCAATGAATCCAGGAGTTGGTTTTTTGAAAAGATCAACAAAATTGATAGACCACTAGCATGACTAATAAAGAAGAAAAGAGAGAAGAATTAAGTAGACGCAATAAAAAATGATAAAGGGGATATCACCACCGACCCCACAGAAATACAAACTACCATCAGAGAATACTTAAAACACCTGTATGCAAATAAACTAGAAAACTTGGAAGAAATGAATAAATTCCAGGACACATACACTTTCCCAAGACTAAACCAGGAAGAAGTTGAATCCCTGAATAGACCAATAGCAGGCTCTGAAATTGAGGCAATAATTAATAGCCTGCCAACCAAAAAAAATCCAGGAAAAGATGGATTCACAGCCAAATTCTACCAGAGGTACAAGGAGAAGCTGGTACCATTCCTTCAGAAACTATTCCAATCAATAGAAAAAGAGGGAATCCTCCCTAACTCATTTTATGAGGCCAACATCATCCTGATACCAAAG
>NW_012108608.1:221818-236261 GCF_000951045.1 Mandrillus leucophaeus
AAAACCAAACACCACATGTTCTCACTCATAGGTGGGAACTGAACAATGAGATCACTTGGACACAGGAAGGGGAACATCACACACCAGGTCCTATTCTGGGGAGGTGGTAGAGGGGAGGGATAGCATTAGGAGATATGCTTAGTATAAATGATCAGTTAATGGGTGCAGCACACCAACATGGCACATGTATACATATGTAACAATCCTGCACGTTGTGCACATGTACCCTAGAACTTAAAGTATAATTAAAAAAAAAAAATCTTTTACTAAAAGGATCCTACTACTTAAATTAATAATTAGTGTGTTCTTTTAGACTTTCGATGTTATTTTGCTTTTATGTTGTTACCTAGTTACAAAGTTAACGTTATTATTTCCCCAAGACATTTTTGTCAATAGGATGAAAGTCTCAAAGGTTTTAATTACCTTAGTTCAACAGGAGTTACTAGCATTTTAACACTAGCACTTCAATTCTAATTATCATCCGAAACTGGGCTTTGGATTTCTTTCATTTGAATCTCTCTTATATTTACTGTTTTAAGTGATGCTCTGGAAATTTCACCTTTATGAGGCTGTGTTCTGGGATTTAGTATTTATCCAACAAAGAAGAAATGATTAAAGAAGCAGATAGATAATTAAACTATTCAGGTTAGGTGTTCTAAAACCTAATAGACATCATTAAAAATTAAATTAGAAAGCCAGATTTCTCATTATTATTTCTTTTCTCAAATTCACAGAATGCTCATTTGGCTATATGCATGGTTTCTTTTAAATGATAATACAAAGTCTCTTATTACAAACTCAACAATTGCTAAAACATAAACCCTGCAGTTTTCTCATTAGTAATTCTTTCCTCAAATTCACACAATGTTCATGTTATTACATGCCCAATAGTTTTTAAATGTTCATGAGAAAGATCTTATTGCTACGTTTTAGGATTACTGAAATCACATCTGCCATTAAAATTTACTAAAACACTCAGGAAAGTTCTTACAATATACCATTTCAGCTAAGTAGGTAGGTTATTTTAAAAATTCAAATCTTCCGGCATATATTCCGACTTATAAAGAGTAACTATGCTAAATAAAATTACAATGTACATTGTGTTTTCAATACAGATGTTCAAAGTGAACCATGGGCAAAATATTCACATTTTGTTAATAAAATGGCAGAGTAGCCCATGAAAGAAACAATTACTGAAATGTTTAATCTGGAAAAGAAATGTACAGCTTTCCACAAAATGCTGTTTTGTTTTGTTTTGTTTCTTTTTACTTTCCTCTTTTTTGGTCTTTATTTTTTGAGACAGAGACTTATTCTGTCACCCAGGCTGGAGTGCTGTGGTGTGATCTCAGCTCATCGCAACCTCTGCCTCCTGGGTTCAAGCGATTATTTTGCCTCAGTCACCTGAGTAGATGGGATTACAGGCATACATCACCATGCTTGGCTAATTTTTGTATTTTTAGTAGAGATAGAATTTTGCCATTGTCAGCCATGCTGGTCTTGAACTCCTGGCCTCAAGTGATCCACCTGCCTTGAACTCCCAAAGTACGGAGATTACAGGCGTGAGTTACCATGCCCGACCACAAAATTCGTTAAATACATAATCTATGTGGGAGCAAAAGCAAATATAGAAAGGAAAACCAAATGCCCTGAAGGAGAAGCACAGTGTGGGCTGGGACAAATCCTTCGAGGTCAAACAAACCTAAAATACACTGTGGCAATGCCTCTGCAGTTGCTTCTTCAGGGGTAGAAAGTGCTTTTCACCTCCTCAGTGAGTTCACAGATACCCTGTGTGGTCCAGATACCAGAAGATTTAGACAAATCCCATGTCATACTTAGTCCAAGATGCTTGGGAGACTCACTGAAGTGCAGCCTTTCCTTCTATCCAGCCTGTTACAGTACAGCTTGATCTGGTCTGAGATCCTAGTCTCAAGATTTTGTTTTATCCAATCCCACAATACTTCTAGGTGCCCTCAAGACAGTTGCAAAACCTCTAAACCTCCCTTAAATTACATAAATTAAACAGTCTCTTATTGTCTCTCCTTGCCATGCCATGGTTTGCTACCACCAAGTTAGAGTAATTCTGTCTGTCATTACTCAGACCTCTGACGTGAAATGGCTCTTTCCTGATGGTGAAACCTGAATCATCCTGTGCCTGCCCAACATCCTCCCTTCTACAGGCCACCAGAGCTTGATGGTAGAGAAAAATCCTTGAGAAAAACCGTGACTCTTTCTTTCCCCTCATTTCCAATACAGAGGGTAAAAAAGAAACAGCATTTTCCTACTTATCTAAAAACTAGCAAACTCACTTTTTTTTCCACTTCAAGCTGTGAAAGAAATCATGAGTTGCATATTTATAGCATCCTGAAAAATTGTCCAGAAGTCATAAATTACGTTTACTTTTTACTATATTCAAAGATCCCCACCCACAACAGAAAGACCAACAGAAAATATGTTTGGGGACTACTTTACTTCTACACTGACTGAATAGTCACAATGCAATATATTACCTTTATTAATCTTTTTTTGTTATGAACATAATTTTTAAGTAGAGGATAAGGTGGACTTGTCACAAGGAAATGAAACAGTCCGTTTTTCAAGCTATTACTTTTGTACTTGCTTTGGAATTACAATATAGACATTTTGTCAAATGTCCTCAGACTCTCCAGTTTGACAAATGTTATTTCACTCCCTGTCCTTTTCTAAGACATGTTTACCTTTTCCTTTGTTCTAAAATATGCTGTTCATATAATACAAAAATAAAACTCTAATAGAAAAATGTGTCACATGAAATAATAACAAATCCTCCAATTCTAATCTAGTTTAAACACATAAAGCTTCATGACAACTTGTCAGCTACATTATCATTGATAGTTTTGTTAAAAATCCTATAAGTTTTTATGGTAAATTTTATGGTAAATTTGAAGATACTTAGACTTCCTTTCTCTACCCCTTCTCCCTCTCACCCACACGAAAAACTGAGGCAATTAAGCAAAGTTATAATTCTAATTATCAAGTCGTTAGAAATGACCTTTATTTCACTCTGAAAATTTGATGGAATAAGCACATATTCCTAATAAACATCACAAACAAAAAATAATTTTCACAAACAGATAACAATAATAAATGAAACTAAGGAAAACATACACTGAGCTTAGAAGTGTCCACATGAAAGTAACAATTTCTAGATTGACACCACATGTTCCCTTTTTGGTGACATTTTGGTTTCTCTAACTCCTTAATCTCAAAGCATGAGACAGATGATTTGACTTTCATTTTACTTTATGTTATGCAGGTCTGAATAAAGAAGGAATTCATTTCTTAGGGGTTCTTTCTAATTGCTCTCTCCATCTGCTTGTAACAGCTTTAAAATGAGCCCATCACAATGGCTACCTTGTAATGAATAAGCTGTTTTCCATTGACATTATCTGGATTTTTTTTGACCTAGGCAAAGTAATTTGTCCACATTTTGGCACAACAGAGGTTGCTTCTTCCCTTCCTATTGACCGGTAGTAATTCACTCTTATTCAATCAACATTCAAACTTATACCAAAGCATGAATCCTCTTATCCTTCATTAGCTCTTCAGCTTACATTATGATTAACTTCATGGAAAGATCAACTTACCTGGCACAAACTGTCTCCTGAATCTGCCATTCTGAATAGGCATTCCTTTGCCTTTGCTGTTGGGTAGTACTTAATTTTGGTTGTGGCTTTAATGATTCCATCACA
This sequence comes from Mandrillus leucophaeus, assembly GCF_000951045.1. Classification (NCBI taxonomy): domain Eukaryota; kingdom Metazoa; phylum Chordata; class Mammalia; order Primates; family Cercopithecidae; genus Mandrillus; species Mandrillus leucophaeus. The sequence continues at coordinate 225,547 of NW_012108608.1, forward strand.
GTAGACATTGACATGGACTGAACCAGCAGGAAACTCTTATGAAAATAATAAACAAGAATTAGGGGCAGAGTATTTAATGCATATTCATACTATTACATCTTTTAGAGAATATAAAAGAAGTCTTTAAAAATTCATAACACTTTTACTAATCTCTAGCACTTAAAATCATTTTTAAAATTCTTGGTAGTTGGAAACCACAAAATGAAATGTACAATTTTAGACTTAATTGCTTAAAAAAAACTTAAAATACAAAACGTATGTTAAAATAACAATAAAAGTAAAGCACTAAATTATTTGTCCCTACTTACTTACTAATATAACTTTTCTTTGTAATATTCTATAATCTTGACAAAATTCTTTAGAATTTGGAAAAGTATAGCCATTTATCAAAAGTTAGGTATTTATTATTTATCTTATGAAAACAATTTAATTAATTACAGGCAAGTTTCTCAAAATTGTAATTTGAAAGAGTAGAGCTGATTTAAATTATACAACTCGTATTCAGTTGACTACAATGAAAAACCCTGGGAAAGGCAAGGTTTAATGCCCAGATACTAAAGTAGTATTTACATCATACATTCATCTAAAGCCTTTTTGAGAACAAATTGTTCAAAATGAATGATACACTACATTGTGAACTGTGCTGTAATATATGAGCAGCATTAAAGTTATATAAGAATTTAGGACTGTCTATGAAAGAATACCAAAAAGCAATCAATAAAAAGTTATTATGTTTTAGTGTAAGAAAAGTAAACAAAATGTAATTCTTTAAATTCATTTATGGAACAAATTTTAAGAGTTTTTAATCTGTCATTGAGGTACTTCCCAAGTTCTCCCAGAAAACTGTCACTCAAATATCTAGGGTTAGGAATAAGTCATTAAATATAAGAGCTTTGAATATTTAAAATTTTTAAGCTTTAAGTATTAATTTCACTTTATCTCATGAAGCTGTTAAAGGACTTCTTATAATATTGCTGAAGGAAATTTAAATGCAACGAAAGCAATCTTAAGCTTAACTAGGTCAAGGAGCTGAAATTTCTTCCTCTCATATTTCTTGACTAGATGCCTTGCCTGTATTATAATGATATATGTAGAAAAATAGGAGCTCTCTCTTCCCAAAGAAGCATTCATCCAATAGAGAATGTAAGGGAAACTACAACAAACAAAAATGAAAGTTTTAAAGCACATCTCATCAGCTAAAGCAGTATGCATATGGTAAAGGGGGTTCTAGAGTTATTGGAGTCAAATGAAATCAATTTCAGCAGATTTAATAAAGATAAATTTCAATGTAAATGTTATGATAAGTCATAAAAATTATTTTGAAAGAAGATATTAATTTGTTTATCACAAAAGAGATTTGGAGTTTTACCATGGAGAGTTAACCTTTTGAAAGAAAATCAGGTAATGAATCATGAGAGGTATATGGTGAGATTTGCTTGGTAGTTTTTTGATACAGAGTAGATAAATATTCTATATTTTTAAAATCTAACATGAAACTGAACTGATTTATTCTTGAGTCCTTAGTTAACTCAAAATTTTACCAGTGCATCTACTGATAATGATGTCGATTTTAGAGTAATCCTCCAAGGAGATGCCTTTTAAAGTGTTGTGTTTGCTGTATACATTCTCATATTTGTTAAATGGCAGTTATTAAATCAATACCTAATTACCGGTCCCAACTATATGTCACAGAGAATGCCTTATAGATTCATCTGCTTGGGAGGCCTCCTCAGTAATATATTATTGAACTGACCTTTACATGAGCAGTACCCTGTACTGCTTGAACATTATTTTACTTTAATTTTGGTTCACTATGATGACTGTATTTTACAGTTTCTCAGTAAAACTAAAAACCAATTAATGTAAGGACTCAAATAGAAGCGAGTAAAATTAAATGTTGTTTACCGTCTGGACGAAAGTATCAAGCAACACCTAACCCTGTAAGTGCACACAAATACAGGTCAAGATCTCCAAACCAAGCAAGGATATTACTGAGTCAGCCGTGAAGAGGAAAACAGGCACAGAATGGAAGGGAAAAATGGAACTCCTTGCTCCCATCATTTCAAATCTCAAATTCTGTTACATTCAAATGTCTTTGTCAACCTTCCCCTTCTCTATACTTAAGTGGTCTGTCCTTGATGAGGTACAAATTGAAGTAATTTATGAGAATTATAATCCAAAGGTATTTCTGAGTAGTTAAAATATTTCACTAATTCTATAAAAGTGGATATTTCACAAATCTATTAATTTCAGAGCTCTTTTGTCTGCGTATGTCTATTGCCTGAGAAGCTGTGTTCCTTTATGATCCCATTTTAGACTTTTCCCATATGGTAAACATTAAATGAACCCACTACTGTTTCCATGAAAATGAAATAAACATGGCTCTATTTGGATTCTAATATTATCATTAAATAAATATAGGTGGCTTCAAAACCTGGGTCATGCCTAAAAATTAATATCAATTTAAAATATGTTTAAATTGTTTCCCTGAATTACGATATTTATAAAAATATATTATCAATGGTTATTTTCTTAGGCAGGTTGAGCATAATATTTGGCATATCCTGAAGTATTTTTCATGCTCTTCTAATAAATTATAAAGTTATAATTTACATTATCCAGAGCATAGTTTCTTAATAAAGAGATTCTAAATCTTTGTGGATACATTATGCATTCCTTTCAAATTTTAATTGGTTATCTTCCTGCTGCATTAAATTTTTTTCTCACAGTACTATAAGTACCAGAAGAATACTCTCTACGTTCTTTGTAAAAATTAAAAATTAGTTAGTATTTACAGTTTAATGGTTTCACATATATTTATTATAAGTTTTGACATAAGCTGAGATTTTAGTAACTCAAATTGCTTTAGTACAAAACAGTCCCTGTCAGTGACAAACCTATGGTTACCATTAGGAGGGTGTGGTGTCTAGAAAATAAATTAATTATAGGTGTGGCAAGTTATTGAGCTGAAAGGAAAGGGGAGATGGGAAAATTAGAAGACATTTTCTCAAATAGAAACATCAGGTTAAGATGTTTCCATGTGTCAAAAGGGAAAGATGCTACTTAGTAAAAGAACATCTTAAGATTTCACCACCTATCAGCATAATTGTACTTTAAAATAATTTTTGTTTATCTCTACATTGTTACCAACTGAAAATATCTGGCACTGCTGCTGTTTTTTTATGGAAGACCAATAATTAATGATTCAATTTTTTAGAGACATAGACCTCTTCAGATTATCCATTTCTCCTTGTGTGACTTTTGGTGGTTTATGTCTTTCAAGAAATTTGTCCATTTGTCTAAATTATCAAATTTGTATCCATACTCACTATTATCCTTTTAATGTTCCTGGGTCAGTAGTAATTACCCCTATCTTATTCTTGATATTAGTAATTTGTGTCTTCTCTCTTTCTTTTTTGGTTAGCCAAGCTAAAAGTGTATCAATTTGGTTGATCCTTTCAAAGAACCAGCTTTGGATTTTGTTGAATTTCTCTCTTATTTTCCATTTCACTGTTTTCTGCTCTAATTTTTATGATTTATGTTATTCTGCTTGCTTTACACTTAAATTGCTCATCTTTCTATAGTTTCTTAAGTGGAAGCATGGTTATTTATTATATATGTTTCTTCTTTTCTAATATAAGTTTTTAATGATAAAAATTTCCCTGTCCATACTTTTTATCTGCATTCCACAAACTTTGTTAAGTTGCATTTTAATTTATTTCAAATTATTTGAATTTTACCTTAGAAGTGTGTTACTCAGTCCCTGAATTTGGGGGATTTTCCAACTATCTTTCTGCTGTTGATTTCTATTTCAATTCTATTGTGGTCTGATAACACAATTTGTATCATTTCTATTCTTTTATATTGAATAGAGTTTATTTTTTAAAGATGCAGCAGATGGTTTATCTTGGTGAATGTTCCAAATGAGTTTCAGAAAAATGTGCATTCTACTGTTGTTGGATGGAGTATTCTATAAATGTCAATTAAATCAAGTTGATTAACAATAGTGTTCAGTTCATTTATATACTTATTGATATTCTGTCTGCTGAGTCTATTAATTACTGAAAGACAGTGTTCAAATCTTATATAATAGTGTCTATTGCTCTTTTCAATTCTAGCAGCTTTTGCTTTACATATTTTGACACTGTTGTTAAGTGCATATATGTTTAAGAGTTTTCTGTTTTCTTGGAGAATATGTCTTTATCATTATATAATGCTTCTGTTTATTCATGATAATTTTTATTTTTCTAAAGTCTTCTTTGTCTGAAATCAGTACAGCTTTCCAGATCTACTTTGATTAGCGTTATCACGGTATTAGGTTGGTGTATCTGCGTTTTGATCTCTGCTTCATTTTCTCATTCTTCTTATATTCCAATTTCATTACATTACTTTCAATGCCATTTGCAAAACTGCAATTACTTTTGCACCAACCTCCAACCTACCTTGCTCCAACCCTTTCACTTTTCACTTTTGATTTACCCATGTCTTAATATTTAAATTGAGTTTCTTATAGACAACATATTATTGGGTCTTGTTTGTTATCCATTCTGGCAATCTCTGTCTTTTAACTGACGTTCTTAGACTATTCACTAAACTTAAGTAGTGATTACTTGGCTTCAGTAACGTGGTTGGGTTATATCTACCATACTTGTAATTTTTTTTTCCCCTACATTTTTCTTTGTTCTCCCTCTCTACCCCAACCTTTTCTGCTCTCTCTCAAAATTATTTGAGAATTTTGTAGGATTCCATTTTCTCTCTTCTTAGCCTACTATTTAAAAATTTTTAGTAACTGTCCTAGAGTCTGAAATACACATTTTTAACAAACTTAAGTCCCTCCTGTCCCTTATGATATTGCTGTCATTACTTTCACTTATCCTTGTGCTGTAATCACGCAACACATTGATAGTGTTTACTTCAGACACACATTTATCTTTTAGATCAATTAAAAATAAGAAAAATGAAGGATTTTGTTTTTACCTTCATTCATTTATTCTCTGATGCTCTTTCTTCATGTAGATCTAAGTTTCTCACCTATATTATTTCCTTTCTTTCCCAAATAACTTCTTTTAAAATTTCTTGCTGCGCAGGTCTGCTGGTAATGAACTCCTCCATTTTTCTGTCTGAAAAAGTCCTTATTTCTCCTTTGTTCCATATTCAGGATAATTTCACTGAATACAGAATTTTAGATTGGTGGGTTCCTTTTTTTCACAATACTTAAAATATTTTACTTCACTATTTTCTTGCTTGTGTGGTTTCTGAAGAGAAATTCAACATAATTCTTATACTCGTTTCTCTACAGGTAAGTTATTTGTTTTCTCTGACTTCTGACAAGATTTTCTCTTTTGTTTTCAGTTTTCTACAGTTCAAATGTAATATGAATAGGTGTCAATATTTTATATTTATCTTTCTTTGTGTTACTTGAGCTTCCTATATCTGTTTTGATCGCTGCCATTAATATGTAAACATTTATTGTTCTTCATTTTCTCATTCTTCTTGTATTCCAATTACATGTATGTTAGACCTTTTGAAACTGTCTCACATTTCTTAGATGTTTTGTCCTTTCTTTAAAAGACAAACAAACAAACAAAAACTTTTTTCTCTTTACCGTTTATGCTTGGGAAGTTTTCATTGACCTGTCTTCAAGTTCAATGATTCTTTTCTGACCTTTGTCAAGTCTACTAATGAACCTATTAAAGTTACTTTTTAATTTCTGATACAGTGGTTCTGATTTCTAGCATTTCCTGTTGATTCTCAAAATTTATCTCAGTTTACATAATCAATATGTTCTTTCATGTTGTCTACATTTTCCATAAGATCCTTTCATATCTTAATCACTTTTAAAATCCCTCTCCGAAAATTTCATCAACTGTGTCGTATCTAATTCTAGTCTAATGCATGCTTTGTCTCTTTAAATTGTGTTTATCTTGCTTTAGGAATGCTTTGCAATGTTTGGTTTTGGTTTATGACTAGATATAAGGTAAATAGTCCTGTAGTGAAAGAATTTATAGGAATCTGTTTAGGAGTTGGACTGTATTTAATGTTTGTTGTAGCTATCGGTGCTAGCAGCTTTAAATTCCTCTACCATTTTTGTTTCTGTCTCTCTTTTTGATTATGTACTTTTCTAAGTACTTTACCTAGAGAGAGTCTGGATCTTGCTGGGATTTTTCGGCTGGTTGGTTGCGTTTTTTAAACAGTAATCCACTGTCATTATGCTGGAATCCTGCTGTGGTAACCATAAGGTGGTAAGGAAGGAAAGCATTCTATATTCTTATGATTAAGTCTTAGTCTTTTAGTGACTCTTCACTGTGACTTTACAAGTGTTTTTCCTGTGGCATAGCTTCACCTAATCCCCCTTAAGTGAGACAGGAAGGCCAGAGGGAGCCACAGTGTAATGATGTCCTTTCCCAGCTGGAATGAGGCTCTGGTAAAGTGTTTTCTTCTGGAGAGTAGGCCTGTGCTATGGAGAACATGCTGGAAGTATTTCACCATGATTATTCTTCCTCTGACCCCACCAGGGTTCCATGGGATCTTTCTCAGATATTCATTGTACAAACCTGGTGGGATTCATGGAGGTAAATCCTACAAAAGTGTGGGGACCTCCTAAAACTACTGCCTCCAGGAGTTTCTCACTCTCAAACTAATCCATTCTCAGCTTTCAGACTTCCGTCAAAATTAACACTTAAGTGCTCCTACTAGTTTGTGGCTCCAGTGGCTTCTGCTCTAGGTAAGTAGATTTCAAGTGACACTCTCTTAATTCATTGTTTTCTCCAGCTTTTGGAATAGTGGATTGCCCTTGTCAGAGCTCAGAAGACAATACCCCAAAGTATGACGTCTTGGTGTGCTGCATACTTTGAACTAAAGAAGATAAAAGGGCCTCAGAAGCAAGGTCTTTCTGACCTTCCATCTTCATGTCTCCCACCCTTCTTCCTGCCCCTGATCCAGTCATAGAAGCAAGAATTCCTCTTCCCCAAGGCAGAGCATAGAAACTAGAACTCCTCTTTCCCAAAGAAAACCACAAAACCAAAAAAGGTCTCCCTTCTCTCTTCTCCCTTAAAGATCCTCATTTCAGAGAAAGCCTGCTCCATACATAGGAGGAAAGAATGTCACATAGAGAAGCCAACAAAAATCTGTACAGACAGGCCTTACTGGATCCTCCTCCCCTCAAGCTTGTTACCACTAGTTCATACTCTTTTGTTCAATCACTGTTCTACATGGCTGTTTATTCTTTGTTGAACCTAACCATAAAAATAGACAGTTTCTCCTGGGTCCTTGGGTCTTCATTTCTGAAGGCTCCTATAAATCTTTGATTAAATAAATTTGTTACGCTTTTCTCTTGTTAATCTGTCTTTTATTATAGGAGTGACAGCTGTGACCCTTATGATGGTGAGAAACTAACACCTGCAACTAACACCTTCCAACTTTAGTTCTCTAATGGGCTCAAGAAACGTGGTCGATTTGTAGTTGTTCAGCTTTTTCTTGTAAAAATGGGCTCTTTACTGTTGGGGCTAAAACGATTAGTCTAAATATTACTCGTAAAACTTTTGTTTTCCTTATATATCTGTGCACATGTACTGGGTCATGATGTAAAATGTAGTTCTTACTAGTTGTTCTTAGTAGGGTTCAAAACATTTCAAAATACAGTGACATGAAGCAGAGAAAATAAGGCTCTGGGCCTATTTCTGCTGAGGCATTTTCCATCCATACTCCCAAATAGGTTCAGGTAACCATCTTGAATATTGATAGAAAGCAGTCAACATTTTGGGAGAAAATTTCTCATTAATTTACAGAATACAACAGTTGAAACAAATACTTAAATAAGTTTAATTATGATAGTTGGTAAATAGTGGTTTATTTATCTATTTATTACAGATTTGTTGTTTAACCATGGAGACAATATTATGTCTTGGTATATCTTGGAAAGCATGACATATTCATTTTCTGCTTCTCTTATAATTAATTTGAACTTTGACATGTTTTATTCTTTATACTGTCCTAGCCAGTAGGTATACTGAGCAAAAATTTTTAAGTAATGTGAGTAATTATATTTGACAACTTGATCTGCTAATTGGGAAATATTATTTAAGTGCTTCTGAATCTGCAATATTGATGTTTCTATAGTGACTTTAGTCTAACTAAATTTAAATTCTGAAACTAATTAGTTAGAAAATTTTATTCATTAAACCACTTAAGAATGTGACATAATGAAGTAGGCGGCATTGAGACAAGAAAGAAAGAAAAGGAAAGAGACAGAGTTTTTCTCATTTCACTTCTACATATGCTTATCCATGACAGAAAGCAGTGTCTGAAATGTTTATAAATGTTTAGTATGGAGTTTTTCCTTCTTATAATCCAACTTCAGTCTAAACTGTGCAAGGAAATCCATACACACGCTTTCCACACAAAGAGAAGTCTGTAAATGCTTTGTAAATAGACTGCATAATCACTATATTTTAAAAGGAATACATGTTCAAAATGTGTTTGACATGATCTTTAATTTAAAATATTTTTGCCATTTCCAAATTCATAACAAGATTGAGCATATTTTTATTTCCAAATATTTTATAAAGTTCACATTTATGAGGTTTTGTAAGATGATTTTATTCTCTGATCATGAAAAGACATCATAAATGTACAAACCAAGTAGTCTTACATTTATATTAAGATATCTGGAAATTAGTATTAGATTAATATTAGAGTTTGATTTTAGCACAATTATTGTTGCAAGTATGGTTATTCCATCTGGAATTTTAAATCTGATACAATTTATCATGCTATAAGCAAAGCTGGATAATCAAATGATTAGCTTTGTAAGTGAGATAAGGAAAAGATGAGAAGATTATATGTACAAATTGCACCATACTGATAAAATAAAGGGGAAAAAATGCTTTTCAGAGCCACAAAAATATACCAGAGACTTGGGGGGAAAAACACAGAAAGGGAAGAAAATAGAGTTTATTAATAAAACTCAAAATAAATTGCTAATCCAAATGTCACAACAAAGCACAAAATTTTAGTTATATGTTTAGTAATTGCCATATATTTAAATGCTGTCTGCTGACATATTTAAAAATGTATGATGTTACTGGATGTCATTTCATTACACAGTATACAAACTAATTTCTCATAATTTACATGTTCTTACTTTTGCAAATCCAGATTAATAATAACCACCTTGGGTATGTGAAAACTAAACACAGGAAACACCTGCAGAACAATATTAGTTTTTGTAGGGAAGTGAAACCATTTATCATAAATTTATTGGAAGGAACTCAGGATGATGTTTCATACTTATTAAATCATAAACATTCTTACCTAAAGCTTTCATGCACCAGACTTTCTTACTCCAAAGGGCTGGCCGTGCTCTAATACGCTTATTATTTGATGTAAATTCAACCTCCACAGTATCACCAATTACTTCATCTCTCAAAATTATGAATATTTCACCAGGATTCTGTAAGTTGAAAATGTAACCCATTTAAGCATTTGAAAAAGTTTACATTAGTCAAAGAACTCATTACATTTCTTTATAATTAAGGTAATACACTATCATTGAATAAGTCTTCTACGGTGTTTGTATTTTCAACTGTATCTGGAAATAAAATACATAAATGTGATTCTCACTACATTTTAAATATTATCAAATTTCTTTTTATTGGGTGTTCTTTTTTTCCCTCTAATGCCATGTTTTGCAACTTAAAGAAACAGTGTGAATATGGCCTCTTCCTTTTCCTCTTGCCTCTTCCTAAATATGGCTCTCTGTACCAGGGTATACGCATCATTTCACAGACCAGCAGAAGACTATAATTCAGTTGTTAACCAAATCATTTTTCCAAATCCCTTTTTTACTCCTTTGTATAACTTGGTTTCTTTATCTATAAATGATAGAATTGAAAAAGTTTAAGATCTCTTACAATTTAAATATAATGACTTTTCTTTTAAGAAGTCTAATAGTTTTATGTTTTATGTAGTAGAAGTTCAGTGGCTACTGTTTATTTATGACAAGTGTCTGCGATGGTTTTTGAGTTGACTAAAGGTTATAGATCTAAAGTTTCTAGATGTAATTAACATGGAAGAGCCAAATCTATAAGGTGAAAAAGGTTATTGAATAACTCTTTGTGAAAAAATATTGAGAAACAATACTAGGAATGAAAGATTGGGGTTAACACAGAGAAAAGAAAGGCATAAACATTTATTATCTATTTTATACTAGAAATTATACTCAGCACTTTTTATATAAATATATTTTCTCTAATCCTAACTGAAACAGATAAACAGAAAGGCATACATATAGAAAGACAAACACACACACACACACACACACCCCCAAAATAAACAGATAAGGCTATTTCTTTTTCTCTTTTAAGAAAAGGACAACTAATATACAGAATTACATTCTGAAGTCTAATCAGAAATATTTAATTTCCAAATCCACACTACTCCTTATATCATGCTGTCAAACCCCATGAAAAAGCTAAAATAAAACATTCTTTTATGATTATCTTACATATCACCTTTCAAAAGCTTTCTTCAAGTCATACTAAGTTTCAATTCCATGCTAAAAAAAACAAGGATCGCACTTATATGCTCTTATAAAATCATGTTTATCAAAAAGTTACTAATTTCAAGATTCTCTTAAATGCCCCTAAGTATAAATTACTCACCAATAAAACTTACATCTTTATGCTTTATCCCAAAGAGCTTCTAACTACGTTGAC
>NW_012108608.1:237086-276520 GCF_000951045.1 Mandrillus leucophaeus
ACCTTTCAACCATTTCCAGAGAAAAGCTCTAAACAAAAGACAAGCACACTGACCACCCCAAATGAGGCACTCACATCTTCATTTGTACCTAAGGCCAGCTTCATGGGCCCATGACCTTACAGTCACACAGGGCCCCACACTTAGAAGGCCCTGTATTTGGTTTAATATTCTGCTGTAATTACTTTGACATTATAATAATTTGAACATGGTACTTTGTGTTTTCATTTTGCACTGTAAACTAGGCAGCTGGGCCTGCTTGAACATAATGTTGGCATGATATTTAATTCCTTTTCTCCTTCTATATCCCCATATTTATCCTCTCCAACAATGTCCAACTCAGATCTCACCAGCTCCACAAAGTCCTCCTGCAACTTCAGCTCACAAGATTTAGAACTTTCAAAGGAACACTAGAGCACTGAATATCCATAACCATCATTTGACTGTTACTAAGAGTCATGCTCTCTACTCCTGATTAGTTTTTCATGTCTGTATCTTGCCTTTCTAGCTAGATTTTAAACATCCTAAGAGTGTTTCTGTTTTCTTATATTATTGTAGTACCTTTCAAAAATTATGCACATAAAAACATTCTGTATATAAATTTTTAAATTAAGATGGAGTCAGTCTGTAAAAAGATGACATTTTTAAATTGAGTATGCTCAGCTCTGTGCCATACTTCTCTCAGTACTCAAAGCTTCCTCTACTCCTGGGAGTAAGCACTGGCTCTTAATTATATGAGTACATTTAATTCAGTGGAGAAAATATTAGAAACCCCAAATGGTCATAAATTAGTTTTACCACTTATGAAGCTATTGTTTTGCTCCCAATCTTTCTGACTCCTCTGTGAATCCCTTATTTGGGTCAGAGCATTCAGGGAAACAATGGGTTATGACAATTATCACTTCCAAACTTTAAAGCTTGGCTACATTGGTCATAAGCCTCGAGACCTAACACAAGAGGTAAAATTTGGTCTGCAATGTTGCATTTATATCCGAGTCTCTGAGGTAGGACACAGGCATTATTTTGTGTGTGTGAAAACTCCCCTAGTAGTCCCTGTATATAGTTTAGTTTTTGATAACCACTTACTTAAAAGAAAGAGACATCTTTTGGTCATTGTAAAACTTCACCTCTGAGAAGGCAGCACTTCACAATACAGACATTTCAGGCATTAATGCACACAATCATCTTTTGCTGCCTTTACTGTATTCAATTAAATCACAGGATTGGGCTTTAAGTTAAGGTTGGTTACCAAGGACTAGTTTGTGATTTGGTATCAGAAGTAAGTGGGTAGTGCTATTAACTTTTGTACACTGTTTTAAATTGTATTCAGAGTCAATGGATGAACTGGTAAAAAGGTAATCTCTGAGATTCTTCTAGCCCTTAAGACTCACATTCTTTCATGGCATCTCAATTTATCTCTGTATTTGTTTATTACATAATCCATGGTCTGTCCTATGGGCTTGAAGACTCATATTAGGGTTTTAGCCTTAAGAGCGTGTCAATGAACAGGTCATATAAAATAAAGACCTTTATTAGGGAATATGGTGTGTGGTAGGATTCTGATTTTTAAAACATTCAATAAAATTAATATAGATCCAAATGCTGATAAAGCCACTTTAAAGGTCTTTTGTGGTTGCACGATGACTTTCAGAATTAAATTTTCTCAAGAAATCAATAAGTGACTCAACTGGTTTTTTAAATGTCTCTATCTTAACATCAGAATAGCAGCAGTGGGAAAATAAAATAAAAATAAAAGAATTAAGGTTGATTACACTAAAGGAAGTAAGAGATTTGGGGAGAAGGAAAGTTGAGATTACAGCAGGCAGATTCTACCAAAAGGAAGGGAAAATGATACATTTAAAGATCTGGGTTTAAAGAAAATAAGCTCACTCTTAATTGTTCTTTAGGATGGAGCTACTGCTGAGAAAATATAGAAGTCATTTCTGAATCTGTGGCTAGGGATCACAAAAATAAGATTTAACGTGGACACTGTTGATATTTTTTGACCAAATGTGTAATTGTTGTGGGAGTTGTTGTGTGCATTACAGGAAGCTGAGCAGCTTTCAGAGTTCTACCCACTAAATGCTAGTAGCAATCCCCCAGTTATGACAATCAAAAATGTCTGCAAGCTTTGCCAAATATCCCCTGGGTAGAGAGGGTCAAAATCACCTGCATTGGAGAGCCACTGCGTTGGGGGTGTTTGCCAGAGTAAAGGACTGCACAGGGAAGAGAAGTTACTAAAAAATAGACCAGGTCTAGTTCTGGTTTTGGTGTAATTTCAATGGAAGAGTACCTTACACGTGGATTTTTCATCAGGGAGATAAAATTGGGTGAGATTCATTTGAACAGTGGATGCATTTGGGAGACCTAGAACTCACATCTCTCATGGTCAATTAACCCACACAAAAAAATCAAGAGGCATATGCCAGAAAAACAAATGTCTTGGCCCATAAACAAAGAAAAGTTAAAAAAAAATACTAAAACAAGAAAAGTGTGCCAGTCATACAGAAAGTAAAAGAAGAGGTCAAATTAAGAAGCAGATTGGAACTGCTAAAACTCGCCTAGGTATTTCTCAAAGACACAGATAATTAACTTACATAAATAGGACAACGGAGGGATATCTTCATTAGTGCATGGGGAAAAAAAAGTTAAAGAAATAAAGTAAAATATTTTTCTGCTGTTTGAGAAGTGGCACAAAATTTTCAAGGTCTAGGAAATCCAAATTTGTGAAAAAGAGCAGTGCTAGGAAGAGTGACAAGGCAGAGGAATCAATATTCTCAAGCTCCAAGGGTCACAGGCAGTAGCAACAGCACCCATTGCCTTAATTAACGATAGACTAAAGTTAATGCTTCAGAGCAGATGAGGGCACAGAGAAGAGAATTTCTCTCGGAGGCAGGTCCATAGACCTCAGCAATTCCACAGCAAGAGCTAGCAGCAGGAATAATTTAAACTAACTCCCTTTTCATCAGGGAGAATGAAAATTATGCAACTATAAAGAACTCATAGTCAACCCAGTGTTAGCATGCTGGAAACACAAAACTAAAAAGAGAAATTAACAGGGTTTGAATATACTGGATGTAAATCAGGTACATCTTAAAGAAGACCTGGTGACTGACTGAGTTAGTATTGTAAAATTTCTAGATTTTTTAGGATGATAGGGAAACCTCAACTATCATTTCCTTAAGGCAGTAGTCTTAAGTAGTCTCTATTCACGGATTACTTGGAATACTTCTCAGAAATGAATTGGAGTTCAAAGGTTGTGCTTTCAGACAGTTGCCATAGGCTGAAAGTTGTCGTGGCAAGTCTGAAACATGATTTTCACTCAGTGGGTAAAAGTGGTCTTTTCTATGGTGGTTGGCAATAGTCTTATGGATTCAGACTAGGTTCTGAAAATCTAGGTTCTGAAAACAACAAAATCTTGTCTGGGATAACTATTTTTGGTCCAATGATTAGCTTACTTTGATGAGAATGTGGGGCTGGCAATAAAATAACTTTGTATAGCCTTTTAAATGTTTAGGATTCTTTAAAAAGTGGGGAACCTAAAAGAAATTTTATATTGAAATAATTTAAATCCAAGAGTCTGAAAGAATTACATCAATGTCAATAAAAAAAAAGTCCATGATTCTCCTACAGAAAAAACCCTTATCTAACTAGCTATCTACATAATACATCTTTGCTTAGATAGCAGTGAGGTTTGATTTTGCGACTGATTTCTTTGAAAATTTAGTAAGAGAAGGGTCTTATAGTGCTTGAATTTTACTGTTGCAGATATTTTTAAAAGCAGCTACTTAGACTCGTTGTATAACTCCTGTTGAGCTACTTTTAGTTTCAGAGGGTTTTCTTTTTTCTGCTTTGATTTCATCTACTTGAGAGTAGTTGCCATTTTTTTATTACACTTCTTTTCTGTCTTTTCCATTGTTTCTGACTCAGTAGGAGCCACGAGTTCTGACTGTTTAGCCTGATCTCCTTCCTCTAAGTTCTGAGTCCTTGTAATTTTTCTTTGCCTGATCATCTGTGTCAGTTTCTCACACCTGTATAGTTCAGTCTCCTGGGGTCTTTAAGGTAGTGTCAAAGCATTTTTTTGTTCCTCTGGAACTGAGAACAAATAGCTTAAAACAGCAATTCTTCTGCTCAGGCATGGGGTAAGGGTCTAGAGAGTGAGGGTGAGGAAACTAAACTTTACCCCTCTACACAGGATATTCCACTTCCATCAGGACCACTAATACCAGTAGGATCAGGAGACCCACCCAAAGGTCAGTGAGCCCCTGTTACTGGCTTCTATCAGAAAGACTCCTTCAGGCAACTCCCATAAGGCTCTCCTGTATATCTGCCTCTTTATACTCAAGGATGCCACAAACTGAGGCCCAGCATCTTTTTCTTGTCCTAAGATTATGTAGTCAGAGATTTGGAAAGGCTTATTTTAGTGGTTCATTCCAAGCAAGATTTAGGAGGAAGACATGCTGGGAACATACATTCCTACAGTCACCTGCCCAGAAATCATCCCCCCACATTATACTCTTACTCCCTGAAGGACCATCTCATCTAACTTTTATGGTATTTCCACTTAATGTCAGCCTTTAACACACGTTTCATCATTGAAAAATTGGTGTTTTAAAATTCTATCCAAGGGTATGTTTCCCTTTAGAAAAATAGATCCTTAACCTATTTAATGTGAATCTAAATTTATTTTAATTAGCTTGATAGCTATGGCAATTGTACATCTATTTGCAAAATGTGAAGTAACAGTTGATAAAATTAAGCTTCCATATAACCTTCACTATTTAATTTTTCAACAATTATGTAACAAATGCCTATTAATTCAATTATCATCCAGTGTGTATCAAATGCCTACTAATTGCCTAAGTTCAGAGGATAGCCATGAACAAAGTAGACAAAAATGACAGCTATGTTGGAGTTTGCATTCTTGTGAAATACAATATCTATTAAAAAATAACAGGTGGGCTGGATGCGGTGGCTCATGACTTGTAATCTCAACGTTTTGGGAGACTGAGGCAGGAGGATTGCACGAGGCCAGGAGTTAAAGACCAGCCTGGGCAACATAATGAGATCCTGTCTCTACAAACAACAACAACAACAACACAATGGGGTCACTAAAATAACAAGGTATCTTTACTGACCTCACATGGAATTTCAGCAGGAAGCACCACTGCTAGTGGTATGGCGTTTCTTGAAGCTTCTGGCAGTTCTTCAATTTCTTTTCTCTCACTTATTTCCCCAGAATGTTTTACTTGTAGGTCTGTTGGAATGTTGACCTCAAGGTAGTCTTCAGAATCTAGAGAAAATTTTATGAATGTAGATTATCATATAACTAAAGTCACAGTATTTCCTCCATTGTTATAAAGACTAATTGCTGAACAACCAATTTAATATATGGGAAAACCGAACTGAGTTTAAGATAGCTGAAATAATTGAACCAATGTTAATAATTAAAATAATGCTTCACAATTTAACTAGTTTTATAATCAGTATGACTAAACTAAATCAACTATGTAATACTATGTTCATCTACTAGTTAAGTGTTTTCCAAAAAATAGAATCCAGTCACCATTTATATTTTCTCTTAACATTAAAACAGTAGATCTGTAAAACATAAAACCATTTGTTTTCCATGATGGTTATTAAGGACATTTAAGTCGGAACAATTTAAATCAGAATAGTTATTTGCCCCTTACATATTTCTAATTTTAAAAAACAGAAAGCACAATTATGGGACAATCACTAAATAAATTAAACTAGTATTTATTTCTAGGATATACTAGTTTAATAGTGAAATACTAGTACTCATCAAAATGTTAATGCATTCTATGGAAATAAGTGTCTATATCAAATAAATTGGGTTTCCTTATATCAGTATTACTAAGAACACTGAAATATGCTAATGTAAATTTCAAATCTCAAAGAAGGAGTATAGTATCTGATTTTAAAAATTTTAACAGTAATTTAGCATTTAGTTTTAATCATTAAAACATTGTTCTCTATTCGGGAAAAAATGTGTTAAGAGAAATAGATAATGTTTTATTATTATTCAGTGTCTCAAAGCCCAAAATGTTTCACTAGGGCACACAACCAATGCGGCTAAAATTAAGACTCTTGAAATGAGAAGGTCACATCGATAAACTCATGTCCACCCAAAAGCAGCCCTCAAACCCCTCAAGAAGGGAACTGGAATAAAGAAAAGCAGCTCCTGACAGTTGGAAACTAACCTGGCACCATGAGAATGCCTTGGTTTTCTGGAAGCCATCCTGGCACTCAGAGGCAGAATCTGGTTTTCTACTGAGCACCAGCAACATCAAAATTAGACAAGGCCACTCTGTCACCATGATGAACCAAGAGAGGGACAAGACCACGTTGTAATCATGTCAGAATCTAGACACTGCCCAAACCACAAAAATGACCAAGTCCTGGCTAGTACGAATGACTGTTTCTTTAGCAATTCCGGCCTCATCTCATTTCTCCTGCCCTCTACATGGTGTGATCCACTCCTCCTAGTTTGTCTGGGAATTTCCTGGTTTAGGCTCTGAAAATGCCTTGCCCTAGGAAACCCCTCACTCTCAAGCAGACCGGAAAAGTTGGTCCCTCACTTCCAAGTAGAGTCATTAATATTCCATTAATATGTCAAATCATAAAATTACACCTGCTTCTTGATAGCAGGCAAACTATATCCAAGCTCTGCTTCCTTGAACCCTCCCTCAAATCACTTAACACAAGTCTAAATCTTCCAAGTCCTTTCTAACGCCCTTTGCCTGAGATACCCCATGGTTCTCCCTGATGTGCCTTCTTTTTATTGCAACAAGAAAAAACATCCAAACACTTCAAGTGCAGGTACCTTCCTGGTGGTCTTTGGCTAAGCAGCATTGACAGGGTAAAAAGATAGAGTCAAAGGCAGTAAGAGAAGTCACCAGCTTCACATAGGTAATTCTATCAGCAAAGCAGAGTAACAAAAGAGAGCCTCCCTTGAGAGGGAGGAGCTGTCCCCATGCTGTGTCTGAAAAGGAAAGTTTTCTTGTTTTCTTCTGTCTTATGAAAGTTGCAGAACTAAGGCACAAAAGCACCTAGGATTTCCAGCTTGCTCTCAATACTAGTCTTGTTTGAAATGAAAAACAGACCTTATTTCACTAACAATTTAAAACACTTTCATAAGCAATTTCTCTCTCTCTCCCTCTCTCTCTCTCTCTCTCTCTCTCTCTTCCCCCCTCCCTCCTGTCTTATACCCACACACATAGACATACACAAATCAAAATAGTGAAAGGATGTATAAAACTGGCTCAATACTTTTGTGAGTTTGTAGAAAAACTAAGAAATGGATTTTATTTAATACACCTTAAAAGGAGAAGTCATTCCACCATGGCAGTATCCAGGATTTTCTGCTAATTCTTCTGATATTAGGTAAAAAAAAAAAAAAAGTTATTTTATTTACCCTGGGTACATAACAACAAATGTACAAAAAGACTTATCTCTATGAATATTCACAGAAGTAATGTTTGTAATGGAGAAAATTGGAAACAATCTAAGAAATAAGGAATAAAATAAAAACGTGATAAAAGTTGACACTAATAATTCTATCAAGGAGTATTTAACAACAAGCAACAAGTTTATGCTATAACTGAAAAAAATTCAAGTTAAAAAATTGTCAATTTAGTAGGTTTCCATTGTAGTAAAATAAAAACTGTACATATACAGAGCTGTGTGGAGGGAATTAAAGACATAGACTTGAATGAATGAGAATAGACTAGCCATATATGTGTGTATATATATATATAACCCAAAAATATTGAGTGGTTATTTCTGGCTTGTGGGTCATGTGTAATTTACTAAATAGGTATAAATATATAATATTAATACCATCTAATAATACCGCATATGTAATATACATTCTGATTTTTCTACACTGAAAATGTATTTATTTTACAGGTTTAAATTATGTATGTCCATTTAATTCAAGAGAGGAAATGATGAAGATTGCAGACTGAGAACATGTATCTATTTTCCTATTCTACAACATATAAATGCAATAATAGAAAAGATTGTTTTTAAGATAATGAATGTATTAAAGCACTAGAAATTCATAAATGGTGCAATTACATAAGAACAAATTTTGAGGAATTTCTCAAAGATAAAAGTTAATCTGGAACTAAATGAACAGAGACATCACAGCAGAGAAAACGGAGCCCAAAACACGTTTGGAAAAGACAACTTAAGATAGAAAATTCGTTTTCCAAAACTAATTATTTTCCAAAACTAAATAAACCACAAACTTAAAATTCAAAAAGCAGAAGAAGGTCCTGGGACAAAGATAATGTTAATAAGTTAAAACCTAATTTGGAACAGAGATAACTGGGACTTTCCTAGCTGCTACTTCTACTGAGCAAAAGGAAGTTTTGCTTTTGCCCTAAGAATAAAACTAGACTATTTTAAAACAAAATTAGCTAGTACTGGGACTAGATAAGGGAACAGAATGGAACCTGATGTACTTACCACCCTTCCCAAAGACAACAGAGAAAGAAAAACTGATAAGAGAAGGGGTAACTGCAGCATTTTTTCCCAAGGGTTAAATTTGTAAGCTTGGCTCTCTACTTTACAGGTGTTTTGACCAGGAGATTCATAGGAGCAACAACTATTAACTGACAGTGATCCTCAACTAAAAATTTAAACCGCCACCCAAGATTATCCTTCTGCTCTCCTTCTACGCTATCGCTCACCCAAATTCACTCACTCTTCCTCTGAGGCATCTTTTCTTAGCAACAACCTGGTCGAACTTCACACCTCTATATCTCTAGTGCATACAGTTGTGCCTGGCACATAGTAGAGACTTAATAAATACTTGTTGCCTGCTTTAATAAGCAAATAGATCCACACCTAGTCAGGTTTCCATAAATGACTTATGTTTCAAGGACAGTAACTTATTCTATCTACCACATGCCTTGCTCTGAAAAAGGCTTAAGGACATATTATGGCTGTTTCGATGTTCTATCCAGATCATTCCAACTTTCTCCACATCAGCAATAAAGTTATTTTGCTTTCTTATCATTTGTGTGTTCACTGGAGTAGCACTTCTAATTGTCTTCAAGAACTTTTCCTTTGCATTCACAACTTGGCTAACTGTTTGGAGAAACAATCCTAGCTTTCTGCCTATATTGGCTTTCAACACACCTTTCTCACTAAGCTTAATCATTTCTAGCTTTTGATTTTAAGTGACAGATGTGTGACTCCTCCTTTCACCTGAACACTTGGAGGCCATTGTAGGCTTATTAATTGGCCTAATTTCAATAGTGTTTTGTCTCAGGGAATAGGGAGGCCCAAGCAGAGGGAAAGAGATGGGAGAATACCCAGTCAGTGGAGCAGTCAGAATACACAAAACATCTATTGCTTAAGTTCACTGTCTTGTATGGGTGCAGTCCACGGCACCCAAAACAATTCCAATGGTAACACCAAAGACCATTTGTCACAGATCACTACAACAGATATAATGATAATGAAAAAACTTTGAAATAGTGCAAGAATCACCAAAATGTGACACAGAAACGTGAGGCAAGTGCATACTGTTGGAAAAATGGTGCCAATAGACTTGCTCAACAAAAGGCTGCCACAAACCTTCAATTTGTAAAAAATGCAGTGTCTGTGTAGCACAAAAAAGCAAAGCACAGGCCGGGTGCGGTGGCTCATGCCTGTAATACCAGCACTTTGGGAGGCCGAGGCAGGCAGATTTCTTGAGATCAGGAGTTCAAGACCAGCCTGGCCAACATGGTGAAACCCCGTCTCTACCAAAAAATACAAAAAAAGAAAAAAAAAATTAGTTGAGTGTCATGGCACACACCCGTTATCCTAGCTACTCGCGAGGCTGAGACAGGAGAATTGCTTGGGCCCAGGAAGCAGAGGTTGTGGTGAGCCTATATCATACCACTGCACTCCAGCCTGGGTGACAGAGCAAGACTCCCTCTCAAAAAAAAAAAAACCAACCAAACAAACAAATCAAAAGATACCCAAACGCGAACGCAAAGCAGAACAAATCAAGGTATACTCATATTAAGTGCAATAATAAAAATATTTTATATTCTAATGAGTTTTTACAGTTTATCAAGACTTTTACCAACACTGTATTTCATTCTGAACACACACTTAAAAATATAATCCCTGTCCAGTGATGGATTACTGAATTTCTGTCAAACATTTAAAACTATTTGTAGACAGTTCTTAAACTCTGTAGCTCAGAAACTGTTTCTCCCCAGTAAAATGTGAAGTCAAATAGAATCTTTCTCTCCTCTTCTAACACTTTTCTAAAATGTGCAGAGAATACAGTGTTTTGCATTAAACAGACATAGAAAACTAAAAAGCAGATAGAATTAACCTAGGAATAAAGTGACAGAGCCATAAGTAGTAAATTCAATAGAAAAATCCAAATTTCCCAAAGTAAATAAATGACAACGTTTTCTGGCCAGAAAATGAAACTTCACTGTTGTTTAGATAACAATTTGAGTTAATTTTCTTTTCTATAAGTTTTAAATAGTTTAGAAGGTAATTAGATAGACATAATCATATATATACACACACACAAATTTTATTGTGTATATATACACACACACATTTTTAATATATAGTATGTTAATACATACATTATCTATATCTCCATGTCCTAAGAATATGAGTGTTTGTATACATATGCTTATATATTTGTGTGTGTGTGTGTGTGTGTGTGTATCTTCATGTCCTAACTAAAAACACCACCACCACTGTATGTTCATTGTTAAGCTAAAGACATGTATTAGGCGTTCAGGTGGTTGGCCTCCTCAGAAGCGGGTCTTAAACTTAAAATGGTGAAGAGAAGAGAGAGAACATTCTAGCCATTGGACCTATATTCTCATAACTCCTTTCTCCAGTGTCCATGAGATCGAGGAAGTGACTAGCACTTAATAACTATTGGTAAAATAAATGCATTATTGTATTTCAACTGGACATACTTCAAGGAGATGAGGTTGAAAGAAGCGGATTAAGAGTACAAAAGTACCAAACCTCTCTTTGAGAAAGGCCTACCTGCAGTTGTCATGAGACTCAGGGAAGTAATAACAACTTTAATGTTTCCATTTCTGGTATTGCCTTCAGTATACTACAGGTTTTTACATGTAGCTGTGGAACCTAGTGTGATAGGCTTAAGTAAAGTACAAGGGGCTAAGTGCAGGGAAGTAAGAGCAAGGCATGTATATCCAGCCCCAGTTGTCTTCGTGGCTCAGCAGATAAGGGGATAAGCCTATGAAGCAGCTAGAACTTGGGGAGTGATTGTATGGCTAAAAGGGAGAGGTGGGAGGATGCTAGAAGGGCCTGAACAAGATCCTGGAAAGAGAGACTAGGAAGAGAATGAAGGGACATCCATCTCTAATGCCTAAAAGTTAGAGACACTTGCCTTTGCAAAGAGTATGAAAAAGAGGCTGTACATTAAAATTACCTATGTTTAAGTAACAATAGAATTGTTTTGTTCTGTTTTGTTTTTACTATCACGATTGAATAGCTACATTAAATAATAAAGCATGAAGCAATTAATAAAAGAATATTACTCTTCACTTTAAACTGCATGCCCTTGACGCTGGATTGTATTTCTCTTATATCTCAAGTGCATGACTGTATTATCTAAGAAAACGGATCTAGTGCCTAATCTTTCCTTTCCCAATGTAGCAAGGTAAACCTTAAGTTACTGTGTAGAAACTGGAGTGTTTTTAGTGATGACTTCTACCTAGAAAGTGAAATGGAAGCCATAATTAATTTAATGCCTAAAAGAAAAAAAAATTAAAATATGGATTTGATCTAGAATGAATACCGGAGACCATGGCGGACAGGAGGCAGGACTAGAGTGCAACTCCAAACAGAGCAGCAAGTGGGGGCTCACATTGTGAATTTTAGCTCCAGATTAACTGCAAGAACAAACCAGCAATCCCGAGAGGACCCACAGACCCTCTGAAGGAAGCGGACTGCTCCTGCAGGACCCAGGAGACCGCCCCTCCCAAAACTGTGAGTGCCCCAACTGCGGAAGTGGGAAAGGGAGACCCTCCTCTCCCTAACACACACCCCCACTGGAGAAGCTGAAGATCTGTTTGCGGGAGAAATGTCCAACTTTCCCTGACTGAGTCAATTTGGAGAGCAGAGCGAAACACAAAGGTAGAGGAGGCAGCAGAAAGGCCCTGGGAGCTCACTGGGTCCCCAAGCAGCCATTCCTCGCTGGCGCCAAAGGGATCCATCAGGAAGATGGCCAGAGGATCAGGGGGTAAAACTCCATTGGGAGAAGGAATTCTCTAGCTGAACTTTGTAACAATTTGAACGGGGCAAGAAGCCTCCTGGCCAGAACTCAGGGGAGGGAGCAAATACGGCAAAATCGTGGAACCAACCCAAATGCCCATCAATCAACAAGGGGCTAAAGAAACTGTGTGAGATATATATGATGGAATACTACACAGCCATAAAAATGAATGAATTAACAGGATTTGCAGTGACCTGGATGAGACTGGAGACTTTTATTCTAAGTGAAGTAAATCAGGAATGGAAAACCAAATATCATATGTTCTCAATGATACTGGGAGCTAAGCTGTGAGGAGACAAAATATAGGAATGATGCAATGGATTTGGGGGACTTGTGGGGGTGAGGGATACAAGACTACAAATACAGTGCAGTGTATATTGCTTGGGTGATGGGTGCACCAAAATCTCACAGATCACCACTGAAGAACTTACACATGTAACCAAATACCACCTGTACCCCAATAACTTATGGAAAAATTAAAAATAACAATAGTAAAAAAAAAAGACAATATAAAAACTTAAAATAAATACCCCCAAACTTCTTGTGAATATGAATAAAAACTAACAACTATTGAACACTGACTATGTGCCAGTACTATTCTTAGTGCCCTGCATATAATAACTCACTATATATATATATGTATATACACACACACACACACACACACACACACACACTCTGCCAACCCAAGAGGCAGGCAATAATATTATCCTCATTTTATGGATTTCTTTGAACAAATATTTACTAGCCAACTACATACCAGGTGCTATTCAGGATGCAGAGGACATGGTGGTAAACCTTCCTTCATAGGACTTGCAATCTGATAGGGGGAGGTAAACAATATATGAGTAAAATCTGGCGTGCAGCAGATGCTGACAAGGAGTGTGAGGAAAAGGGACAGGGGTTGCCATTTTTAATAAGGAAAATAAGGTTCTCAGCAATAAATGAACTCTTTCAAGGCCACATGGCTAGTTATTGCTGAAGTCAAGAGAATACTTAGCTAGTCAGACTTCAGAGAACCTTGATCACTACTAGGTATGGTTTGGCTCTGTGTTCCTACACAACTCTCATCTCGAATTGTAATCCCCAGGTGTTGAGGGAGGAATCTGGTGGGAGGTGATCAGATCATGGGGGTGGTTCCCCCATGCTATTCTCATGAAAGTGAGTCAGTTCTCATAAGATCCGCTTGTTTAAAAGCGTAGCACTTTCCATGCCCTCTTTATCTCCTGCTGCCATGTAAGATATTCCTTGCTTCCCCTTCACCTTCCACCATGATTTTAAGTTTTCTGAAGCCTTTTTGGCTATGCAGAACTGTGAGTCACTTAACCTCTTTTCTTAAAAATTACCTCATCTTGAGTGTTCTTTATAGCAGTGTGAAAACAGACTAATACACTACCCTATACTGTTTCCCAACCCACGGTTTTATCCATGCATACAGCAGCCATTTTATCACAGGAATTATCTGATGGAATCAAAAACGCAAAATTTTCACAGCTGTTAAAAACAACATATGGCCCAAATCTCTAGCAAAAATGTCTAAGGCATTAATTCTTACCATAGCATAAGATTATACCTATTTGACATGCATTGATGTTTTAGTTAGGATTGCTAATTTACATAGAAGTGGCAATAATGAGTAAGTCAGTATGTTTATCAGTTCTTGTTTCTCACTGAATTATCTCACAAGGATGATTTACTTTACAAAGAATTCCCAGAGGCAGTTATATGTTGTCAATTGGTTTTCACTGCTAGAGAAAATAATTATTTTTATTGTGTCAAATGTGTAATCCTTACCAATAGGTAATAAGGATTCTTTTTGGTCTAAAATGAGTTTGAAAAAGACAGGTAAATATCTCAGTTGTTTTCCCTCAAGTAGCTTCAAATTCTTTACAATTATCTAAGAGGTAGCTGAATTTTGACAGCAGGCTTTTTTTTTTTTGGCATGTTTTTCAGAATATTAATCAACATGTTAATCTGACATATTTAGGAATATTTTCATAAAAGTTCAGGGATGCTATACCTGAGGATTTTATTTTAACTTGTAAATTTAAAATATCTCACTGCTATATGTACATAAATAACTTGGTGATGTGGTATCTTTTTTAATTTTTTAATTTTTAACTTTTGTTGTTACATAGTAGGTATATATATTGACGGGGTATGTGAGCCGTTTTGGTACAAGCATGCAGTGCATAATAATCACATCAAGGAATGGAATAGTATTTAGTTTCATATTTTCATGTGACTAGGTAAAATGATTTTGAAACTGCTTGCTTCCATATAAAGCAATCTTCTAAAAAGTATTTTAATTTCCTTTCACTTTCTCAGAAATATTATATATAAGTATGTCTGATCCTCAGCTTAAAAAAATTGTAGAAACTGAGTTTACTCACCTTTGAGACAGATATAAGTTTTGTTTATCCCCTCATTTATTCAGTAGGATATGTTAAATTTAAAAAGGACCTGTTCCAGTTAGGTCTAGGAACATTTTCCTTCAGTATCACTGTATTGATAGATAAAGCCCTACAAGAAGCTTGTTTGGGGTTGGTGTAAAAGTAAGGTAATGGGTACTGAGTTTTGACTATGTCTCAAATGCCCTATGTAGAAATTTATATCCATAATCATATTTAATCCTCACACTCATCCCAAGGGACGCAACCATTATTTTCTGAGAAGAATTACGATTTTACTGAGAATTGAGTTTTTAAAAAGTTAAATAAATTGTCATAAGTCACAAAGCTTCACTTAAACCCAGGTCTGTCTGACTCCAAACCCTCTGCTCTTGGTCACAAAGTCATACTTTGCACTGAGGGTAAAAGACCTTTGGTAGATCCACCTACATCTTGTCCTTCCTCAGCCTCACACGAGAGAAGTTCTAGCAAGTGGGCCTTGTCAGCAGACTTGCTTGTGCTCTGAGATAGGAAGGGCCCTCATGACCCACCTGGTTTGCTTCATGTGTGACCATGCTCTCCCATTCCAGCCATTCCAAACTTCTCACCAGTTCCGGAATATAACCACAATCTTTCTTGTATTCTTCCATGTATGCTTTTCTGTTTTGCCTGTTGTGCCTAACCCCATTTTTCCCTCTAATTACTTTTCTTTTTTCTTTTTTTTTTTTTTTTTGAGACAGAGTCTTGCTCTGTGCCCCAGGCTGGAGTGCAGTGGGATCTCGGCTCACTGCAAGCTCCGCCCCCCGGGTTCACGCCATTCTCCTGCCTCAGCCTCCCGAGTAGCTGGGACTACAGGCGCCCGCCACCTCGCCCGGCTAATTTTCTTGTATTTTTAGTAGAGACGGGGTTTCACCGTGTTAGCCAGGATGGTCTCGATCTCCTGACCTCATGATCCGCCCGTCTCGGCCTCCCAAAGTGCTGGGATTACAGGCTTGAGCCACCGCGCCCGGCCTCTAATTACTTTTCAACACTCATATCAATGTTGCTTCTAGTGGAAGATCCTTTTTCACATGGCAATAGCTCTTTGGATGCACTGCACCTCATTAGAACTATTGTCACATTGCATTACATTATTTACATATTATTTACTTTCCTGTCCCTTTCATTAGATAGTGATATCTGGATGTCCATAATCAATCATCTTTGGATCCACCTAAACGTCACAGGATTAAAGGCCTGCCACATAGTAGAAGCTCAATAAAAGTCCACCGATTTGGCTAAAACCATTATTTAGTGGATAAGCAGCCAAGCCAATGGGAAATACATGTATTCCAAAAGAACGCAATTTCTCTTGTAGCCATATATTTATTTATTTATTTTTATTATCATTGTTATTTTTTGAGACCGAGTCTTGCCCTGTCACCCAGGCCGGAGTGCAATGGCGCGATCTCAGCTCCCTTCAACCTCTGCCTCCCAGATTCTAGCGATTCTCCTGCTTTAGCCTCCTGAGTAACTGGGATTACAGGTGTGAGCCACCATGCCCAGCTAATCTTTTTTTGTATGTGTGCCTCTAGTAGAGACAGGGTTTCCCCTTGTCGGCCAGGCTGGTCTCGAACTCCTGACCTTGTGATCTACCTGCCTCGGCCTCCCAAAGTGCTGGGATTACAGGCATGAGCCACCATGGCCTGCCGTAGTCATACATTTAAAAGAAAATTATGCAAAGACAATATACTAGACACAGAAAATATGAATTTTCTGGTTTATGGAAAAAGCATCACGAATATCTAAGTGGTTTCCAGGGTTATGGGAAAGCATTCCTAACATTTGAATATAATAATAAAGAAAAAAAGATAAAATATGTAATACTAATGTTTCAATTAACAATGTGAAAATACAGCCCAGAGATCAAAAGGATAATATAAAGTGTCTGAATGCATTATGATCAGAGTAATCTGGTATGATTAATATGCTCTTGAAGAAGGCACTATGGGACACCATTTTACATCATTGAATCAAGATTAATATAGTAGAATATTTAGCAAAAAAGTACAAAATAGGGAAGTAATATTGATAAGGAAAAATAAAACTAAACCTTACTATAATAAGACCAAAGAGGAAAGTTGGTGTACTAAGAAGATGGTACATTAAAAAAGTGGACACTATTTTTGGTTTGAAATTTTGAAATGTAAAGCCTAAAATGAAAGGAAATACATTTTTGTATGAAAAAGAAAATATTTCCAATAAAAAATTCAGAAAATCATTTACTTTAAAAGTTTTAAATTTTCTAAGTATTACTATACTGTTCCAGACAGAAAAACTTTCTAAAGCTCATTTAGCATGGGAAGATAACTGAAATTGGATTCAAATAAAATAAATTGCAACTTTATATGTGTAAATCAAGAAATGATGTCTAAGATATTAAATATGTTAAACTGTGACACTCTTGTTAAACCTAGAATGCAGAGGTGCCAAATAAAAGCTGAGAATCTCTCATGACTGAAAATAAAGGTGATGAAGAAAGGGAAAATTCACCACCTGTGACAGCATTAGCTCAGCTGTCCATGTGTCCAGGTTTTTATATTTCAAGATGACAATATTGTCACCTCAGATGTCATCCTAGACTCTGAAATATAAAAACTCAAACACATAGATTAGACTTGAGTACGTATATATCTAAGAAATTAGAAGTGATCTAGTTCTCTCCGAGTAGCCTAAAAATTATTTTTTCAAAGTCAAACCAAAATTTGTTCAAGAGTGTAGTTGTTGGAAATGGGGATGCTGGAAGTATTTGGTCCACATTCCAGCTCTGTTATTTTCTCCTCTGTTTGTGTATTTACTTAAAAAGGAGAATAATACTAGTGACTGCACCTAATGTTTTTGTGACAATTAAACTTTAAAATGTGTAGGAAGTTCTTATATTGGTGCTTGGCTCATGGAAATTTATTAATGAATGTTATAAATTAATTTTTAAATGGAAGGAATAAAGGAATTGATCAATCATGAACAAATAAGGGAAGAGAAATCACATACTCTCTTGTCTAAGTGCTACTGCCATTTGGCTTAGAACTTTGGAAAGGAGAAACCAGTGTTCTGACTCAACATGGGTTCTACCAGATTCTTCCCCACTTCTAGACCATAGGTCTTGCAAAAAGAATGCAACGTGTCAGAATTTCAATTTCACAATCTGTCAAATGGCAATGTTTGAGGAGATATTATCTGAGACCACGTTTAATGCTAGAACTGGTTTAATATTTATAAGAAAGGTTTTTAAAAAATCTTTCATATGAAGTACCAGAAAATTCTTCATATACATTTATAACTTCTATTTTTCATAATAATTCATCTGTGAGTTGCTTATCTATAAAATTTTTGCTCCTCCCTACATCAACATATTGAACAACTCTGTGTAATTAAGATTATTACCATTTGAATCTAAGCTTTCATTATTTTGAATTATTCATTCCAAACTGGAATCTTTCATTGGAGTTCAACTTCGATTTCAGTGAGATTTTCATTTCTCGTGGAACAGTTGTCAATACATCATTTCTGAGCTAAAGGCAAAATTTGAAATTCTGGCCTATCATTTCAGATTTTGTTTAATTTAAAAAAAGATTATTCACATATTCATTTAAGTTTAGTCTTATAATTTATACCTTGCTTTTTCCTCTAACATATTATAATTTTGTTTTAAAACGTTTGTATGTACATATTTGGCAAGTACTCTCTCAACTTTTAAACAGTTTATATTCTGCACAATCAGAATTATATATGGAATGAAATATGCCAAAATGTTAACAGTGATTGCCTCTGGGTATTGTCATTCTAAGTGACATTTTCTTCCTGCTTCTTTTATGTTCTCTGTACTATTCAGATTTTTTTTACAATGAATATGTATTATTCTTATAATTAGAAAAATAAAAAGCTTTTAAATATACACATAATTTAATTTTAGGCTGGGCATGGTGGCTCATGACTGTAATCCCAGCACTTTGGGAGGTTGAGGCAGGTGGATCACGTAGGCCAGGAGTTTGAGGCCAGCCTGGCCAATATAGTGAAACCCTTTCTTTACTGAAAATACAAACATTAGCTGGGCATGGTGGTGCATGCTTGTAGCCCTAGCTACTTGGGAGGCTGAGATATAAGACCTGCTTGAACCTGCAAGGTAGAAGTTGGAGTGAGCTGAGATCGCACCATTGCACTCTAGAGTGAAACCTTCTCTCAAAATACATATTTTTTCTTTAAATTTAAAAATTATTGTCCATAATTCAAAGTCAGGTGTCATATATTTATTGAGATTAAATATGCTATAAAATTAAATATTTGAAATTATATAGTAGCTATCTTGGAACGAATATGGGAAGAAAGCAATTGTGTATCTCCTTTGTCCTAGTTTCTAAAAAGTTATGAAAACCTAAGAAACAATTACACATTAGATATAAATCACACTTTCTCATATTCCAAAATAAGTTCAATGAGTTGTTATGAACTTGGCCAGTTGAACAAAAAAATAATTATTGCATATGCTGCTGGTCATTGTGAATAATGAAGCAATGATTCAGACAAATCCTCCCTGCTTAAGAATTGAAGGGATGATAGAGCATTTATTAGGGGATAGGGTAGCATAATGGGGCTGAAAAATACAGGTTCTCAATTTCCATAATGTTAGTCAAATTGAATTCCTACAAAAGTACTTGAATAGAAAGTAATGTTGAATAACAGTTAAGCTTCCTTTTATGGGAAGCTATTAAATGGATTGACAAGCATTACTCACCTCCCTAGAAATACATTTTGTAGCATTATGATACTATTAATAGTCAAAAAATTCAGATATGAGATGAGCTTTAGAGGCACACTTGTGATGATTTCCATATATCTTAATATTTCTCTTACAATCAAAAGGAAATCATAATTGCCTCATAAAGAGCACAACCATAAACATTTAATGAATATAGTTCCTGAAGAAAACCATGTAATTTCAACCCTTCTATTATGCAGCTTATAATATGGGATATTAAAATTTTCAACTCTCTCAATATATGAGAATATTAAGACACTAGTAAAAGTAATTTGAAATCACTCGTGGAAACTTAAGGTTAAAAATACATATCCTCGATAAATGAGTGTAAGTGAATTCTCATTTGGTGATATCATAAAATGTCTGACTTTTAAAATCTTAATTTCTTAATTTAGTTTAAACTACCTATTGCGTTTCTCAGTCAAGAATAAAGTTAAAATGTACGAGTTTCTTACTCTATTCCCTGTGTGAAATACAAAAATATGGCAAAACAGTGTCAGATACATCATCTTGTATCAAGCTGTTAATTAATCTCATATGATCCTATACCTTAATTTCCAGCATAAATGTGTGTGAACAAGAAAATGTTACTGATGTTAAGAAAATAAAGTTTAAAGTGTCTGTCTTGAAAAATAATTATTGAGGTTACCAAGTGGCTGGTCACCAGCTAAGGGAAGGCATGTTCAAGTCAAACACAGCTCAAAGGTGTACTCTCCCTCCAATGGATGGCTCAATTATCACATAAGTGTAGATATTTTTGGGCCTTGGATTAAAGGTAGACCTCAGGATACCAACTGTCTTGGCATAGATTTCAGAACAAGATAATTTATAATAAGAGACAGTAAAATTTTGTTTTTTTCATGGACTCTGTACATAGTTTCTTCCCTTTAACACTAGAGTTAATTTTCAGAAAAGCCTTAGAATCGTGCTGTTTATGCAGCAGACGATCATTTCCCATGTGGCATTGAAATGTGAAAAAAAAATCAGCTTTTAGCAAAGATAAAGAGGAAATCATCTAAAGAAAGGTAAGATTTTTGGAAAGCAAAGAATACCATAAGCTAACTTCTAAGGTGTTAATAACACAATGATCCTGAGTAATATGTAATAGTGTACCTTAGTTTTTGGTTCAAAAAGGGAGGCAGTAGAACTCAGAAATAGGGTGCATACATTCATAATATGAATATGGTTAAAAGCTACCCAGAGGCCAGGCATGTTGGTTCCTGCCTGTAATCCCAACATTTTGGGAGGCCAAGGTGGGTGGATCTCTTGAAGCCAGGAGTTGGAAACCAGCCTGTCCAACATGGTGAAACCCCATCTCTACTAAAATTACAAAAAAAAAAAAAAAAAATTAGCTGGGCATGGTAGTGCACACCTGTAATCCTAGCTACTCAGGAGGCTGAGGCACGAGAATCACTTGAAATCTGGAGGTGGACGCTGCAGTGAGCCCGGGTCCCACCACCGCACTCCAGTCTGGGTGACACAGCAAGACCCTATCTCGAAAAAGAAGAGAGAGGAGAGGGAGAGGGGAAGAGAGGAGAAGGAGAGAGGATAGGTAAAGGGGAGAGGGAGAGGGAGAGGAGAAAAGCTCCCCAGAGTCGTCTACAAAATGCCATTACCAACACGCTAAAAATATCCTGATCAAATGCCTTTATCTTATTTTATTAGCAATAAACAAATCGTAATTACATTCTGGTGTCTAGGACTAATAAATTTTTACTAATCATTTTGTTGTTTGAGTTTCATTCTTCATATATATGAGAATGACCAAACATGACATTTTAAAAAAAAATTAAAAATAGAATTTAAAAAGATGAATTTATTAATATATAAAAAATTTCTTCAAAGAGAAATTGAATATGTACCATACATTGAGGGAAAAATCCTTGAAACCTTAGTCCTTACAGTCTTAGAAATAATTTGAACGACTTTATTAAATCATGCAAGCCAGAGAAACTCTTTGGGACACAATAAAACCCTTGTGTAAAGTATCAGATACCTGAACTCAATTTATAATTCAGACTTTTTGAATAATATTCTTTTCAAACAATCCATCACTTTAATTGGAATTCTGAAGTTATAATGAACTATTAGTTTCTTAGAGAAAGAAAAAAAAGTGAGTATTCAATCCCTGAGTCTTAAAGTTGGCAGCTAATAATTTTTCAAACCTTAATAAATTCTAGAAGCACAAAAACAGTTGTACCAGTCTTAGTCCTAAATTTACTAAATTATCATTACACATTTACTGATAGAATTGATTATTGTCTAAATTTGTGAACAATCAAAGTAAGTGTTTTAAATCCTGCTAATTAAAAAAATGTTTTTACATAATATTTTATTATGAGAGGTCTTGTCTGCTACTTTAAGGTATTTTGACTTTATTCCATAGGTGACATAGAGCCCATAATATAGTGTGTGTTTTAGAAAAATAGGGAGGAAAAAGGCCACCAGCTGGGAGGTTCTAGTAGTAGACTGTGAAATGGAAAATGAAGATCTAGGCCAATGGATGAGAAATGGGAACGAAGATACAGTTCCCACAGAAATTAATTGAATGTAGAAGATGGGGAAAGCTCTGGGATAGTGCTGAGCTGATGGTTTTGGATTACTTTATTTTGAAATAATAATTCACCCTTTCTTTTAACCTCTTGATTTTAATACTGTTGAAGAGTACAGAGCAATTATTTTATAGAATCTTCCTTGATTCCACAAAAATTTCCCAGTTTGATTTGTCTGATATTTCCTCATGATTAGATTGAGGTTATGTATTCTTGACAAGAATCCTACAGTAAACCTTTCATCAAGAGGTTTCAACAAAGAGAAAAACTAAACTGTACCATAAACATTTATAAATCTGCACTTACGAACACAATTTGTGCTTTCTGGGTTTGTGGGGTTTTTTTGATGTTGAGAATGCTGACATTTTTTTAAATGAAGTTTTTTTGTTTTTGTTTGTTTATTTGTTTGTTTTATTTGAGCCGGAGTCTCGCTCTGTCACCCAGGCTGGAGTGCAGTGGCACCATCTGGGCTCACTGCAGCCTCCGCCTCCCAGATTCAAGTGATTCACCTACCTCAGCCTCCCAAGTAGCTGGGATTACAGGTGTGCACCACCACACCCAGCTAATTTTTGTATTTTCAGTAGAGACTGGGTTTCACCATGTTGGTGAGGCTGGTCTTGACTCCTGACTTCAAGCGATCTGCCTGCTTCAGCCTTCCAAAGTGCTTGGATTACAGGCGTCAGCCACCGCAACAGGCGTAAAAGAAAGTTAACAACATTCCATTTTTAAAGCAGCAAAAAGGAGAAGAAAAAAAATGGTAAAAAATAGTTACAGAGAATATAGAATGTAACGAAAGTCATAAGTAAGCAATAATCAAAATTAATAAAATTAGATGAGGAAAATATTTTTCAAGCAGAAATGATCTGAGATGAATTTATTAATAAAGCAACTCTTCAGCTGACTTTGAAGGATGGTTGAGATTTCAACTGAAAATATGTGGAAGGATACTCCAGATGAAGAGAAAAATGAAAGAACAATGGAGTGAAGGCAAAAATGTAAAGGCTGTGTTTGTTCAATGGTGAATGATGCAATTACCCTACTATACAGTCTGTGTCTACACTAATGCTGGTGACAGAAATGTCCTGGACACCCATGCTGGAGCCATATCTTCAAAGAGCTGAAAGACCATGCAAAAAGGAAGGACTTCATTTGAAAGGCTACAACATCTCATTGACCAGTTCTAGGAAGGTCCAGTGAGTCAGAGTTCTTAAGCAATACACAGCACAGACAGAAAGAAAGGAGAACAATGCTTCTGCATAGTTTGTTTCTGTTGTGTTGTTTGTTTTGTTTTGTCTTTCCAATAATTCTACTGTTACATTACTACTCTTCATTTTGTCCTTCTTTTAAAGAGTGTAATAAAGCTAAAAATTTGAAATCTTTGGTTTGGTAATAGAAAAACAAAATGGAAATGCTAAGGTTCTTCAAGAAAGAGTTAGAAGTTTTTTTTCCTGTTAATGGACAATAAGAAAATATGAGAAAATAAGCCATGGAGAGAGCTGTTGGTAAAGGGTAGCTCAGGGGTTGCAAGCAAACCAGGGTACCTGGTCCAGAAGTGATAGGGGCAGAGTCAAGAACAAAGAACAAGGGAGGTCAGAGGTCTTGGAGAGGTGCCAGGATCCTGAAAACCAGAAGGATTCAAGTACATGTTCGTGATACTCAGAAATGGTCGTTGATTTTATAACAATTTCAGATCAGATTATTTATATCACCTATAAATGTGGAAAGACTAGAGAAGCAAATTAGGTAACAAACCAAAACTAACAAATAGAGGACAGAAAAAGGAAGAAGTGTCACATAAACGGTTATAAAACACACAGAAAAAAGGAAATACATCTGGATTTGTGTTATTCCCAATTTGGGAATTAAGAAGACAGGAAATTTGGTTTCCTTAATTCCTTTAAAGGAAAGAAAATACTTGGAGAAAACATAAATTATTGTATCTTTTAAAAAAACTTTTTTAATGTTAAAAAATTTTCTCTGGAGCATTGATTAATTATAAAATAGCTTTCTCTTTCTCAAAATTTCCTCTGATTTTTCTTTGTCTTATATTAATATATTAGAACATTTAATTATTTACATGACTTTCTTGGCATTGTTATTATTCTCTTTTTCATAGCATGTTTCTGAATAATAAGTTCCCCTTATTCTTTGTATAATTTATTTATGGAATGAGGGAAAGTAGAAAAGGGACAGTAAAAACTGCATTCCACATTCTTTGTCCTATTTCACCAATTTTTTTTTTGGACTGATCTCAATTTAAATACGAGACTTTATGTCTTCAACATGAATGGCAACATAAACATAAAATAATTTAGCAGAGCACTTAAGCAAATTTATCACTGCATAGACTAGAGCAAATAGAACCAATTTTTTCAAAGGACACAACCCACATATAAAAGTTATTTTATGCAGTTTGGAAATTGCTACCATTTTGTAGACTTAGAAATACAACTATATGCTTCTGGTTGCATTCTTGTACCTCAGACAAAAATACACTATATTTGAACATCCTTTTCCAAATAAGATGGTTATATTTTCCAGTTGGCATATCTAAGTTACTCTAAGAAATCAGAGACCAAAATCAATGTGGGCAGATGAGAAATAATAGTGTCTCCAAAATAGTACTGTTGTCTACAAGGTGTGAGTTTTTCTCTCATCAAGTATGAATAGAAATATAATTTGAAGACATAGCAGAATACCACTTTCATATCCACTCAAAAATACTCATTATAAAACAAAACAACTGAAGCAATAAAAAGATACATATCAAAAATTTTTACATAACAGTGACATTATAGCTCAAGTGGCCAAAATAACATGAGTTCTTTGAATAAACAGAAATTATGGGTGTGAGGAGCCATCTAAAATTTTACTAACAATCTTCAGGGAGAAAAGTAGCATATGCTTACTTGTGCTTTATTGTGATTAAAAAAATAATTTTCCTATTGTAACACTTTTTTCTTTTCACTCAAAAAAGTTTAATGTACTTGAGGAATACTAACAAGAGAGCAAAAGAGATCGTAAGAAACTTGAAAACTTCCAGTTTAAACATTATGGTGTATTGTGAATATTTCCCCTTTTTATTCTTGGAAATCATCCCTACACACAGACAATGAGGAAATATTATGCAAATATCCTATTTAGAGGAAATAGGAAACAGTGAAATTCTAGACCCAAATTCAATGAACTGTTTCCTAAAACAGTGATAATAGAGCGTAAGGGTGTACAGGAGGAAACAGAGAAAAGACACTTTGAAGAAACAGTCCAGAAGCTGCAGATTTGAGCCAGCAAACATACTTCCTCTAAGGCTAAGGGCACATTATAGATATGAGGCAACAATTTGAGGGAGAAGCATCTATGGAAGCAGTTTGGTTCTAAAAAGTAGACAAAGTGAGGTTAAATGAAGAACTATACAGAAAAATCATATTACAGAAAGCAGTCTACATCTGTGGAAGCAGAGAAGTACAGTCTTTCATGGTAAAATAACAACAACAATAGCAAAACAGAACAAACAACAAAACCCACTCTGTCTATTTCCACTGGCTGGACTGAAAAAACTCTCTTTTCTCAGCGA
This sequence comes from Mandrillus leucophaeus, assembly GCF_000951045.1. Lineage (NCBI taxonomy): Eukaryota > Metazoa > Chordata > Mammalia > Primates > Cercopithecidae > Mandrillus > Mandrillus leucophaeus. The sequence continues at coordinate 262,699 of NW_012108608.1, forward strand.
CACATAAGAAAACCTGAGGCCGGGCATGATGTCTCATGCCTGTAGTCCCAGCATTTTGGGAGGCTGAGGCAGGCGGATCACCTGAGGTCGGGAGTTCGAGACCAGCCTGACCAATGTCGAGAAACCCCATCTCTACTAAAAATACAAAATTAGCTGGGTGTGGTAGCACACGCTTGTAATCCCAGCTACTCAGGAGGCTGAGGCAGGAGAATTGCTTGAACCTGGGAGGCGGAGGTTGCAGTGAGTGGAGATCGCACCATTGCACTCCAGCCTGGGCAACAAGAGTGAAACTCTGTCTTGAGGAGGACAGGTGAGGAGAGGAGAGGAGAGGAGAGAAGAGGAGAGGAGGAAAACCTGAACAAGCATAGAATCTATATAAAGATACTAAAAGGGGAAAGGGAGAAAGGGAAGGAGAGAGGGAGGGGAGAAAGGGAAGGAGAGAGGGAGGGGAGGAAGGGAGGGAGGAAGAAAGCAAGGAAGGGAGGGAGGAAAAGAGGAAAGGAGAAAACCAAAGGAGATGGGGAGCAAAAACTAAAAACATATTACCATAAACAAAGTTGAAAATTGTAACCAAACATTTCACCGTGAATTTTTAATGTAATGAATAGAAATCACTTTTTGAAAGCAATTATATAGTGCAGATATGCAAGAAGTTAGAGAGAGGTGAGTGAATTAAGAACAGGAGATGAATTTTAAATTACAAGTGCTCAACCAAATGGTACAATGAGAAAAAGTAAAAGTGCTATGAAAATGAAAGAGATTGGAAGTAATACAGAGGAAGAGAGACTCCTGGAAGCACAAAATGGTAGCAAAAGTTAAAGTGAAAATGCAAACTAAGTTAATTAGATATTAATAGACTCAAAAGGGATTAGAGAGAAATTGTAGAGTGCACTTCAGACTAAAGATATCCAAAATACATAAAAAAGGAATCCCTGAAAAATAAACCGTAAACTTACATATAAGTTAAGAAATTCTTCATGAAATAAAAGAAGAGTTGAATCTACATTTTGGGAAAAAGATAAAAACAAAAATAAGAAAGCATGTCCCTGGGAAAAATAATCCAGAATAGTCAGCACTAAAATAGTCTAGTAAAGTCACTAAACTTCAACTATAAATAAGAATCCTTTAGTCAGCTAGGCAAATACAAATTCTGTAAATTCTGCAATGCTAGAGACAGAAGGGCAATAGCAATACTCTCCTCAGACAAACTCTACCTTCAGTGTAAGACAAGAGACAAACTCTTTTAAACATGCAGGAATTCAGAAACATTGCTTCCAAGGAACCTTCCTCAGGAATGATTAGAAATGACCTTCAGCCAACCAAGGGATTATTAAAATCACAACAACAAAGGAAACTGTCAACAATGTAAGCCCTGTTAGTAGATCCTCATCCAGTGGAGCCTTCAGAGGATCTTAGTTCCGGACAGCTTGACTGCATCCTCATGACAAAGCCTGCTCCAGAACCTCCCAGCTAAACCTCTCCTAGATTCCTAAATCATAGAAACTGATAATACCATTATTTATTAAGTTGCCAAAAGTTAGAGAAACTTGCTGTGCAACAACAGACAACTAAGACAATGCTTTTAAAAACTATTGAATTTGGGCTGGGTGTGGTGGCTCACGCCTGTAATCCCAGCACTTTGGGAGGCCAAAGTGGGCTGATCACTTGAGGTTATCGAGCCCAGCCTGGCCAACATGGTAAAACCCCGTCTCCATTAAAAGTACAAAAATTAGCCGGACATGATGGTGCATGTCTGTAATACCAGCTGCTCCAGAGACTGAGGCACAAGAATTGCTTTAGCCTGGGAGGCGGAGGTTGCCATGAGCCAAGTTCATGCCACTGCACTCCAGCCTGGGTGATAGAGTGAGACTCTGTCTCAAAGCCATACAAAACAGGCTGGGCGCGGTGGCTCAAGCCTGTAATCCCAGCACTTTGGGAGGCCGAGACAGGCGGATCACGATGTCAGGAGATCGAGACCATCCTGGCTAACAAGGTGAAATACAAAACAAACAAACAAACAAAAACTAGCTGGATGAGGTGGCGGATGCCTGTAGTCCCAGCTGCTTGGGAGGCTGAGGCAGGAGAATGGCATAAACCCGGGAGACGGAGCTTGCAGTGAGCCGAGATCCAGCCACTGCACTCCAGCCTGGGCGACAGAGGGAGAAGAAAGTTGTTTTCCACCAGGAAAGAAGCATAGTGAGAAGTGTAGTGAGACGAGCTTCTAGCGAACCATTTGGGGTTGATATAGGTTCCCTGGATTTCCAGAACTCCCAACACTTGTGCTGGATCCAGGTTTGGAAATTACTAAACGCAAGAGACTGTTGCTGTACTGCTGCTCTGAGGGCAGGATGGTGATAGATACTCTGGGAATGGCTTGTATGCCCAGAGTTTGTCCGGAAAAAGATAAATGGAGATAAAGGAAGGTTTATCGTCAGATAGATGTGGACAAGGTAGGAGAAACACCCAGCCAGGAGATATCTCAGTGCCATTTTCATCATGAGAGACATATGAATGAGCCATAGAACTCAACAGTAAGAATCTACATGCATTAGATAACCACAGCTATGATCTTAGAGAAGAGAGAACATTTGACTCATTAAGAAACTGCAGGAGAGACATTCCCAGCAAATAAGGGATTTCCAAAAACTCAGAAATTTACTCCAAGAAAAAGAGGCAACTTTTAATCTGATGTGGCCAAGATAAAATAATAGCTTCACTCCTTCCCTTTAAGCCATGAAACCATAGTTGGAAGACTGGGAGTTGAGAGCAAAGTACAGACTAAGAAAACCAGGGAAGCAGCTGACCACAGCACTCCTTTCACACCAAGCAGAATAAAACTATGGAAGGGAGAAGCTTTAACATTAGTAAGTTGCAGCATTTTGATTATTACATGGAAATGTAATTAATTAATGAACGGGACCTTGTATTTTATCTAAAGGTTACAAGCTGAAAATTTTAAAAGCTCTGTAATTGTAACCCAGACCTTCAAACCTCGAACTGTTACTGACTGGTAACACTACTATAGTATATTAACTCATGCCTCACCAGTTATATAAGAAACCAGTTTCCAGAACCAAACTGTCATATGACTGAGCATACCATACTTGTTCTGCCATGGTCTCATCCAGGCTGCCCTGAAGAATATATTTATAAGCCATTTTTAGAACAACGAATGAGCCTTGATTGGAATGGAGCTAAAAATTAAGAACCTTAATGTATTTTGTGGACAGTACAATATACTGTTGAATAAAAGCAGCTCTCATTTTTCTTATTTTTATCCTAACATCAGTTATTGGTTCTAAAAACTTGCAATTCTTTAATTACAAAAAACAAATAAAAATAAAACAAAGAAGATTTGGCAACATTACCTTTGAATATGATACTCTGGATTACAGAGATGTAGTCTTCAGGTTCCTGCTCAGTTGAGATCTCCCATCTGCTTTGAGAGATATTTAATAATTCATAAAGCTGATGTGAACTCATCACTCCACAAAGCAAAGTAACTACACTTTCTGGTGAATGAAGTATCTTTTCCAGAAACTGACACTTCTTTGGAGTTAGGTCTTTAAGCAGGCTATTTGATAATATCAAAAGTTTACATTTGTAAGAGGTTAAGTTCAGCAACTCCAAATGCCGAAAAGAGAAATTCTCCAAGCGATATAACAGGATCGCTTCCCTTTGCACAACATGTAAAAATACTTCTGTCAAGTACAGAGCCCATTCCTCAGCATCCTCTTCATATATCATTATGATGTCTTTTGTATTTCCTGAAAAAGAAAAAATATTTTCTTATATTTGCAATGCTATCAGCAGGTTATTATTTTTCAAAAATTTTAATATGCTTACTAGGCAATATATTAAGTTGCTGATACCAGAGAAAAACTATATGAAAGTCCTTCATAGTATTAAAAAACCATAGATTAAATAAAACTAGAATTCAAAGATAAGTTGATTTAAATTTTAAAAAGAATGATAAGAAAAAGTATAATAAATAAGAAAAGAAGTTGAGAGCCAAAACAATACCATTACCCAGATAATAAATAAATTAGAAAAAGAAATGAGTAGATTAGACATAGATAATGTTATAGATAATATTTTAACTTCTGGCCCAAAAGAGTTTGATATTTTCATAGTAATTCAAAAAAAATAAATAAATAAAGGAGGAAAACAAGGCTAACACACCTGTTGAAAATACGATACGTTTAGTTGAGAGTTAAAAACAGAAAAGATTCAGTATAAGGATGATCCAAAAACCTGAAGTAGAAGAGAATAATATACACATTAAAATGTTGCAAAACATATAATTTTTAATAATTTTAAAAATCCTTGTAATAAGAAAGATAAAGGAGCCAGCTTTATGGATCAGTGTGAAACAATCAGGCTCCAACTAAAACTGTTAAAGAAAACAGATCTTGCTGGGCGCGGTGGCTCACAACTGTAATCCCAGCATTTTGGGAGGATGAGGCGGGCGGATCACGAGGTCAGGATATCGAGACTATCCTGGCTAACACAGTGAAACCCCTTCTCTACTAAAAAGACAAAAAATTAGCCGGGCGTGGTGGTGGGCACCTGTAGTCCCAGCTTCTTGGAAGGCTGAGACAGGAGAATGGCTTGAACCTCGGAGGCGGAGCTTACAGTGAGCTGAGATCGTGCCACTGCACTCCAGCCTGGGCAACAGAGCTAGACTCTGTCTCAAAAAAAAATAAAAAAAGAAAGAAAAGAAAAGAAAAGAAAAGAAAAGAAAAGAAAAGAAAAGAAAGGAAATCTTGATTACATTGTCCTTCACTTAATGATAATTATAAAATTTCTTCACATATCCAGGAAGGAAAACCAAGTCACCACGATAAGAAAAACGTGAAGTTGGTGTTGATTTCTTCAGAGCAATTTCCAGATGAATTATAGGAAAATTTTTATAAAACTAATTTTTACAGTATATTCATACTATAAAATATTGCATAACAATGAAAAAGAATGTAACAATGCTATATGCAACATGGATGAATCTAAAGACATAACATTGAGTGAAATAAGAAAGGGTATATAATGCATAATTGTATTTATATAAAGTTCCAAAGCAGAAAACTTGATTCACGGTGATACAGACCTGAATATTTTAGGGCAGAATTAACAAATTAAAGTAGGCATGAGAGAGCCTGCTGGAGTTCTGGATATAGTCTATATCTTGATCTAGGTGCTAGATGTTTATGGAGGTATACATATATATAACATATATATGTAAATTCACTCATCTACATATCTTAGATATAAGTTATACTGCAATAAACCTGTAAAAGCTAGATGACTTGGGGAGGGAAAGCCATAGGAAATAAGTAAAGCATTTGTAATATTATCACATGTATTTGAAAAATTAGAGAAAATATGCTAATAATGGAGGTTTGACAGGTCTTATAGGGCATTTACAAAAAGAATTAAAGAGAGGTACATTTCAATATTTTGCACAAAAAACAAAAAAAGAATTAAATATTAATTCCAGAAAAAAGCTCCAAAATTTATGAAAGAAAGCAGGATAATTATAGACTATTTGGATCAATAGTGTGCATGTGTTTATAGTTATAATAATGTAAAAACTAATTAATTAATGACAAATTGAGATTTAAATATTCTGGAGAATAAGGGAAGAGTAAAACAAACAAAAGTATAAAAATATCTATCTTATGTATTACACGAAGACAATAGATAATAGCTAAAATTAGTAAGTCAAAAAATCGTAATGTAAATGTATCTTTTTGAAATATGCAAAAGAATAAAAAAAGAAACTCTGAAAAAATTATGGCTTTTAAGGTTCTTAGAAGGGTGGAATGGTATTTGGGGAAAGGGAAAGTAAAGCACTGTCGATTTTCACTATGTTTTATCATTGTTTTTCATGAAAGTGTAACTGTAATCAAAATTTAAATAATAGAGGAAAATCCAGCCAAAAAATAGCAGAACCAAAGTAAAGTAAAAGGAAATGAAAGCAACTTTGGAAAAAGAATAGGGTGAGTTGAATACATGTACATATAGAACAACAACTAAATGCTGAGGGCATTATGATTGCACTACAAAATGCACACGTTAACTTCATGAAATAAAAGTGATTACACAGCAGGAAAAACTGAGCATTTGGGGAGGAGAAAGTAAAACATACCTCATCTTCAATAGAATGTAATCCTTTAACACTGCCTAAATTTGAAACATTAATTTAAAATAATGACTTCATTCAATATTTCTGTATCATCATTTTTCCCTAGACAATAATAAATAATCTAAAAAGCACTCAAAGAAATTTTTATCTTAAAATTAATATATCATTAGTTTTACTTTAAATTAACTTTATATTTAAAGATAGCATGTAAAGTCTAATCTCATTTTTAATAAAATAGTACCTCCATGACTATTTACCTAAAATAATTCTATCATTAGCAACAATTGTTAATGAGAGAGAGGACTTTGAGAGATACATGACTTTCTTTTTCTTCACTCTTCCATATTGCTTATATTTTTATAATAACCTTATTTTACAAAATACAATCATTTTTAAATATCAGTTTTCACAGTATTATCATGAGTACAAAGAATGAAACACCAAACTCTTGTCATCTTCTTCCTCTGAAAACAGAGCATGTATTTTCTACACCACTGATGTGGCAATGAAAACCATAATGAGTCTGAGATCTTTTGTATTTTATTAAATTATTGAGTTTATGTATTTCTGTCTTTTCTCAATATAAATATTATCTCTGAGGGCAGATAAATAAAGCTATTTTGCAATCCAATTCCTCCACAATGCCAAGCACAATTTCTTGAACAGATATTCAACAATTCTTTTACATATTTATGTATGCAAGTGAGAAAAAATCTGACAGAAAACATATGGGAATCACGTGTAAGTTGTATATGAATCATCAATATAGTTCTGTAATTCTGTGTGTAGTAGTGTAGTATCTCACCCAGCCTGCATGCTAAATAAATAAATAGTTTAACAGGAATAATATGCCAAAATTCAGTATTTTTATGTTTGAGGAATGGTAGAAGGAGGGTTTTCTTCATATTGCATATAGCCAGAATAAGTTGGTCTACAGTTATAAAAATAATAGGAGTATAAATAAAATTAATAATAATTAAAATTATCAAGCACTTAAAATAAATTAGGTCTCTATGTGTTTCATATATGCTGTTTCATTTAATTCTCACAATTACACTACTAAGTTAAGTATTAATGTTATCCTCATTTTACAGATAGGAAAACTGAAGTGGTATTAGAATCAGGACTCCAATGCGGGCAGTCTGCCCTGCCCTATACCCTATACTTTTAACTTCTAACAGCAAAGGACACAATAATATTATTTAAAAGATTACGGCAGATTATTTGCAGGGATATGAGTCAGATTAGTCAATATCAAGCAGCCTGTGGGGTATTCTTAACTATGCACAGTATGTGAAGGCTTACTGGGAGTCTGGTTTCCTACCAAGGAGAAAGAGAAAACAGAACATATCATGCACTCCAAGAGTAGAGTAATCTATGAAGAATTTACAGAATTGACTTTTTGACTCTATAATTTAAATCAAGAAAATTGTAGAATGAGCTATATGTTAACGTAAAGAATTAATACTCCCATGTTATTTGGCTGGGTATCACAATTGGCAGACAGTTATATGAAATCAAAACTAGAAACAATCATAACCTGTCTTTCAAAGCCCAAGAAAATGGCACAGGTAGTCTTTCTCAATACTCTAGATGCATTTTTACTTATGTTGAAAATTGAGCTTTTTTATTTGACGTATATTTTCTCAATATCCTCATTTGACATCAAATATCATTCCTTTCTTCTCTACAGATGAAGTCATTTCAGTATTTCAATCTTTGGTTTTCTCAATTATTATTCACTGAGGCTTTCTATGTACCAGGTATGTTGCTAAGCAGTTGACATGTATAACCTCATTTAATCCTCACTGAACTGCACGGAGTTGGTCCCGTTAGTCTTATTTTACTGATGTTCTCATTGAGGCTCAGAGGGCTTAAGTTATTTATCAGAGCCACAAAGATAGTTGTTGATCTTTATGCTGACTTTCTTTCTTTTCATGCGAAACTAAGTTGTGATGAAATATAAAAGTTAATAAAAACTCTTTTAATAAGCCATGGTTTTCTTTTCCCTTTTTCTAGAAAAAAAGTTTGTACCTGAATAATATCTAGGCCCACAGGCCCCAAAATAGTTCTTTATAAATTCTCAAAAGTAGCCCAGTGGCCTTGCACTCTACTTCATTTTATACACTTGAATTAAATCAACCCTAAGTAATTCTCCCCATTTAAGGAGGGTTACTGTCATTAAGATTGGTCAACTTTTATAGGCTTTGCAATGAAACAATAGATGATAAACTTGAAACATAGAAATATATAATTTCCATTCCTGGAAAGCTTCATCATAATAAAAAGACAATACTATTGAAGATGGACTCAAGATCTGCAAATAAATTATTTTAAATGTACATCTTACAGTCTTGCATCATAAAGTGACAGCATTATATAATGGTTCAGTAGGAACAAAATACAGCCATATTAATTTTTATAAATTTACCATATTCTTTCAGATTCAATAATGCCTTATTTATTTATCTTAAATATTCTATAACAAATGTTCAAACCTGAAAGAAATATTTATCAATAATTTATATCAATAATTGCTTTTCCACCAAAACCAGGTTACATTACATATTACCAAAAGAATGAGACTAAACATATATTAAAATTCTTTTTATTCTATATGCACAGCTTCAAATGGCAGATTTTCTTCTTTTTGAATAAGAGCCAATCTCATACCCATGTTTTGATTGTGCATAATGGAAAAAGATTGCATAATGCATCCTTTCAATATTACATTTTTCTAACTGGTAACCAAACGGCAGAATAAAAGAAAGCGGAAAATTACAAAAACAAAAATGAGTTACAGCCATAATGGATTCAGCAGTAACAACGAGAACATTAATCTTAATATAATCACACACACACATATATCATTACTTAAATTACACAGTAAGTATAACTCAATTGAGTTTACATTCCAACTTTGTACTGTTATTTCTAGTACAACATGGGAACAAAACTGGGGATTTTTCAAAGGTTTGAATGTAGTGAAACACACCATAACTAATATTTCTCCTCTGGGAAAGTGGCTAATTCCACTTATTCATAGTGGGACATTCATATATGAAGCGTTTCCTGTATAATCTGCATAAATCTGTGTAGTGGGCGCTGTGAATGCACATCTCATATCTTCCTGGACCACCAGCTGCTGCTTAGTGGCCAGTTATTAAGCATATTGACCACTTCTGACCTCTGCTTTATTGCCTGAGGACTTTCTCTGCTGCTAAGAGTACTTCTTCAGTTTGTGCACCTGCCCAGCAGCTCATTAGTTCCAGGGATTTAGTGCACCAAGAATAGGGGGACAACCTCAGGTAGTGAGGATCAGAAGTAAATGTGTAAATAACTCAGCTTATCCAACCTGCAATGGGGCAATTCTGAGGTTTGTTTTACACAGTAATCAGAAAGTCCCAATGGTATCGAATTGTAACTCCTCACTGTGTTATTCTGCTTATTAATACACACATTGTCTTTTCTCCCTTTCTTATCTTTCTCCATTCTCTCACTAGAGCTTCATGGGCTCATCATCAAATACCTGTACTCAAGTCCATTTTTCCAAATCTTCTACAGGAGTCTTCTTCTATACACTTACATTATTTAACTTAGTTCTTTCTTTCAAATGCAGGAAGGTACTAATACATAATTTTAAGATCATGCTTTTCAGCTATGGTGAAGAACAACCAGCAAAAAATTTTATGCAAATTCAGAATTTTCCACTTTCCTCTTCTAAGATGCAAACAGATACTTTTATGTCTCATACAGCAACCATGGAAGGGGTTTTCTTTTCCTATATAAAAAAGCATGGCATTAATTGTTACAGTATTATTTTGTGAAGTCTTCCTAACCCTGGATATATAAACTGAAAATGTTCTAATCCCATCTCTAATCACTTTTTATATCTAGTTGGGCCATTCATAAAATTGAATAAAACACAAGTACCTAATAGGGTTGTTGAAAGTACTAACTGAAAAAAATCATACAATGTGCTTATCACATGGCAAGGACAAGAGAAGTCAGGAAATATTAGATCTTACCAGTAAGACTGTCTACATCTGAAAGCAGGAAGGCCATACTCAAAAGTTTCCCAAAAACCACAATAATAAGGTTTACAAAGGTAAATATACGTATATATATATATATATATGCATAAAATAAGTGATTATTTCCTAAGTTTCTATATTGTCTATATTATTTATATACATTGGAATGGGAATTAAAAGAAATTTTTTTGAAAATATATTTTTTATCAAGATATAGATATCATGGTTGAGAACATCTTGCACCTTTTAATAATTTGTATTAAAAGAAGAGAAAATGTGAGTGACGATTTGGGAAAGTTACTGTGTTAGAAATGGCTGTTAGGAAGCAATTGCAGCAAATACAAAAAATGACAAGTAGGGTCTAATTAAACTAAACAGCTTCTGCACCACAAAAGAAACTAACAACAGAGTACAAAGACAACCATAAAGACACATGCACATAAATGTTCCCTGCAGCACAATTTATAATAGCAAAGACATGGAATCAACCTAAATACCATCAATGATAGACTGGATAAAGAAAATGTGGTGGCCAGATGCGGTGGCTCATGTCTGTAATCCCAGAACTTTGGGAGGCCGAGGTGGGCAGATCACGAGGTCAGGAGATTGAGACCAGCCTGGCTAACATGGTGAAACCCCGCCTCTACTAAAAAAACAAAAAATTAGCGGGGCGTGGTGGCGGGCGCCTGTAGTCCCATCTACTCAGGAGGCTGAGGCAGGAGAATGACATGAACCTGGGAGGCAGAGCTTGAAGTGAGGGGAGATTGCGCCACTGCACTCCAGCCTGGGTGACAGAGCGGGACTCTGTCTCAAAAAAAAAAAAAAAAAAAAAAGTATTCATTCCAAGACATAAGACCACCCATTATTTTGTTTCTTTAAGAAGAGAATGCTGTGATCACAAACTATAATATACTACAAATTTAAAGATAAATTTTAACTTTAGAGCATTTGAATAACAAATTGTCAGAATCAATAAAATATGGTAACTTTAGAGAATTTGAATAATAAAATAAATTGTTAGAATCAGTGAAATATGGTAACATTACTATCTCATACAGTCTCTTAAGTGTCCTTTTTTTTTTTTTTTTTTTGACGAGGTCTCACTAAGGCTGGAGTGCAGTGGCATGATCTTGGGGCTCACTGCAACTTCCACCTCCCAGGCTCAAGCGATCCTCCCACCTCAGCCTCCTGAGTATCTGGGACCTATTCACCATCATGCCAGGTTAAATTTTTTTGTATTTTTTTTAATGGTAGAGACAAGGTTTCACCATGTTGATCAGACTGGTCTCGAACTTCTGGGCTCAAGTGAACAACCCACCTAGGCCTCCCAAAGTGCTGGGATTACAGGCATGAGCCACCACGCCTTGCCAAGTGCTTCTCATTTCTCCAATTCAACATCAAGAATGATCTCCTCAGAATCTTATTATTTTCTATGATTCCCCCAGACTGATTTCTTTCCTGGAGGCTGACCCTTATGGATTACATCACCCAGGCTTCCATGCCTACCTTGATTGAAAGCACCATCAGAATATTAGATGAGAAGAAAGAATAATAGGGTTTTTTATTGGCCTTCTACCCACTCCTCCATTTTAGTTTGGACAGTGGCTGCTTTCTTGTGTGGCCATTTTTCTATGACTTTTTTTTCATGGATCCAGTTTTCATGCAATTCCAATAACCATCTTCCTTTCCCTTATCTCATTAGTGTAGTAAACAATTTTTGCTGTTAGTTTGAATGCTTCATTAATCCCTCCTCAATTCAAAAAATCAAGCAAACAAACAAACAAACAAAAAACCCCAAACCAGACATATACCATATACAAAAATCAGCTCATGATGGATTAAAGACTTAAATGTAAAACCCAAAACTAAAAAAAAACCCTGGAAGACAACCTAGGCAATTCCATCCTAGACATAGAAATGGGCAAAGACTTCATGACAAAGACAGCAAAAGCAATTGCAACAAAAGTGAAAATTGACAAATGGAATCTAATTAAACAAGAGCTTCTGAACAGTAAAAGAAAGTATCAACAGTGAACAGACAACCTACAGAATGGGAGAAAAATTTTGCCAACTACGCATCTGACAAAGGTCAAATATCGAGCACCTATAAGGAACTTACACACATTTCCAAGAGAAAAAAGCAAACAACCCCATTAAAAAGTGGGCAAAGGACATGAACAGACACTTTTCAAAAGAAGGCATACATGTGGCCAACACTCACATGAAAAAAAGCTCAATATCACTGATCATTAGAGAAATGCAAATCAAAAGCCCAATGAGATACCATCTCATGTCAGTTAGAAGGGCTATTAATAAAAAGCCAAAAAATAACAGATGCTGGTGAGGTTATGGAGAAAATGGAAAACTTATGCACTGTTGGTGGCAGTGTAAATTAGTTCAACCATTGTGGAACGCAGTATGGCAATTCCTCAAAGACCTAAAGACAGAAATACCATTTGACCCACCCAGAGGAATATAAATCACTTTACCATAAAGACACATGCACATGAATGTTCACTGCAGCACAATTCACAATACCAAAGAGATGGAGTCAACCTAAGTGCCCATCAATGACGGATTGGATAAAGAGAATGTGGTACATATACACCATGGAATACCATGCAACCATAAAAAGAATGAGATAATGTCTTATGGGAACGTGAATGAAGCTGGAAGCTATTATTCTCAGCAAACTAATGCAGGAACAGAAAACCAAATACCACATGTTCTCACTTATAAGTGGGAGCTAAATGATAAGAATTTATGAACACAAAAAAGGAAACAACAGTCACTGGGGTATGCTTGAAGGTGGAGGGTGGGAGGAGGGAGAGGAGCAGAAAAGGTAACTATTGGGTACTGGGCTTAATTTCTGCGTGATGAAATAATCTGTACAACAGACCCCCGTGACATGAGTTTACCTATGTAACAAAGCATCATATGTAGCCTCTAACCTAAAATAAAAGTTTAAAAAAAGAACATTTTTTAAAACTTCACTTGAGACAATTGCCTTACAAGTAATGTCAACTTTTCCTAGTACAGACGCCAACATCCCTCACTGCTTGCCTCTTGAATCAGTAACTAGAGTTAGAGCCCACAAAAGGGAAGGGGAGAAAATTCCACAAAAAACGATTTAATATTCAGAAATTGTTCGTGGATATTGCCAATATGTATCAGCATGAGTTTGGAAAGTATGTACGGAATGAATTTTAAGGGTTATTAGACTGAGAAAGATGAATCAGAAGATTGGATCTGACTGAATTTATCAATACGGTTGTATTTTAACAGCATTCAGGACTTAATGTATTATCTCAAGTACCTGTGATAGTATTAACAGCGTATTAGAATGATTAATTAAAGCTTGGATTCCATGGTGGCCTACAGTCAATGAGGCTGCAATGCCAGAATTTCCCTGCTATGACATAGAGGAGGGGTCAGTAGACAAACTTTCTGTAAACGGCTAGATAGTAAATACTTTAGCTTTTGCGGCACACTTGGAATCTCCTTCTCCTTCTTCTCCTCCTTATCCTTCTCCTCTTCTTTTCTATAACTTTATTTTTTTAAATTATTTTTTATTATTATACTTTAAGTTCTAGGGTACATGTGCATAACGTGCAGGTTTGTTACGTATGTATACTTGTGCCATGTT